>NC_045772.1:68218259-68523261 GCF_008692025.1 Phocoena sinus
TATTTAGTTCACATTCATTAGAATTTATATATTCTATCTATCTATCTATCTATCTATCTATCTATATATATATACACACACCTTTTTTTTTCCTCGTTTTGCCCCTTTGTTAAACCTCACACCATACCCCATCCTAGGCTCTATTTCTTAGCTTTTTATCTTGCATTTTAAACTGTATAGATGTCCTTTCCTATACTAAATGCTGTAGCAAGTTTTCTTTTTTTCACTTGTTCACAGTCCAATACCGTGCCATACAGTTTTGGGTTTAGCTTTTTATGTCTTTGAATGCAAGTTACAGAAAACTCTGATGCAAGTGGACTAAAAATAAAAGAGAAAATTTATCGTATCATGCAAAAAGCACTTCACAGACAGGGCAACTTAGGGAAGGGTATGCCACGGTCTCACCTCTGTTTCTCTTTGCTTCTTTTTTCTGCCCTCCTTTGTGTATTGGCTTGATCTTTAAGATCATAGCAAGGTGATTATATCAATTCCAGGCGTTACATCCAGACAAAGTGCATCCAGAGAAATAAAGGAAACATCAGCTGGTCTGTATCTGTATAACATTCTTAACAGCAAGAAAATCTTTCCCAGAAGTCTCCTCACAGGTTTCCCCATTTCTCATTGGACAGAATTGTGTCACATCTCATAACTCAACTTATCATTAGCAAAGGCAATTGGATTACCATGTTTGGCCTAGAATAACAATTTGGGTGGAATAGAGGATGGAAAATTGTTTTCTGTAAAGGACCAGGCAGTAAGTATTTCTGTTTTGCAGGTCACAAGTTCTCTTTTGCAGCTACTAAACTCTGTCTCTACATATAAACAACATGTAAATGAACCAGCATGGCTATATTCCAGTACAACCATGCTTATTGACGTTGAAACTTGAATTTCATATAATTTTCACGTCATAAAATATTCTTCTTTTTTTTCCCCCAGCCATTTAAAGATGTGAAAACTAGTATTAGCTCCCAGGCTGTACAATATTGTACACTTATAACTTATGTAATGTTGTATATCAACTATACTTCAATTTAAAAAATAATGAAAAATGACGATACTGGGAAAAAAAATGAATGGCAGATGTATTTGACCTGTGGGCCATAGTTTGTCAACACTGAGTCAACCCTCAGGACCACTACAAGCTATTTTGACCAAAGAAATTCTAATCTTGATATTTATTTATATTGAGTTTTCCTTCCTATAGCCTTATGAGACAAAGGGGACAGAAATAAAAACCCAATAGATGTATAAGGTGGGAGTACACAGGATACCCTCATCACAATAAGCTGGCATCCTAAAGACTGCACCTTCAGGACATGAAGCCTGAGTTGCAGTCATCTTGGTTGTTCAGGGGGCCTCAGGCCTTGGGTTTAGTTTAAAGTCGTTTATAATGCACTTGGTGAAAGAAAATGAACCTCCTTTCTGGAGCAATCTGCCTTCATCTTAGACTTCAAGTTATTCTTAGACATTTTTTTCAAGTACTACTAGACACCTATGGGAACAAAACACTGAGAATGAGAACTGGCAGAAACAACAGAAACAGACTGCAGAGAGGTCAGATTAGAATTAACCAACATTTAATGTAATACAAGCATGCTCATATGTTCAAAGAAATAACAAGGTAAGTCTGGATTTATTTTCAGGGAACAGGAAAACAACTAATTTGAAAAAAAGAAACAAACTCTAGAAATGAAAAATACAATAACTGGGAAAAAGTACAACCTCAACAGATGGACTTAATAGCAGAGTAGACAGAGATACATAGAGAATTAAAGAACTAAAAAATAGGTCATAAGAAATTATCCAGAGGTCAGAACAAAGATTTTTTTTTTAAAGATGGAATATACTAAAGAGAAGGAAGAAGACAGGGAAGATGCAAGAGAATGTTTAATATACGTTTCCTCTGAGTCCCAAAAGGAGAAGGGAGGGGAGATGGCTGAGGATTTTCTGGAATTGATAAAAGACACCAATCTACAGATTCAAATACCCCAGTGAATCCCATAAAAGATAAATAAATGTAAATCCTCATCTAGACACAATTTGGTGAAACTTCAGAAAATTGAAGACAAAGAAAAATTCTAAAAAGGAGTCAATAACAATATTACTTTCAAAGCAGTAATGAATAGACTGATCACACTGACTTTTTTAGAGGAATTTTATGTTCACAACCAAATTGAGAGGAAGATACAGAGATTTCTCATATACTCTGTCACCCCACATATGCATAGCTTCCCCCATTATCAACATCTCTCACCAGAATGGTACATTTGTTACCAAGGCTGAACCAACTGAACATCATAATCACCCAAAGTCCATAATTTATCTTAGGGTTTACTCTTGGCTTATACATTCTATGGGTTTGGATAAATGTGTAATGACATATATCTGTTATTATGATATCATACAGAGTATTTTCACTGCCCTAAAAATCTTCTGTGCTCTGCCTATTCATCCCTCTTCCCCAAGCTGATGGCAACCACTGATCTTTTTATTGTCTCCTTAGTTTTGTTTTTTCCAGAATGTCATATATTTGGAATCATACAGTATGTAGCCTTTCAGATGGCTCCTTTCACTTAGTAATAGGCATTTAAGGTTCTTCTATGTCTTTTCATAGTTTTACAGCTCATTTCAATTTACCACAATAATATTTCATTGTCTGGCTGTACCACAGTTTATTTATCCGTTCACTTATGGAAGGACATCTTGGTTGCTTTCAAGTTCTGGACGTTTTGAATAAAGCTGCAACATTCATCTGTGTGCAGGTTTTTGTGTGGACATTAGTTTTCAACTACTTTGGATAAATATCAAGGAGAGCAGTTACTGGATCCCATAGTAAGAGTTTGTTTAGTTTTATAAGAAACTGCTGCACTGTCTTCCAAAGTGGCTGTAACATTTTTCATTCCTATGAGCAATATACGAGAGTTCCTGTTGTTCTGCATCCTCTCCAGCATTTGGTATTATCAGTGCTCTGGATCTTGGCCATTCTAATAGGTGTGTAGTGGTATCTCATTGTTTTAATTTGAATGTCCCTCATGACATATGATGTGGAGCATCTTTTCAGATGTTTATTTGACACCTGAGAATCTTCTTTGGCAAAGTGTCTGTTAGGGTCTTTGGTCCATTTTTAAATCGGATTGTTTTCTTGTTGTTGAGTTTTTTGTATATTTTGGATAACAGTCCTTTATCAAGATGTATCTTTTGGGCTTCCCTGGTGACACAGTGGTGGAGAGTCCGCCTGCGTATGCAGGGGACACGGGTTTGTGCCCCGGTCCGGGAGGATCCCACATGCCGCGGAGTGGCTAGGCCCGTGAGCCATGGCCGCTGAGCCTGCGCGTCCGGAGCCTATGCTCTGCAACAGGAGAGGCCATAACAGTGAGAGGCCCGCGTACCGCAAAAAAAAAAAATAAATAAAAAATAAAAAAAGATGTATCTTTTGCAAATATTTTCTCCCAATCCGTGGCTTATCTTCTGATTCTCTTGACATTGTCTTTTGCAGAGCAGAAGTTTTAAATTTTAATGAAGTCTAGCTATCAATCATTTCTTTCATGAACCTTGCCTTTGGTGTTGTATCTAAAAAGGCATCACCATACCCAAGGTCATCTAGGTTTTCTCCTCTGTTATTTTCTAGGAGTTTTATAGTTTTGTGTTTTACGTTTAGTTCTATGATCCATTTTGAATTAATTTTTGTGATGGATCGAGATTTATTTTTTTGCACATCCAGTTGTTCCAGCAGAATTTGTTGAAGAGACTGCCTTTGATTCATTGCATTTCCTTTGCTTCTTTTTCAAAGATCAGGTGACTAGATTTATGGGGAGTGTATTTCTGGGCTCTCTATTCTGTTCCATTGATCTATTTGTCTATTCTTTCTGCCGGTATCACATTCTCTTGATTACTGTAGCTTAATAGTAAGTAGTGAAGTTGGTAGAGTCAGTCCTCTAACTTTATTCTCCTTCCAAATTGTGTCCACTGACTTCTCAATAACAACAGGTGAAGCCAAAAGGGAGTGAAATGGTATCTTCAATATACAGAAGGAGAATTTAAGGGGAAAAAAAATGTCATGAAGAACCTAGGGGTAAAACAGGAATAAAGACGCAGACCTACTGGAGAACAGACTTGAGGATATGGGGAGGGGGAAGGGTGAGTTTTGACAGGGCGAGAGAGAGTCATGGACATATACACACTAACAAACGTAGTAAGGTAGATAGCTGGGGGGAAGCAGCCGCAAGGCACAGGGATATTAGCTCGGTGCTTTGTGACGGCCTGGAGGGGTGGGATGGGGAGAGTGGGAGGGAGGGAGACGCAAGAGGGAAGACATATGGGAACATATGTATAGCTGATTCACTTTGTTGTAAAGCAGAAACTAATACACCATTGTAAAGCAATTATACCCCAATAAAGATGTTTAAAAAAAAAAAAATATACAGAAGGAAAAGAGTTCCTGACTGGAATTCTGTTTTTAATAAGAATAATTTCATAGATGAAGTAAAAATGTTTCAGAAATATAAAAACTGAAAAAATGAAGTTCATGTGAGTAAACCTAAATGAATATTGATAGAATAAGACAATTATCATCATTCTCATAAGATTTTATTTAAGAATATATAGAATTAATTTTAAAATACAACAATAACATTATAGTATAGCAGGGAGTAAAATGTGTTAAAATGTGTTATTGAGTGTAAGGGAAAATAGATTAAAAAAAACAATAGAAAATAAGTTATAAAACAGGGAGAAAAAGAAACAGCATAGGCAGAGGGAAAAAACACAAGATAGTAGATTTTAAAATTAATTACATTAAATGTAAATGATCCCATTTAAAAAATAAATATTTTGAAACTGAATTAATGAAATCCAACTCTACTGTTTAAAAGATGCACATCTAAAACATAAGGATACAGAAAATTTTAAAGTGAAAGAATAGTAAAAACCCATGGAAAGGAAAGCTAGTTTCTCCCAATTAATATCAGACAATGTAGACATTAAGGCAAAAGGTATTACCAGTTACTTCATAATGATAACATTTCAAATCACAGGGAAGACATAACAATTTTTTTAATTAAAAAATTTTTGAACATCTTTATTGGAGTATAATTGCTTTACAATGGTGTGTTAGTTTCTGCTTTATAAAAGAGTGAATAATCTATACATATACATATATCCCCATATCTCCTCCCTCTTGCATCTCCCTCCCACCCTCCCTATCCCACCCCTTTAGGTGGTCACAAGCACTGAGCTGATCTCCCTGTGCTATGTGGCTGCTTCCCACTAGCTATCTATTTTACATTTGGTAGTATATATAAGTCCATGCTACTCCCTCACTTCGTCCCAGCTTACCCTTCCCCCTCCCCGTATCCTCAAGTCCATTCTCTATGTCTGCGTCTTTATTCCTGTCCTGCCCCTAGGTTCTTCATAACCATTTTTTTTTTTAGATTCCATACATAAGACATAGCAATTTAAATTTGTATACACCTAATAATATAGCCTCAATATATATGAAACAAAATTGACAGAACTACATGGAGCAATAGATGAATTCACAGTCAGAATGAAGTTGCAGGAATTGACAGAATACAAGCACACAAAAAAATCATTAAGAATACAGAGCACTTGAATGTGATTAACAATCCACACCTAAAGAACCTATATAGACCATTACTCTCCCAAAGTGCACTTTATGTGTTCCTTTAAGCACCTATGGAACATTCACAAATATTGATTATGTACTGGATGATGAAGCTCATCTCAACAAATTTCAAAGAATTAAATTATATAGGGTATACTATCTGACCACATGCAAATAAGCTAGAAATCAGTAACAATAGGTAAGTAAAAAATTCTGTGCTGGAACTCATTGTTTCTCAAATAAGCCGAGCTAATTTCCCCCTCTGCCTGGAATATTTTTCCTGTCGTTTTTCCCACATTAGGTCCTCTAAGCCTTCAGTCTCAGCTAAAATTTCATCTCCTCAGACAGGTATTCCCTGATCAATCCAAAGTGGTATTCCCTGATCAAATCTAAAATACCCTCCTAGTTATTCAGTGCCTGATTCTTGTTTGTTTTCTTTACTCAGTGTTAACCTTCAGTTATTGCATATCTGCCTGGTTAGTTGTCTTTGAATCCTCCTCTATATTGCAGATTCTATGAGGGCAAAGTTCATTCTTTCTGTTCACGTCTGTGTCCCCAAGTGCTGAGCACAGTGTGTGGTGTATAGTGGCCATTCAAGAAGTATTTATCGAGAGGATGAGAATGAACATTTCCATAATTTTCTTCTTAATAAATGGAGATGAGGAGAAATGCAGCAATACATGTGATAGTGTCTTCAAAGGCATAAAAAATTGTGGGAAGCCCTTTCACTTCTTAATTCCAGAGGCTTTGGGGGAATGTGATCACATTTTGACGTATTATTATGAGAAGTGTTAAATTTGGGGGTAATTTAATTCTTAATTTCCAGGCTTAATGTGTTTAACATTTTAACCTCAATGTTTAATTTAGCATAGCTGTAGAAAATTTTGCTTAATTGGCCCCCTAAGGGGGAAAATTGCCTGAAAATAGGAAAAAGTGATGTATTTTAACAAATATTTTGTCCCAAAATACAAGTACAGCTGTATTTAATGAGGCTTAATCTTTAGTCTTACAGGGTGTATGAATTCTCCCTCTTTCTCTGTCTCTCCCTGGCATCCCCTCCCTCTCCTTCACCCTCTCCCTTGTCTTCCACTTCCATTACTCCTATTACTTTTTTGTAGTTATAAACATAAGAAAATGATTTAGAAGTTAAGATGCCACTGGAAATAGAACTTTAGGTTTATGATGTTGTCCTTAACTACAGCATAAGACTAAAATAATTTTGGCCAGATTCTTTTAGTAACATCCTATCAGTTACTCTCTGATATTATCCAGGATGGAGATGTATACTAAAAGATCACTGAATTGACTAGATGGATTAATCTACACAGGTGATTCTCAACACGGGCCATACACTGGAATCACCTGAACGCTCTTACAAAATACTCATGCCCAGGCCCCTCCCCTGGAGATTCTGATTTAATTGGTCTGGGTGCCACAAATTGGTAGTTTCAGCAAACTCCCTGGGTGATTCTTATGTGCAAGCTGGGTTAATAATCAATGGTCTACAACTTTGTTACCCAAAATGTGATCACTGGACTGGCAGCATCAGTATCACTGGGGAGCTGGTGAGACATGCAGAATCTCAGGCCCCATTCCAGATCTACCTAACGAGGATCTTCATTTAAATAAGATCTCCAAGTGATCAGAGAAACACTCCTCTGTGATTCCATTGGCGCTGTTAAAAAAAAAGTATCAGCTGAACTTGAGGCTAAACCTGTACACAACATAAGTTAGATTTGCATGCTAACCAAGAGGTAGATGTTTGTTCCCAAACCTGTTTATGGCAATTGTATTTGTACTGTAATTCTAATACTATTGAAATGCTATAAATACATATTCATAACATAATATGCAAGCCAATGAAATATGAATGTGAAAAGAAATAAAATTTCTTTTAATCAAAGTTGAGTGCTTTGGGAAAAGATGATAAACTCATACTGCTAAAAAACATCCTCTTGAACTAGGTGTCAGTAAGACAGTTGTAAAACGTGAAAGAAAACATAGGATAAGAATGATCTCTCTATAGATTGCTTCGTGAGTATCTATCTTGTTTCCCTTAAAACAAACAAACAAAAACTTAGAAATTACGAGCAACACATTTTAAATTTTATTTATATAATCAAGATTACGATGAAGCACAGTCAGAGAATCCATACTGAAGAAAAGTGTTCTACTTCAAAACGTTGAATGTGTGAGGATGTGTTTTTAATTAAAATGTTTAGGGTACATATTTATTGTTGTCTATGATTTCTCACTTTAACTGGTTTTTTTCAAACTATGGACCAAATACCTGTCCAGATAACATGGAATAAAGAGTCTTCTACTGAATATCTATGTGACTGTCCTTATTTAAATGTTAATTCTAATGTTCTCTTTTCCTAGTTCTTTTTTCCTCTGCATAGAAATATAGTTTTCAAGCTTAGCTGTATACGTGGGCAGTGTTAAAAAATAAAGAAGCCCAAGTCCTACCCTCTGAGATTCTTATTATTATGCAGCTGGGCATAGAGTTTTAAATGTTCTTCAAGTGATTTTACTATGCATCCACAGTTGAGAACTGTTGGCCCAGTAGATTGGGAGTATATAAATTGGTTATAAAATCAACTGATCATAAATGAATTCCAGCTTATAAAGGTATCCTGATGAGATGTTCTTTAGGATCTGGGTCCGAAGTCTATTATGATTATTATTCTATTCTGGTCTCTGACTGTATTGTGAGTACTCTGTCTCTGATTTAAATCACATTAAAGCGATTCTCCTTCAGTGGTCATTTTCAAATACCCCTCTGCTGGAAAGCATTTCCAGTTCACTCTCGTAAGACGTTTTTCTTCCTCTGAGTTGTGTGGATTTCCTCGTACGTGTGCTTCTCTGTTTCCCACACTAGACTGAATGCTCCTTGAAGGCAGGAAGGCGCCTTCCTAGGACAGTGCCTGGTGGACAGGAGGTTATCATAAATGCTTCTTATTTCCACCAGGTGTTGCCACTCTTGTTGCAAGTTTCCTTTTGTTTAAACTTTCGTTGCTTTCTGCTTTCCTTTCTCCTGCTCCATCTCAATTTATGCTTTATAATTTTTTTTTCCTCCGTTGCTTCCTCTGCTCTCTCCTCCCTCCTCAGTGTGCTGCCCGTCTGCATGTCTTATTCTACACGGAGCTGGCTCCCCTTAACCTTTGGCTTCTTCTCTTCCCTTGGCTCATACGCTTTGCATAATAGAAGGCGTTATTAATATACCACTCAGACAACTACATTTAAAATATGTCCTCCTAAGACAGCTACCTTCCCCAGGCCCCACCCCCTACCATACGTTCTTTGTTTTGCCTGTACACAGATGCTATTTTAAAATTGCACAATCACTCTTTCAGGGGCTTTACTTGTAATCTCTTAGTTGAGCACTAGTGTGTGGTTTATAATGAAAAGGATCATGATTTACAATTCACAAAATTTTCAGTATCTTTGTCAATATAATAATGAAACAGCATATGTCTAAAAGGTGCCAGTCATTTTGGAAATACACTCCTCAAAGTTAAACTAAAGATCAGGCATTTAAATTTTGACTGAGGTCACTGGATTCTTAGTGGTAAGAAAATGTACGCAGAAGTTTTTTTTTCAGAGGAGTTCTAGTTCTGGCTTTGAACTAGCAGTGTGTGGCAGTTTCCATATTATATTATATATTATGTTATCTTTGTAAAAGCTGTCACCTCATGTATGTTCATGTTGTCACTTTAAATGTGTTCGTGTATTGACATGAATATTATGTTTTTCTCCAAATCTTTACCTTCACTCATTAAATTTATTTTTCTTATCCCCAGGAGACTAAATGAATTGATTACATTGTCTTTTTTAAAAGAATCCATCCTATGGTATATGAGGTAGGATCAAGAATAGGGGCCAGTGGTAGAAAGGTAGCTAAATGAAAAGAATTTCAGGATCTATCTTAGTTACAATTTAAATAGGTAGAATCAAATTAGGGCCAAAAGTACTGAATTCCTCCTTCCATCTATAGACTTGGCCTTCTTGCTATGATCTTCTAAATATCCAATTCTTGCTTTCCCAGTATCTACCCTTCTAACCAAAGGCTGATCTGGATAGGGTGTTAGGATTTATGCTTTTGTTGTATTCTGGAAGTTATTTTTATCCTCCTTTGCCTCCTAACCCCTCACTACTGCTAGATTTATGGTGTTTCAGGGCCTGTCCTCGTTTTGGAAGAATAGGCCACTGACCTAAATTAAGGCCCCCTAGGAGAAGCACTCTTTGGTCCTTTAGAAGTGCAAGGACATGATATATATAGGATGAGAAAGGAGGTTTGTGCATCTACTCTCATGCTCTCATTTCCTAAACTCTGATATTAGTTTTGCAAACAACTAAATTCCCAAACAATTAATGAGATTTAGTTAAAGGAAGCAATCATGTATAATTAATGAATTTGTGAATTATTTAAACACTGAAATTTTGATCATTTAAACAGCATTGACTCATAAAAACTGGCTTTATGTAGAGAAAGGAGAAGGTTTTGTCATCAAATTGTCCAAGCAGACTTCCGTTGTATGTGTTGTCTTGTATTATTCATACTGCTTTGACAGTAGCCAGCTATTTTTCAGTAACTGATAGATCTGCTCCCATTTCAAGTGCTCCAGTTCTACTTCAGTGGAGAATAAGCTGCCATTTAACAGAAAAGGCAGAATATTTCTGTGAGACCCAATTTATAGGACCTTTATTATAAGAGGCAAAATCAAAGGATAGGGCCAAATATAAAGGGACACATGAAGATCAGAGAGGCCAATTTTCTTGTTTTCAGGCTTTTCATCAAATAGGAAGCTAGAAGAGAACTTACCAAAAAAAAATTCAACAAACCTTTAAAATTTATTATTTACGGCCAGTGCTGGGTGCTGAGTACAAGATCCAAAGACAAATTAAGACACTGCCCCCATCTCATGTAGGAAAGATAAAAAAAAACGTGCAACTAACTAGAGGAAAGGAAAAATGGGTTCAGTGCTCTAATAGAAATTTAAGCATTGTAGAAAGAGGGAAAATTAATTTATAGCACTTAGTGCTCAAAACTTTTATTACAACCATATTGTTAAGAATTGACTCCAAGTGAGTCCAGATTTCAAACAAGATTGTGGGCTGGATAAATGCAGCATGGCTGATTGGAGTCTTTTAAGAATATTGAAACACTTTCAGATTTTTTTGTTTGACTCCACAGAATCTTAGCCTGTTTCATGAATACAATTATTGTGCATTCTTTTTTAAAAGCTATAATAAAAATATACATAATTACAGTTAATGAGATATTTTCTCATCCAACAGTTTTCTTTTCTTTTTTTTTTTTTTTTTTGTGGTACGCGGGCCTCTCACTGTCGTGGCCTCTCCCGTTGTGGAGTGCAGGCTCAGCGGCCATGGCTCACGGGCCTAGCCGCTCCGCGACATGTGGGATCCTCCCGGACCGGGGCACGAACCCCTGTCCCCTGCATCGGCAGGCGGACTCTCAACCACTGCGCCACCAGGAAGCCCCTCATCCAACAGTTTTGATTTGTATATAACGAACAAATAAGTATCATGTTGACTCAGAATGAAATAATTGCCATTGTACGTGGGGTTTTTAAGAGCCCTCCCAGTGGAAATCAAGATTAGAAAGAACATCTTGTAAAAGCCACTACTTTATGCAACTCTGCCCTTAACAGACAGCTTAAACAATTTAAAGATCACTGATCCCTGGTGTTTTCAAAGAGAATTTTAAAGAAATTATAAATCCCATTTCTCACTAAGTGAATTATACTGTTTTTCTTCTTGGTATCTATAACCTTTAATTTTGTGTTGTATCATTTTTATTTTTTCCAAAATGCATTATTATTATTTTAAAATGAATTTATTTCATTTAACTTTTAAAAAATTTTTTTAATTTTATTTTTTTTATACAGCAGGTTCTTACTACTCATCAGTTTTATCCACATCAGTGTATACATGTCAATCCCAATCGCCAAATTCATCACACCCCCCACCCCCAGCCCCGCAGCTTTCCCCCCTTGGTGTCCATACGTTTGTTCTCTACATCTGTGTCTCTATTTCTGCTCTGCAAACCAGTTCATCTGTACCATTTTTCTAGGTTCCACATATATGTGTTAATATACAATATTTGTTTTTCTCTTTCTGACGTACTTCACTCTGTATGACAGTCTCTAGAGCGATCCACGTCTCAACAAATGACCCAATTTCGATCCTTTTTATGGCTGAGTAATATTCCATTGTATATATGTACCATATCTTCTTTATCCATTCGTCTGTTGATGAGCATTTACGTTGCTTCCATGACCTGGCTATTGTAAATAGTGCTGCAGTGAACATTGGGGTTCATGTGTCTGTTTCAGTTATGGTTGGCATATATGCCCAGTAGTGGGATTGCCAGATCATATGGTAATTCTATTTTTAGTTTCTTAAGGAACCTCCATACTGTGCTCCACAGTGGCTGTATCAGTTTGCATTCCCACCAACAGTGCAAGAGGGTTCCCTTTTCTCCACACCCTCTCCAGCATTTGTTGTTTGTAGATTTTCTGATGATGCCCATTCTAACTGGTGTGAGGTGATACCTCACTGTAGTTTTGATTTACATTTCTCTAATTATTAGTGATGTTGAGCAACTTTTCATGTGCTTCTTGGCCATCTGTATGTCTTCTTGGAGAAATGTCTATTTAGGTCTTCTGCTCATTTTCTGATTGGGTTGTTTTTTTTTTAATATTGAGCTGCATGAGTTGTTTATATATTTTAGAGATTAATCCTTTGTCCATTGATTCGTTTGCAAATATTTTCTCCCATTGTCTTTTCATCTTGTTTATGGTTTCCTTTGCTGTGCAAAAGCTTTGAAGTTTCATTAGGTCCCATTTGTTTATTTTTGTTTTTAATTCCATTACTCTAGGAGGTGGATCAAAAAAGATCTTGCTGTGATTTATGTCATAGAGTGTTCTTCCTATGTTTTCCTCTAAGAGTTTTATAGTGTCTGGTCTTACATTTAGGTCTTTAATCCATTTTGAGTTTATTTTTGTGTATGGTGTTAGGGAGTGTTCTAATTTCATTCTTTTACATGTAGAGTCCAGTTTTCCCAGAACCATGTATTGAAGAGACTGTCTTTTCTCCATTGTATATCCTTGCTTCCTTTGTCATAGATAAGTTGACCATAGGTGTGCAGGTTGAACTCTGGGCTTTCTATCTTGTTCCATTGGTCTGTGTTTCTGTTTCTGTGCCAGTAGTATATTGTCTTGATTACTGTAGCTTTATAGTATAGTCTGAAGTCAGAGAGTCTGATTCCTCCAGCTCCGTTTTTTTCCCTCATGACTGCTTTGACTGTTCGGGGTCTTTGGTGAATCCATACAAATTTTAAGATTTTTTGTTCTAGTTCTGTAAAAAATGCCATTGGTAATTTGATAGGGATTGCAATGAATTTGTAGATTGCTTTGGGTAGTAGAGTCATTTTCACAATATTGATTCTTCCAATCTAAGAACATGATATATCTCTTCATCTGTTTGTATCTTCTTTAATTTCTTTCATCAGTGTCTTATAGTTTCTGCATACAGGTTTTTTGCCTCCCTAGGTAGGTTTATTCCTAGATATTTTATTCTTTTTGTTGCAATGGTAAATAGGAGTGTTTCCTTAATTTCTCTTTCAGATTTTTCATCATTAGTTTATAGGAATGCAAGAGATTTCTGTGCATTAATTTTGTATCCTGCAACTTCACCAAGTTCATTGATTAGCTCTGGTAGTTTTCTGGTGGCATCTTTAGGATTCTCTATGTATAGTATCATGTCATCTGCAAACAGTGACAGTTTTACCTCTTCTTTTCCAATATGTATTCCTTTTTTTTTTTTTTTTTTGAGGTACGCAGGCCTCTCAGTGTTGTGGACTCTCCCGTTGCGGAGCACAGGTTCCGGACGTGCAGGCTTAGTGGCCATGGCTCACGGGCCCAGCCACTCCGCAGCATGTGGGATCTTCCCGGACTGGGGCACGAACCCGTGTCCCCTGCATCGGCAGGCGGACTCTCAACCAGTGCGCCACCAGGGAAGCCCATGTATTCCTTTTATTTCTTGTTCTTCTCTGATTCCAAAACTATGTTGAATAATAGTGGTGAGAATAGACATCCTTGTATTGTTCCTGATCTTAGAGGAAATGCTTTCAGTTTTTCACCATTGAGAATGATGTTTGCTGTGGGTTTGTCATACATGGCCTTTATCATGTTGATGTAGGTTCCCTCTATGCCCATTTTCTGGAGAGTTTTTATCATAAATGGGTGTTGCATTTTGTAAAAAGCTTTTTCTGCACCTATTGAGATGATCATATGGTTTTCCTTCTTCAATTTGTTATTATGGTGTATCACCTTGATTAATTTGCATAAATTGAAGATTCCTTGCATCCCTGGGATAAATCCCACTTGATCATGGTGCATGATCCTTTTAATGTGTTGTTGGATTCTGTTTGCTAGTATTTTGTTGAGGATTTTTGCATCTATAATCATCAGTGATATTGGTCTGTAATTTTCTTTTTTTGTAGTATCTTTGTCTGGTTTTGGTATCAGGCTGATGGTGGCCTCATAGAATGAGTTTGGGAATGTTCCTTCCTCCACAGTTTTTTGGAAGAGTTTGAGAAAGATGGGTGTTAGCTCTTCTCTAAATGTTTGATAGAATTCACCTGTGAAGCCATCTCGTCCTGGACTTTTCTTTGTGGGAAGACTCTTAAACACAGTTTCAATTTCATTATTATGATTGGTCTGTTCATATTTTCTATTTCTTCCTGGTTCAGTCTTGGAAGGTTATACCTTTCTAAGAATTTGTCCATTTCTTCCAGGTTGTCCATTTTATTGGCATAGAGTTGTTTGTAGTACTCTCTTAGGATGCTTTGTATTTCTGTGGTGTCTGTTGTAACTTCTTCTTTTTCATTTCTAATTTTCTTGATTTGAGTCCTCTTCCTCTTTTTCTTGATGAGTCTGACTAATGGTTTACCAATTTTGTTAATCTTCTCAAAGAACCAGCTTTTAGTTTTATTGATCTTTGGTATTGTTTTCTTTGTTTCTATTTCATTTATGTCTGCTCTGATCTTTATGATTTCTTTCCTTCTGCTAACTTTGGGTTTTGTTTGTTCTTCTTTCTCTAGTTCCTTTAGGTGTATAGTTAGACTGTTTATTTGAGATTTTTGTTGTTTTTTGAGGTAGGCTTGTATAGCTCTAAACTTCCCTCTTAGAACTGCTTTTGCTTCATCCCATAGGTTATGGATCATCGTGTTTTCATTGTCATTTGTTTCTAGGTATTTTTTGTTTTCCTCTTTGATTTCTTCAGTGATCTCTTGGTTATTTAGTAATGTAGTGTTTAGCCTCCATGTATTTGTGTTTTTTACATTTATTTGCCTTTAATTCATTTCTAATCTCATAGTGTTGTGATCAGCAAAGATGCATGATATGATTTCAATTTTCTTAAATTTACTGAGGCTTGATTTGTGACCCAAGATGTGATCTATCCTGGAGAATGTTGCATGCACCCTTGAGAAGAAAGTGTAATCTGCTGTTTTTGGATGGAATGTCCTATAAATATCAGTTAAATATATCTGGTCTATTGTGTCATTTAAAGCTTGTGTTTCCTTATTAATTTTCATATTGGATGATCTTTCCATTGGTTTAAGTGAGGTATTAAAGTCCCCCACTATTATTGTGTCACTGTCCATTTCCTCTTTTGTAGCTGTTAGCAGTTGCCTTATGTATTGAGGTGCTCCTATGTTGGGTGCATATATATTTATGATTGTTATATCTTCTTCTTGGATTGATCCCTTGATCATTATGTAGTGTCCTTCCTTGTCTCTTGTAACATTCTTTATTTTAAAGTCTATTTTTTCTGATATGAGAATTGCTACTCCAGCTTTCTTTTGATTTCCTTTTGCATGGAATATATTTTTCCATCCCCTCACTTTCAGTTTGAATGTGTCCCTAGGTCTGAGGTGGGGTCTTGTAGACAGCATATATATGGGTCTTGTTTTTTGTATCCATTCAGCAAGCCTGTGTCTTTTGGTTGGAGCATTTAACACATTCACATTTAGGGTAATTATCGATATGCATGTTCCTATTACCATTTTCTTAATTGTTTTGGGTTTGTTTTTGTAGGTCCTTTTCTTCTTTTGTGTTTCAGACTTAGAGAAGTTCCTTTAGCATTTGTTGTAGAGCTGGTTTGGTGGTGCGGAATTCTCTTAGTTTTTGCTTATCTGTAAAACTTTTGATTTCTCTATCGAATCTGAATGAGATCCTTGCCAGGTACAGTAATCTTGGTTGTAGCTTCTTCCCTTTCATCACTTGAAATATATCATGCCAGTCTCTTTTGGCTTGTAGAATTTCTGCTGAGAAATCAGCTGTTAACCTTATGGGAGTTCCCTTGTATGTTATTTGTCGTTTTTCCCTTGCTGCTTTCAATAATTTTTCTTTGTCTTTAATTTTTGCCAATTTGATTACTGTGTGTCTCGGCATGTTTCTCCTTCGGTTTATCCTGTATGGGACTCTCTGCACTTCCTGGACTTGGGTGGCTATTTCCTTTCCTATGTTAGGGAAGTTTGCCACTATAATCTCTTCAAATATTTTCTCTGGTCCTTTCTCTGTCTCTTCTCCCTCTGGGACCCCTATAATGCGAATGTTGTTGCATTTAATGTTGTCCCAGAGGTCTCTTAGGCTGTGTTCATTTGTTTTCATTCTTTTTTTTTTTTATTCTGTTCCACAGCAGTGAATTCCACCATTCTGTCTTCCAGGTCACTTACCCGTTCTTCTGCCTCAGTTATTCTGCTATTGATTCCTTCTAGTTTAGTTTTCATTTCAGTTATTGTGTTGTTCATCTCTGTTTGTTTGTTCTTTAATTCTTCTAGGTCTTTGTTAAACATTTCTTGCATCTTTTGGATTTTTGTCTCCATTCTTTTTCTTAGGTCTTGGATCATCTCCACTATCATTATTCTGAATTCTTTTTCTGAAATGTTGCCTATCTCCACTTTATTTAGTTGTTTTTCTGAGGTTTTATTTTATTCCTTCATCTGGTACATAGCTCTCTGCCTTTTCGTCTTTTCTATCTTTCTGTGAATGTGGTTTTCATTCCACAGGCTGCAGGATTGTAGTTCTTCTTGCTCTGCTGTCTGCCCTCTGTGTTGTATCATTTTTAAAGGTGATGATACCAATAGGGAAATTTAGTGTAGACTCATGTATTTTCAATCCAGTAATAAAAAGAATCTAAATATATAGTCACTGAGGAAATGTTTAGAAGTGAAATATATGTCTATTTGCTTTTATATTCTAAAATATTGTTCGATAGATTTGAATAATTCTTTCTACAAAGGTTTGCAGAAGTTGATTTAGATCTCATTAGAGGGATCTGCATTTTCTATCTTTGCATTAATGACCAATGAATCATGATTTTAATGTGTAACTTACAGCTTTTAGAGTTTTACTGGCTTCTTTCACTTATCCATTTCTCAATCTCTTCTATAAGTTCCTTTCCACATTTTTACAACTGAAGAGTCTCAAATTTGCATCTGTTGCATTTCCTGTCTTCTTATTTCTTGTTAATTGTTAAAATAGAGGAGAGATTAAGTGAAAGTAATGCACATTAATTGCTTTTTCAGATTTTCTCATAATTATGGTGCTATTAACTATGTGATTAGTGATATTTAATATAACCTTGGTAAAACATGTATACCAATTGTTATAGCATCCTATTGAATTTCCCCAAGTTCTAGTTAATTTCTCTCCCTATGGCTTAATAGACTGTTCATTGGACAGCTCTGAGTGAAATAATTCACATGATGTGAATGGTACCCCCTGGTGTGTGTGTATGGTATTGTGTGTGTGTGTGTGTGTGTGTGTGTGTGTGTGTGTGTGTGTGTGTATGAGAGTCACAGTGAATATGCCTTTGACATTGGTTAATATTAATAACTTAAGAGTAGCAGTAGTGCTATGGGTTAGTCTGACTGCATGGGGGCTTAGCTTCTTAGTCTGCAAGGGGATAAGACTGTATCAATGAATTAATACCCTTCCCCCTAGAGGCTTCATTACCTTCGAATATGTACATGTAATATACTCAATAAATCACTTAGCGTAGATCTTTGAAAATGCAGCCTAGTTGGCATAATTCTGCTTTAAGCTGGTAAATGATTTGGACATAGGAATCCAGAGTTATGTCACAAGAAACTTATTGCTATATATGCACACAGCAGCACGCACACACACACACACACACACACACACACACCAAAACTGGGAAAGAAATGAAGCCTCTGTCTATGAACATGTTAATGCAATTGAATTGAAGAAGAAATCAATACAGCAAAATGATTATTCCTTTGTTGTTTTGTTGAGGAAGTGATTTCTTATACTGTGCTGGGGAAGGGTAAGCAGGGAGGTGCAGTTCAGTTAGGGAATTCTAGAGACTTTCTTGCAGTCAGTGTGGTAGCCACAGTGATCATTATTATCCCTGAGGCTTTGTCCCTGATACCTACAGGGGCTAGCCTTGGTTAAAATCAAGGCAACACCTAATCTGTTTCCTCTCCTCTGTTTTAACACTTGATCTGTCCAGTTCCTTCATTTTGCCTTCTCCTTGCTTATGGATCTCATTTTGATAAGCTATCTGGGTTTTTTTTTTTAAATAGAGCTGTATTTTTTAAATGTCTCAATTTTCCCTCTTTAAAATTTATTTTTACTGTGTTCCACTCTCTCATGCTCTTGTAAGCAACCTATCCTTGTAAACTATTTCTCTTCATGGTCTAAATTGAATTACTGTGATAGCTACCAGTGCTGGGGGTTGGTTATTCTTTCCCCTGGACACCCCACGCACCCCACCTGTCTTTCTCTGTCCTACTCTGTACCCCAGGAGCTGGACTTCTGCAGACTGTATCACCCTGGTCTCCTTGCCAGCTGGCTTTGGGTAGGGTTTGCCAATGAGATGCACTGGCAGGAAATCAGAAGGCCAGAAGAGAGAGTTGGCCGTGTTTCTCCCCTGCTCCTTCCCTGCACCTGGCTGGGCTTCTGGTGGTACCTGTGTCTCTCATGATTTCGACTCCCACTGGGCTGCCTCTCCTTCATAACTCTGGCTCACTGTGGGCTCCAATAAAACCATTTCCTCTCCCTGTTCCTTATCCCTGGGGTGATGATGACTTGTCGCTATTGCTAGAGTCTGGGTCCTTCTCCAGCCCTTGTTTCCTCACCTTTGATCCAGTGCCCCCGCCCCCGCCCCCAGTTTACCACTTTGTCTCCTGTGTTTACCTGTCACTTATGAATTTCTCAGTTATAGCACTTGAGCTTGGCTTTTATTATAGTTAGTTGAGTTGTGTACGAGTCTGTCTTCCCAACTCAGTAGTGAGGGGTAGAAACATGTCTCTTTCATCTTTGAATCCTAGTACCTAGCAGACTACCTGGCATGTTACCAGGAGCTCAGTACGTATTTGTTAAATGTATCAACAAATTAATAACGACTTTTACTCCTGCAGTCTACTCCTACGTCCCAGAGCCATCCTTATGGATCTTCAAGATTCCTTGTAGTAGTTTTTAGGAATGATTAGGAATATATACCTATATATGTATATATATAGGTATATATTTCTGAGTTTCTTAACATTTTTCCCCTAAAGAACCTAGGGAAGGCATACCCTGATGGCATTACTAGGTATTTAGAGTAAACCTCAGAATTATGGAGAATCACAGCAACTGATCAAGAAAGAAATGAGACAAAAATCACTCACTTTGGGTTCTTTCTAAGCCAAATTCACCCTGCTTGTGCGGATCGATTGAAAGGAAATGAAGCAATTGTGATCTCATTTGTTTCGTGCTTCTCGCTCTGCCAAGCTCCATTTGGTGCCCTGTTGTCTCACAAGTTGCCTATTTGAGTCTTTTGAATTAAGAGTTTAGAGCAGAAGGTCCATCTGCTCTGCATGAGTATTAAATTATCATAAGACTTCGTATAAGAAGAACTTACCCTTGTGGTTTTACAGTGTTTCCTTTTCCCTTTGCTCTAAGAAAGACTTGGAACATCATATTTTTTTCTTCAACATAACCCTGGACTTGAATAGACTGCAGTTACCGAGTTGTATAATATAATAGGCTTAGGAACCTTTGACTGGCAGGTGCTGAATAGAAGAAGGTTTTATTTATTCTCCTTATCTTATAAAATGTGGTACTTAAGTATAATTGAACATGCCATAAGCCAGATCTTGGTACTTTGAGGTTATTGAATCTCATAAGAAAAAACAAAGCACAATCTTAAAAATTACACGTTGGATATAGACATTTTACAATCAATCAGGTTCATTAAGTAAATGCACATGCTATTGTAATTCATATGTGATAGATAGTATGCAACTGACAACTCCCTATTTTCAGTTTGAATATTCATGAGTGAGCAAGCTTCAGCCAGCTTTTAAGTAATATAATTTATGCAAGTAAGTTGTATTCACTTCCAACAACCTCCAAAACTTTAAAATCAATTTGCCAGTAATATATATTATGTAGTGAAATTTGTTAATAAAAGCTGAGTAAGGAGATCAGCTGAAGGATGGCATTTTTAAAATGTGCATGCTTTCCATTATTTAAATGTACAGCTTTTAAATAATCAGTTAACTTTTGGGCAAAGATGAAAGTTGGCTTAAATATGAATATTTCTACAACCATATATATACTCAATATTTAATAGAAGTATGTCTAATTTCTTTGTTATAAATTTTTTTAGGCAATGTGATACTTTTAAAGATAATGGGATATATAAATTCTGAAGAGGGACTTTATTCTAACTCACACAATGGAATTAAAAGGAAATATACACACCCCTTTTGTAAAATCCATGTAGTTAAAATTAAAAATTGGATTTAGTAAATAGGGCTAACAAACTGCTTGAGTTTTTTTCCTATCAGATGACTGCTTCCTCTGGTCTTCTGAAGTGATTAGCTTGGGTTGATCTAGATGTTATGGAGCTCCAAAGCATCTACAATATTGAGTGTCCTTTGAAAGGAAAACAGTGCAAATCTGTGAAAACAAAAGTTGGTTCAGAGTCTTAGAATGGAGGGCTAAGCCCAAGAAGGATACTGAAAGTTAAGCTTAATTAGCTTTAGGGTAAATCTGTCTCTGTTTAGGTGATGAGTCAACATAGGTAGTGTGAAACATTCATTTCAAAACAAGCAAGCAGTTTCCATTGGCTAAATGTTTGCTGTGAATTGTAAATATTTTGAAAGTCTCAAAAAAATTCTTTGATACTTTGTATGCATCTTCACTCATTAAAAATGTTTTCACCACTGAGTCTGAAGTTCTATCTTAAAATTTTATTTAATTGTGATGGAAGCAAGGCAGGCCCAGATTAAGACCTTTTAACATCTTAAATAGGGTGCCTTAACCCACATGTACTTACAAGTAAAATGATACTAACCCATAAAACATAACGTTTACATGTATGTACTGGAATTAAAATAGTTTCTTTCTAATTTTCTGTTTTAAAATTCTGTAATGGGGCTTCCCTGGTGGCGCAGTGGTTGAGAGTCCGCCTGCCGATGCAGGGGACATGGGTTCATGCCCCGGTCCGGGACGATCCCACATGCCGCGGAGCAGCTGGGCCCGTGAGCCATGGCCGCTGAGCCTGCGCGTCCGGAGCCTGTGCTCCACAACGGGAGAGGCCACAACAGTGAGAGGCCCGCTGCAAAAAAAAAAAAAAAAAAATTCTGTAATGGTATATAAAAATGAACTTTTCTCATATTTGTGTTGCCCCTGATTTGTAGCTCTTTGAGCACCTGCTTAATGTGCCCTGAAGTGGGACATCATCAACAGGCAAGTAATTAGCTTTGAGTCTGCTTATCAGCACTCCTTTTTCAGAGTTTAATTCTGACTTGCCATTGCCTCTTATCCTTTTTGTACCTTATTTTACTCTCTGAACTTAATGGGCATGAAAATAACTTGAGCCTACATGTGCCTTATATTGGGTTGAATTTAGGTTTACAGTTACTCAAACACCTTGAAAAGTCACAAGGACATGTGAAATATTGTGGCAAAATGATCTGAACACCTGTAAGCTATTTTTCTTAATGAAACATTTAAAAAATATATATGCTTTTTTACTCCAAAGCTGTATGCCAATTTCATGGACGAACCTATTTTGAAGGAGAAAGAAATACGGTCTACTCCTCTTCTGGCGTATGTGTTCTCTATGAGTGCAAGGTAAGGAAGCTCTTCATGTGTGTTTCAAATTTCTTTCCGTTACATGAACACAGTAAATGTTCCTTTAAAAATCTCACCCTTGTAATACCTTTAAAATTCTAAGGCAAAGAGAAAATTTAAGATGATAATTATAGCTCAAATGTATAGAAATTCTCATTGTTTTTGCAATCATGTAAATTAGTGGTTGTAAAATAATTTTCCCAATAAATAAAAACACTCTTTTGTCATATTAAAGTTTTATGAAGTTGTCTTACATTTTCCAAACACAAATCAACTCCTTGTTTGCTGTTTTGAAGAAAATGTATTAGATAAAATTAGACTCGGCCTGTTCTCACTCTTGCTTTTGACTCGTGATAAATATCAGTCCAATTAAAATCAGAACCAAATATACCTAATAAAAATTAGGTGTTGGATGGAGATGAGATTGATATTGATCTTAATTCCTTTGGGAGGAATCTTTTAAATAATTTTAAGGGGAATGTTTTATAAATGTGCTCTTGACGTATGCTTCTGAAGCAAACGTGATTCATTTTAAGTCTGCTTCTTGACCTACTAATTGAAAAACTAAATATGTTTCATAACACTTTTCACATTTACCTTTTATAAACTATGATTTTATATTCCTTGACCATAATGTTATATTTCAAGCCATATTCTGTCTAAAGGAAACTGTCTACATATAAAGTTTCTGCTTTAGGGTTCATTTACATTTGATCCTTAATTTTCTTCTTCAAATGCCTCCTGTACATGGTTTGTGGGGATGATTTAGTATGTATAGGTTATTTAGAAAATTAAGATAAGTGATTTACTCTGCTGGCAATAAACTGTGAGCATTCATATGATTAAGTGTTGGGGAAAGGAAAATCCTCAGAATTTTGCCAAGATAAGTTGAATCTGAAAAATCCAGCTGTATACCTCGTGCATCTTAAGTTGGAAGACATTTGGGATAAGCAAGGCAGAGACATAAAGATGCAAAACTGTGACAGATTTGGTTTCTGGAACGTGAAAGCTCTGATTTGTCCATGTCCATTATAAGGTATTCTAGCTGCTTCTTTTGGCTTTAAATAAGCTCTCCCATGATGTAGGTTACCATCTTAAAGTTAAGGGAGCTGGGGCATTAGAAACACTAACACAATTGCTGAAGCTATATTTCCAGATGGATTTTTCTGCGTCAGCATCCCTTCACCAGTGCTGTTTTGAGTGGAGCAGGTCCCACGGTAGATATAAGGATTGGAAGGCTTGGAGTGAGATCTAGCAACACCAAGGAAATCAGAGAAATTTTACTTCAAGGAAGGTGGAAAACTTTTATCAGCTGGTTTCTAAGTGAACGCTAACTTTGCAATATCAGCCCTAAATCTGAAAATTGTGAGGGCATTTGAAGATTCTCCACTTTGTGTGTGTGTGTGTTCTTTTCATTTGACAAGTGTATTCCATAATACTGATAATTATGATCTAAAATTTACTGAGATAGTTTCCTATTTGATTTTAAAATACCTATAAAGTGATTTTATTTTAAATTCGATTTGTGAGAAGTCTGTGTATAGGCAACTCTGCAGGTGCTTAGTAAATATTGGGTGAATGAATAAATGTTACCATTTATTTGCTCAAACAAAAGAAATCACTTCCTACCCTCTAATGCTGTGCTGTCCAGTAGAAATATGATGCAAGCCACACATGTGATTTTTATTTGGGCTAAATTTTCTGTATTCAACCCCATATATCCAAAATATTATCATTTCTAATGTAATCAGTATAAAATTCTTAATGAAATATTTTACATTATTTTATCATACAGAGTTGTCAGAATCTTGTAGCTAGTGGCTATGGATTCTACAGCACAGCTCTACCAGAATTGCATAAGCTTTTGTATTCTTCACTAAATTCTTGACATTAAGGACTCCCATTGTTTTTTCTCCCTTCAGGCCCCTGAGCTATTTTACATAATTGTCATCTCTCTCAGGCTTCCATTTTCTGGGCTGTCAATTCTAGTCCTTCTTTGTTCCTTTATTGTCAGTTTTGTGGCCTTGAAAATGTGTCCTGGGGGGTCTGTGAGTTTCATAGTAACACAGAAAAACACGGTGGTCCTGAAAATAAGATTATTAGAATGGATATTACCGTCAAACCAAAGGAAGAATAGCGTTTGACTCCACTGTATACATGTCTTCTGACACTTTCTTTTTTTTTCCTGCCATTATGGTGACTTGGAGAAGGTCCTTTCCATTGATAAGCCAGGAAGAGGGAGATATTGAAATTACGATTTCTTCAATAAAAGCAGTACTTATAGAAATGATATCTAAAAAACTAAGCTATTGAGCAGTATTAAAACAGAAGCCTTCAAGTTCCAATGGTTATTTTATTACTTATGTATTGGTAAGCATAGTATAACAGTTAATGACCCTCGCTCTTAAAAAGACTGGAGGTTGACAGTATAGAAGCAAAATGTTTGCTTCAAGGGCAGTGCTGTTACATTTATCAGAAAAGTATTCTGTTCTGTATTTTGGTTTCTCTTTGAGAAGGGTTTTATCTACTTCGGTGGCTAGAACTATAATCGTTTTACATTGATTTATTCATTCATTCAGGAAAATTTTTCGATTACTTATTATATGCCAGAAAAAATGCAAGACATTCATGCTCAAGAGACATAAATCCTGCCCTCATTTTCCTTATAGTTTTGTGAGAGATCCCCAATGTTCCTCATCACACTCACTTGGGATAATCTATAACAGTTTACGAAACTTTGAAATGAGAATGTTTAAAAAGCCCGGGTTTTATTTATTGTTTTTTCCAAAGTGAGCTATTGATAGAATTCAAGCTGTATCTTTGACACAATTGTCATCTGGATGTGCAAATATGTTGTAAACTAACAGAATCTTTCAGGATTACCCTGATGTTTGGAAATTGAAGGCATGGCTGCAGTGTGGCATGCTTCCATTCCCAGAGCTGCTTGTCCATTTGAAAGGCTTTCCAGTTGTCATTTAATGTTATTTTGCAAGTGAGTGTGTGACCTGTGCAGGGGTTCTCAGGGTGAAAATTTTACTCTCATGTTCGAAGAAATTTCTTGGATGTCGGATCTGGAAACTTCTGAGTTATTCCTAATTAAGAGGTTTGAAGCTTTTATTTTCTGTTGTCTGACAGGACCAGACCATGAAGCTGGTTGAGAGTTCAGGCTGTCCAGCTCTGGATTGTCCAGAGTCTCATCAGATTACCTTGTCTCATAGCTGTTGCAAAGTTTGTAAAGGTAAGGCTTGTCTGTAAAATAAAATTTATGTGCATGAGTCATTCTAAGAGGCTACTTCAACTGACAGGAAATAGAACTTTTTATAACCAAGTTATTTCCAAAGACTATCGAATTAAAATCGAGATGCTCCCATGCATTTCTGCAGGGTGTATTGTACCTGTCTCAAGCTCTGGGTTTCTATACTTCTCTCTGTGTACTTGTCCTGAGTCAGCATGGCATTGTTGAAAACATTTACACAACAGTGCTGAGTTATTTTATTGTTTCTTTTTTTTGCCGGGGGGTGGGGGGCGATTTCCTTTCTTTTCTCTTCAGTCTGTTTTTATAATTGTCTGAGCATAATTCCCATGTTGTTCAAATCCCTCTCTTCACAATTCCACTCTCCTTCACTGATAGGCTTCTCCACTACCAAGAAGAGAGAGGCCATCAGACATGCATTGCTTATTCTGTGTTGCCTCTATGATGATAAGCCTATGACCAATAAGTAGAAGGAATTTAGATTTTTAGTTCAGTATAAGAAAACAGTAAAACTTGAGGTATTCAGAAATGCAGTGGGCTGCCCAGGAGGCAGTGAGTTGCCCATCACAAAAGATTCTTAAACTTGGTATTTTGTTATAGATTTAAGTATTAAACTAAAGGATTAATTAATTATATGGAATTTTTATGTTCCCTACCAATCATGAAATTATATGTGCCTTCTTGAGTTATCCTGAAATTATGTGTTTGTGAATCTGTCTCCTTCATTGGATTTTGCACCTTGAGGTGCAAAATGTAACAGGCTGGGTCTTTATATTCATCTCTATATTCTTAATACCTAGTATGGCACCTGGGATGTAGCTGAGACTCATAACTCATGTAGCTGGTACTGTATAACAGTGCCTTAAATGAGCTACTAGCACTTGTTTTAATAATAGCCTTTATTGGTGCAAAATAAAACTTAAATGGAAAAAAGTAAGAAAAAGAAACTTTATAAAACATATACTATTTTGTTTCCTTTTAATCTCATCTATTAAAAAGGAAACATAAGATCCCTCTCTCCCATTTTTAGGAGGGTGGTACAGTTTTTTCATTTTCTTTTTAGCTACTTCTTCCATCCATTCAATTAAGACTGCCTGATTGCATCCATTTCTTTTTAAAGAGCCTTAATACATTACCAAGAGCAAATTAAGAATGGAAAAGCTAGCTACAAAACTGGTTACATTTAAATTGCCTATAGTTTTAAAAATTAATATGTTTACACAGCCCACTCAAAATATCAATACAATGACAAAATATACCATGACCTACACCCCCTCCACCTGAGATCCTGATATCATTGATATGTGACTGGCCAGAGCCAGAACCAAACTCAGGTTTGGCTTCTCATTGCTCAAAAGTCAATGTTCTGGAGACAAGGTTTGGTGGAAAAAGAAAGATGTATTATTCAGGAAGCCGGCAACCTGGGAAGATGGACTAGTGTCCCCAAAACCATCTCCGAGTTGCCAGTTAGGGGACAGGAGTTTGTAAAGGAAAAGTTTTAGAGGTGTGCAGTAGGGGGCTATGTGTGGAGCAGCACAGTCTGCTTCGATAATTACCTTGAAATTGGTGGTGCAGTGGTCTGGTCCGAGTCACCTTGATTGTGTAGGGAGAGCAGTTAATCTGTAGCTGCAGGCTTGAAATGTCCTATAGTTCCTGGAATTTCTCAAGCATGTAGAAGGTTATTCTTTAAGCATTTAATCATATTATAACTTAGTCAGGCCTAGGTCATAGGTTTTTCTCAAAATGGAACTGGGGCTTCTAATATGGAGTTGCCTTCGCTAAGGCAGAAGCTCAAATACCTTTTCCTAATTCCTGAATAAGTGTTTCAGAGCCAGATTTCAGATATATGGGATGGAGCCTTGGTATCACCTTAAAAAACACTCTTCAATAAATTATTTTACTCAGCCTGGATTGAGAACCTCTGGTTTAGAACTGGAACTGAAATTGGACAAGTTGGCCTTTCTTGAAACATTTAGCACCATTTAAAATAAAGGTTACTTCCATTTCTGACTTCAAATAAATAGAATAAACAAATGAGTCCTCCTGGTATTCTCTGACTTTTAAACTAAAAAACGTCAAGTTTTGAAGGCTTAAAGTTTGAGTCAACTCCTACACACATATTGTGACAAATTCATTTGTAGTATGGTTGGCCTCCAGTTTCCAGGCCTGTCTGCCTAGTGCTAAAGATGCCACGTTCACATCTGAAAAACTAAGTTGTTCAACGAGTTAGTAAATATTCCCTGAGGGCAGAGCATGAGATTAAATTGTTGACCTTTCCACTGGAGGCTCTGCCGGTGGTTGGAAACCAAGCTGTGCACCGAAATAAGGCTCCAAATTTCTAGGCACCAAGTCAAATCCAGCCAGGGCTGTTTTCTAGGTACCCTGCTGTCTTCAGTTGTAGCAGCTCAGGAACAGTGTAGCAGGAATGTTCTTTTCACTTTTTTCATATTTGAGAGCTCTTTCAAGGAAGCTTATGACAAATTACAACACGACAGAGACTTCATGATACAGCGAGGACTCTGACTTAGAAAGGTACAGAAATAACGTGAAGCTATATGTTTTCATATCTCAGCCCATCCCATTCTTCTTCTCCTCCCTTGGCCGCCCCTTTCTCTGCTTACAGACCATCAAGTCCTATTCACTGGATGCCCAACTTTAATTTAGCACTGACTTTGTCGTGCCTTACAATTAGAAGTGATAGAGGCACCGTGTGCATAAGGCTGAGTGGGTGTAAATTGTTTGCACCCAACTTCTGGACAATTCATAGTTTCCCACATCATTCAATTACATCTTCATGATTCTTGTTATCTGTGTACCACAAATAACATTATTTAGTTAATGTTTTTATGTATACTGTTAGTCAACTCATTTTGTGAAAATTTAGTTTTATTCCTAAGCAGTAGTATCCATGAAATAATGGGATTATTTGTTAGATTCATGTATTTTTTTATACACATTTAAATAATTCCATTGCTATCAGTACTGTTTTTTAAAATGTTCATCCATGCACGTGAACTACCTTTTGGGAAAAATCAGGCTTATCCATCATCTTGCAGACGATACTGATATGAGTTAATATTCTTTCAGGTACAATTGATAGAACACCCAATGCAACTGACTTAAGCAAACAGTGGAATACATGGCCCCAGTGAGTGGCTTGACTCAGATCTCAAATCTCGCCCCTTTGCTTAGATGCATCTTTCTGTTTGTCTCCTCTGAGGTGGCCTTATTTTCAGACTCTGTGTGTTCCCTGACATTCTTATGCTCACGTTATTATGATACTCAAGTAGGTGGAAGAGAAAGTTCAGTATCCTCGTGAGTTGAACAAAGGTCCCAGAATTGAGTTTCAATTATCTGCGTTAACCTGAACTGCATCATTTGCTCAGACCTGAAGAAATTACTATGTCCATACCAGTGGGATGCATTGACTGGTGTGGCCTTAACCAGTGGGCAGGGTAGTCCATTTTCCTGTAAGCACCTAGGCTAACAGTAGAAGTGAAGAGTTCATCCCAGGTATGACTAGGTTTTTGTTTTGTTTTGTTTTTTTCCACAAAAAGGAGGAATAGACACCTGTAAGGCAAAACCAACAAATATTCACTTCAAAACTATTGCATTCTCTTTCTCCTGGTTATTATGAATAACATTTATTTATATTGTTCTTATGCATAATCTTTTGTATCCGACCCTTCCTTACCCTTTTGTATCCTCAGTCATAGAAAAATACTTATTAATATTTTATAGAAAGATCTAGTACACTTAATGAAAGAATCTCATGTAAATTTGGAAAGCTTAAAAGGAATAGAAAACTTGGTATCCTTGAGGTTAAAACCCAAAGGAGGAAATAAAAGAAAGACCTGATTGTATTAGATCATTAATCTATCCATGTATAGCAAATATTTGAATTTTCTCCTATGATAGGTATCTCAACACATTTGGCTTATGGCTTATTAGTAATACTCTAACTGCTTTAATTATTAACAAATGCTATACTATTACACTTTTACATAGATGATCTCATTTGAACCTTTTGCAAGGTAGATATTATCCTAATTTTACAGGTGAGAAAAGCTGAAGGTTTAGAAAGGTTAATTAACTTACACAGCTAGTAATTTACATAGCCAGTAAGTGGTAGAGATCAGATGTAAATCCAGGTCTTTCAACTCCAAAAACCAAGCACAGATGAGTAGGAATGTGGCTATAATGGTGGAAGGACTATGGTTTATTGCCAACCCATACTCTGATTTTTTTTGAAGTTTTTCCCTATAGATTGGAAACAAGCCCCTTTAACTGAGTCTGAATTTTCTAACCATCAGTAGTTAACATTTTAACCTTGGCATTTTTGAATCTAAGCAGTAAAACAACCAATAGATTCAATCAACTTATTTCTTGAGAGACTAAATCAAAATAGCTATCTGACATTGTTTAGAGTAAATTAGTATTTGACAAAATTTTCAGTTTTCAAGTCTCCAGGTTAACTTAAAAAAACTCATCTGATGAAAAGTGAAGTACTCCATAACTGAACCTAAAACAATGAAAAGTAGAATCATACTGTTATCTTATAGTTAGAAAATTCTTGCAGCAATTAAACACTGCATGGTGAGCGTGTGCATGATATTTGATGCTGAGATGAGGGGGTCTTACCGTTACTTATACAGACGGGAAATGGATTGTAATAGAGGAGGCTTATGGCATAGACAGTGACAGCATGGATTGAACAGAGTCTGAAAAATAGGAGAAGAGAAAATGCATCAAAATGAAGTGTTGAAAGATGGTTTTGAAAAATATAAACTTACGAAAGAAAAGTAAAAGTGCGTCAGGAACAGTTCCTGTTCTTAGTCACTGCTCTCTAAAAGTTGTTTGAAGCATTACAGGTAAACTTCTACAGATTTAGCGCTGTTAAAACATGGTCCCTTAATTCTCTGTGTATCTTAAGGAGTGGGCCAGTTTTTTTTAGTAACATTGTTTTAATTTAGAATAAATATAAAGTGATTTTGTGGAACATTTTCATTTTAGGTTGATGGTGTGCTGAGCTATTGGTATAGAGAATGAGGATGACTTTTTAGCTGGAATTATCCCTCATCAGGCATTGTAAGACACTGGAATACATTTTAAGAAATATGGTCTCAATTTAGCTACTTAAAGAAGGGAATAAAAAGACCCAAGGAGAAAACATGTTTAACTATTCCTTTCCTTAAGAGTGAACCTTTTGCTTCTAAATTTTCAGCCTTAATCATGAGAATTTAGATTGTGAAGAATCTTGTCAAGAAAAGTTGTCAAGTGATTTCAGTGCTGTTATTGACTATATATTTTTCCAATCTTCATACACTCTGTTCTATTTTATTTTATTTCTGTAGAAATCACTAATTCTTTTGATTTTTCCTATCCTTTTTAAATGCATCACTGTATTTTGAGAGCCTCACCCTTCCTAAGGCTTATTAAATTGTACAAACACTATTTTACTATACATTGTAGTTGCATTTCATGGGAGATTTGTTTTAACTCTGGGTCAATATTCAACATAGTCATTATGGGCACAAAGCAATTGGAATGGACATCAACCATTGTGCTGAACCAGAGTATACCTTTTGGCTGCGGTATAGCTTAGTTCACCCTTTCACTGAATCACAGCACTGTATGGTAATTTGATAACAAATAAGATGAGTGTAGAACTTACATCTTCATGATTTGCTCAAGTAAAAGTCTTTTCTTGCATGTAAGCAGATGAGTTTATTCTGAGCTACATGAAATGTATTCTTCTGGACCTCTTTTCTTTTATACATGGTGAAAAAATAATTCATTAGACAATGTAAAACGAGACAGAAAATTTATGCATCAAGCAATTTGAAAATTGTTTGAATGATGTATAATCATATAATTTCCATTAAATATGGATTCCAGTGTTCCAGCTTTTTATTTCAGCATCTTAGATGATCTTTGAACAGGGATTCACACAGGAAAAAGAGATTTGAGAAATTACACATGATTGGTGTCACTGTTTATGAAATGTTCCATTTTTCTTTCCTTTACATAAAGACTCTGGAATCTGTGAAATCTTTATAATTCATAAAAACTTTCTTTTTCTTTTGAGTGGACATATTTTGTCTTGCAGATTTCCTGAGAAAATTAGATTAAAGTGATGTGATTTTTTTATACGTTTACAGTTTTGTGGGGTTTTTTAAGGATGCCAAGTTGTCTGTTTCATTTCTTAAATACATAATGTGCACATCTCATCTGGCTTGGTCTGTATTACTCATAGTTATTGACAGTGTTCAATCAGTAATTCTCAGGTCACTTTCCTTCCTCACTGTGTTGTCTTCTATATTGTAAATCTTCATTTTGTACTCCAAGAATCTTTCTTTGTTTCCAATATTTGGAGGACTGTAATTGGAATATTAGGGACTAGAGATACCATTTATAAAGTCAGAAATAGAGGAGACTTCAAGAAGGAATTAATTGAGTTAACTTCAAGAAGGAATTAATTGAGTTAAACACACTCAAAAACTTTTTAGTGCACATAGCATATGGTCCTATAAACATTGGATGAAGATATCAACTTAATCATTTAGAGAAATATAGCTTCTAAATTAAAGAAAGATTTTAAGGAGACAAAGTTTATTTGCTTTGTTATGATTTTATTTACCCTAATAAGTTTCTTTTTTCTTGTAGGTTATGACTTTTGTTCTGAAAGGCATAACTGCATGGAGAATTCTGTCTGCAGAAATCTGAATGACAGGGCCGTTTGTAGCTGTCGAGATGGTTTTAGGGCTCTTCGAGAGGATAATGCCTACTGTGAAGGTAATCCTTGTAATGATGTGTAGCTTGGCTGTATAAATTTCCTAGGATTACTGCATGCAAAATTTATTAATTTCCCAGGTCGTCAAGTTGATGGGCCCATTAAAATCAGTGAATTTGATCTGAAGCATATTAATCAGCTAAAAATAATTATCTTTCAAATTAAAGTTTTTCAGCTATCTGCTACATGTCAGGCTAATCAGTTCATATGGCTGGGTTCCTTGAATTAGGACAATGCTTCCACTGTGAAATTGCCTTCTTTTTTCATAATTAGATATTCAGGTAGCTCACACATTGACATGAATACAGTGGCTTGCAGTTAGAATCGTAGTCACATTTTTTCCGACAATGTTGTGTAACGAACGAAGACAGTCAATTAACAGGAACGTAAAGTGCCCAGCACCATTTTTGTTTGCTACTGTCTGTAATCTCAGTGGTTGTATTCATGCTCTGTGGTATTTAGTAAATAGCTCCAGTGGAGAAAATAGTTTCCTAGTTATTTTAAAAATCTTAACTAATATCCCAGGCAGTTTATTGTCTCATTGAAACAGTCCAAATACAGTGATGGGGCCCCTGGCATTCACAAATTCTGTGGCTTTGACTGTTCGGGAAGACCCTAGAAGTCCAAGAGATGTAGTAATTCATAATTTCCCCAAGGCACACATTTGAATCATTCTCATTAATTGTGTGACTAGCTAGTGGGTCTTGCAAGTAAGAACACTGATATGGTGTTATTTGGGCACTTGGACAGTTTTGGACTTAACATTTCCAGATGTCAAGAATGTGCCATCAGTCCTTAGAGATCGTGTTTAGCTACATGATGATTTACTGGCCCTTGGGAAACCAATTTCTTTTGTTTCCCTCAGGTTTCAATAGGTTTTCACTTTTTAAATTGACCTTTTTTTCTCAGCATATTCCTTTAAATGCTTTTGATTCAGTCCTAAAGAGACCATTCTATTTTTGCCAAAAGAAAGACATATAGCTTCCCTTCCCCATTCATAAGTAGATTTAAAATTCCTCATTTTGAAAGGTTTTATATTAGAAATGAATTTAAAGTCACTTAGTAAAATAATGTATTTTTCATTAATATTTGGGATCTCTAGTATGTAATAAGTTCCACTGATATTGTTAACGTGTGTAACATGAAATCACATGATATAAATTCATACAATACTTCTTTTTGAATCTTAAGATAATTATTCATATTTTGAGCTGCTTCTTTTTGTTGTTGTTAAGTATATTCACTCTTGTAATAAATATTTAGTGAGCATCTACTGTGTACCAAGCACTTTTCTAGGCACTGGGTAGTAAATGGTGAATAAGACTGATAAGGTTCCAGTGCTCAGGAGCTAGCATTCAAGGGAGAAGACAGAGAATAAGAGGGTAGCTTAGAAGTAGAGAAGGTAATTTAAGGTAGTAATAAATAATAGGAAGAAAGTTAAACAGGATGATGTGATAGAAATTGATTGGGGATTAATTTAGATGAGATGGTCAAGGAAAGCCTCTGGGTTTGGGGTTGGGAGGGGATTGACAGTTGAATTGAGACTTGATGATAAGGAAGTAACATGGAAAGATCTGCAACAGAGCATTCCAATTAGAAGGAATAGCAAGTAGATAGACCCTAAGTGGTAACTAGCTTGGATATTCTAGAAACAGAAAGAAGGATAATGTGATGCAGCAGATGAGTCAGTTAAGATGCAATTGGAGAGTTAGGTAGGGGCCAGGTAATGTAGGGAGACTGTAAGTATTTTAGATTCATCTAGTAGGGGAGTGATACGTACAGACTTGCATCAAAAAACATAGCTGTGGCTGCATGGACTCTGGGGTTGGATGTGGTCAGAAGAACAGAAGTGTAAACAGGAAGACCAGTTGGAAGGCTATTGCAGAAGCCTAAGCAAAGCTGTTGATGGCCTGAGTTAAGAGAGTGGTAAGGGAGATAAAGAGAAGGAGCATATTTACGTATGTTTTGGAAGTAGAGCCAACAATGCTTGCAGATAATTTACTGTAGAGGAGAATTAAAGAGTGATAAATGGGAGTCAAGGTTTTGATTTTGAGCAGCACATGGATGATGTTGCCATTTATTGAGACAGGAAAGAGTTCAAGGCAAGAGGCCAGAAATTTAGATTACTTATCAATACAACCTGTTGAAAATTGATTTAATTGTAAAGACTAGATCTCTGTTTTTATCTACACATTTATCTGTAGTGCAGATTGGCAGCTGTTTACTGTTCTGAACGGATCATACTGGAAAATGGTTTGTAAATTTCCTCATGTTGTTTATTTTTCATTTAAGGAAGTAGTCTTCAAAAGTTAAAATAATGGAAAAACTTGTTGGTTTATTATGGGGATCTTGAATTTTTTAGACATGAGTACTTCTAGTGTATCTTTTGTTGTTCATGTTAACAGATTCTACAGTATTCTGATCAAATTTGATTTTCTTTTTCATTTTGTTTTATTGTTGTTGCTAAGAATTTTTTATTGAAATATAATTGACTTACATATTATATTAGTTTCAGATGTACAACATAGTAATTTGATATTTGGATACATTACAAAATGATCAGCATGATAAGTCTGGTTACCATCTGTCACAATATAAAGTTATTACAGTATTATTGGCTATATTACCTATGCTTTATGTTACATCCCAAGACTTACTTATTTTATAACTGGAGGTTTGTACCTCTAAATATCCCTCACCTAGTTCACTAATCCACCAACCCCCTTCCCCTCTGGCACCCACCAGTTTGTTCTCTGTTTATGTGAGTCTGTTTCTCTTTCATTATATTTGTTCATTTGTTTTAGTGTTTTTGTTTTCTTTGGAAAAATACCCAAAAGTGGAATTGATGGATCTTATGGTAGTTCTATTTTTAATTTTTTGAGGAGCCTCCATACTGTCATCCATAGTGACTATATCAATTTAGATTCCCACCAACAGTGCACAAGCATTCCCTTTTATCCACACCCTTGCCGACATGTTATTTGTGTTCTTTTTGATGATAGCCATTCTAACAGGTGTGAGGTGACATTTCATTGTAGTTTTGATTTGCATTTCACTGATGACTAGTGATGTTGAACGTCTTTTCATGTGCGTCTTGGTCATATGTATGTCTTCTTTAGAAAAATGTCTTCAGAACCTTTGCCCATTTTTTAATCAGGTTGTTAGTTCTCTTGATGTCATTATAAGTTCTTTGTATATTTTGGATATTAACCTCTCATTGGATATATCATTTGAAAATATCTTCTCCCATTAAGTAGGCTGCCTTTTGTTTTGATGATAGTTACCTTTGCTCTGCAAAAGCTTTTTAGTTTGACGCAGTCCCATTTGTATGTTTTTGCTTTTCTTTCTCTTGCCTAAGAAGACAGATCCAAAAAATTATTTCAAAGACTGATGTCAAAGAGTGTACTGCCTATGTTTTCTTCTAGGAGTTTTATGATTTCAGGTATTACATTTAAATCTTTAATCCACTTTGAGTTTATTTTTATATGGTGTGAGAAAGTAGTCAGTTTGATTCTTTTGCATGTAGCTGTCCCATTTTCCCAACACCATGTATTGAAGAGGCTATCCTTCCCCTTTGTATATTCTTGCCTCCCTTTTCATAGATTAATTGACCACATAAGCTTGGTTTTAATTCTGGGCTTTCTCTTTTTTTTTTAACATCTTTATTGGAGTATAATTGCTTTACAATGGTGTGTTAGCTTCTGCTTTATAACAAAGTGAATCAGTTATACATATACATATGTCCCCATATCTCTTCCCTCTTGCATCTCCCTCCCTCCCACCCTTCCTATCCCACCCCTCTTGGTGGTCACAAAGCACCGAACTGATTTCCCTGTGCTGTGCGGCTGCTTCGCACTAGCTATTTATTTTACGTTTGGAAGTGTATATATTTCCATGCCACTCTCTCACTTTGTCCCAGCTTACCCTTGCTCCTCTCCATATCCTCAAGTCCATTCTCTAGTAGGTCAGTGTCTTTATACCCGTCTCGCCCCTAGGTTCTTCATGACCATTTTTTTTTCTTTAGATTCCATATATATGTGTTAGCATGCGGTATTTGTTATTCTCTTTCTGACTTACATCACTCTGTATGACACACTCTAAGTCCATCCACCTTACTACAAATAACTCAATTTCGTTTCCTTTTATGGCTGAATAATATTCCATTGTATATATGTGCCACATCTTCTTTACCCACTTATCTGTTGATGGACACTTAGGTTGCTTCCATGTCCTGACTATTGTAAATAGAGCTGCAGTGAACATTGTTGTACATGACTGTTTTTGCATTATGGTTTTCTCAGCATATAGGCCCAGTAGTGGGATTGCTCAGTCGTATGGTAGTTCTATTTTTAGTTTTTTATGGAACCTCCATATTGTTCTTCATACTGGCTGTATCAATTTACATTCCCACCAACAGTGCAAGAGGGTTCCTTTTTCTCCACACCCTCTCCAGCATTTATTGTTTGTGGATTTTTTGATGATGGCCATTCTGACCGCTGTGAGATGATATCTCATTGTACTTTTGATTTACATTTCTCGAATGATTAATGATGTTGAGCATTCTTCCATGTGTTTGTTGGCAATCTGTATGTCTTCTTTGGAGAAATGTCTATTTAGGTCTTCTGCCCATTTTTGGATTGGGTTGTTTATTTTTTTGATATTGAGCTGCATGAGCTGCTTGTAAATTTTGGAGATTAATCCTTTGTCAGTTGCTTCATTTGCAAATATTTGCTCCCATTCTGAGGGTTGTCTTTTCGTCTTCTTTATGGTTTCCTTTGCTGTGCAAAAGCTTTGAAGTTTCATTAGATCCCATTTGTTTATTTTTGTTTTTATTTCCATTACTCTAGGAGTGGATCAAAAAGGATCTTGCTGTGATTTATGTCATAGAGTGTTCTGCCTATGTTTTCCTCTAAGAGTTTGATAGTGTCGGGTCTTACGTTTAGGTCTTTAATCCATTTTGAGTTTATTTTTGTGTATGGTGTTAGGGAGTGTTCTAATTTCATTCTTTTCCATGTACCTGTCCAGTTTTCCCAGCACCACTTATTGAAGAGGTTGTGTTTTCTCCACTGTATATTCTTGCCTCCTTTAACAAAGATAATGTGACCATATGTGCGTGGGTTCATTTCTGGGCTTTCTATCCTGTTCTATTGATCTATATTTCTCTTTTTGTGCCACTACCATACTGTCTTGATTACTGTCGATTTGTAGTATAGTATGAAGTCAGGGAGCCTGATTCCTCCAGCTCCGTTTTTCTTTCTCAAGATTGCTTTGGCTATTCGCGGTCTTTTGTGTTTCCATACAAATTGTGAAATTTTTTATTCTAGTTCTGTGAAAAATGCCATTGGTAGTTTGATAAGGATTGCATTGAATCTGTAGATTGCTTTGGGTAGCAGAGTCATTTTAACAATGTTGATTCTTCCAATCCAACAACATGGTATACCTCTCCATCTGTTTGTATCATCTTTAATTTCTTTCAACAGTGTCTCATAATTTTCTGTGCACAGGTCTTCTGTCTCCTTAGGTAGGTTTATTCCTAGATATTTTATTCTTTTTGTTGCAATGGTAGATGGGAGTGTTTTCTTAATTTCTCTTTCAGATTTTTCATCATTAGTGTATAGGAATGCCAGAGATTTCTGTTCATTAATTTTGTATCCTGCTACTTTATCCAGTTCATTGATTAGCTCTAGTCATTTTCTGGTAGCATCTTTAGGATTCTCTAGGTATAGTATCATGTCATCTTCAAACAGTGACATCTTTACTTCTTCTTTTCCGATTTGGATTCCTTTTATTTCTTTTTCTTCTCTGATTGCTATGGCTAAAACTTCCCAAACTATGTTAAATAATAGTGGTGAGAGTGGGCAACCTTGTCTTTTTCCTGATCTTAGTGGAAATGGTTTCAGTTTTTCACCATTGAGGACGATGTTGGCTGTGGGTTTGTCATATATGGCCTTTATTATGTTGAGGAAAGTTCCCTCTATGCCTACTTTCTGGATGTCTTTTATCATAAATGGGTGTTGAATTTTGTTGAAAGCTTTCTCTGCATGACTTGAGATGATCAAATGGTTTTTCTCCTTCAAATTGTTAATATGGTGTATCTCGTTGGTTGATTTGCGTATATTGAAGAATCCTTGGATTCCTGAGACAAAACCTACTTGATCATGGTGTATGATCCATTTTTTTTTTTTTTTTTTTTTTTTTTGCGGCACGTGGGCCCCTCACCGCTGTGACCTCTCCCGCCGTGGAGCACAGCCTCCGTATGCGCAGGCCCAGTGGCCACAGCTCACGGGCCCAGCCACTCTGTGGCACGTGGGACCCTCCCGGACCAGGGCACGAATCCGTGTCCCCTGCATCGGTAGGTGGACTCCCAACCACTGCGCCACCAGGGAAGCCCTGTGTATGATCCTTTTAATGTGCCTTTGGATTCTGTTTGCTAGTATTTTGTTGAGGAGTTTTGCATCTATGCTCATCAGTGATATTGGCCTGTAGTTTTCTTTCTTTGTGACATCTTTGTCTGGTTTTGGTATCAGGATAATGGTGGCCTCATAGAATGAGTTTGGGAGTGTTCCTCCCTCTGCTATATTTTGGAAGAGTTTGCGAAGGATAGGTGATAGCTCTTCTCTAAATGTTTGATAGAATTTGCCTGTGAAGCCATCTGGTCCTGGGCTTTTGTTTGTTGAAAGATTTTTAATCACAGTTTCAATTTCAGTGCTTGTGATTGTTCTGTTCATATTTTCGCTTTCTTTCTGGTTCAGTCTCGGAAGCTTGTGCATTACTAAGAATTTGTCCATTTCTTCCGAGTTTTCCATTTTATTGGCATGTAGTAATCTCTCATGCTCCTTTTATTTCTGCAGTGTCAATTGTTACTTCTCCTTTTTCATTTCTAATTCTGTTGATTTGAGTCTTCTCCCTTTTTTTCTTGATGAGTCTGGCTAATGGTTTATCGATTTGGTTTATCTTCTCAAAGAACCAGCTTTTAGTTTTGTTTATCTTTGCTCTCGTTTCCTTCATTTATTTCTGCTCAGATCTTTATGGTTTCTTTCATTCTGCTAACATTGGGGTTTTTTGTTCTTCTTTCTCCAATTGCTTTAGGTGTAAGGTTAGTTTGTTTATTTGAGATGTTTCTTGTTTCTTAACGTAGGATTGTATTGCTATAAACTTCCCTCTTAGAAATGTTTTTGCTGCATCCCATTGGTGTTGGGTCATTGTGTTTTCATTGTGATTTGTTTCTAGGTATTTTTTGATTTCCTCTTTGATTTCTTCAGTGATCTCTTGGTTATTAAGTAGTGTATTGTTTAACCTCCATGTGTTTGTATTTTTTACACATTTTTTCCTATAATTGATATCTGGTCTCATAGCATTGTGGTCTGAAAAGATACTTGATACGATTTCAATTTTTGTAAATTTACTGAGGCTTGATTTGTGACCCAAGATATGACCTATCCTGGAGACTGTTCCACGAGCACTTGAGAAGAATGTGTATTCTGTTGCTTTTGGATGGAATGTCCTATATATATCAGTTAAGTCCGTCTTGTTTAATGTGTAATTTAAAGCTTGTGTTTCCTTATTTATTTTCATTTTGGATGATTTGTCCTTTGGTGAAAGTGTGGTGTTAATGTCCCATATTATTATTGTGTTGCTGTTGATTTCCCCTTTTATGGTTGTGAAAATTTGCCTTATGTTTTGTTGTACTCCTGTGTTGGGTGCATAAATATTTACAATTGTTATATCTTCTTCTTGGATTGATACCCCATAATCATTATGTAGTGTCTTTCTTTGTCTCTTGTAACATGCTTTATTTTGAAGTTTATTTTGTCTGATATGAGAATTGCGACTCCAGCTTTCTTTTGATTTCCATCTGCTTGGAATATCTTTTTCTATCCCCTCACTTTCAGTCTGTATGTGTCCCTGGGTCTGAAGTGGGTCTCTTGTAGACCGCATATATACGGATCTTGTTTGTGTAGTCATTCAGCCAGTCTCTGTCTTTTGGTTTGAGCATTTAATCCATTTACATTTAAGGTAATTATTGATATGTATGTTCCTATTATCATTTTCTTAATTGTTTTGGGTTTGTTATTGTTGGTCTTTTCCTTCTCTTGTGTTTGCTGCCTACAGAAGTTCCTTTAGCGTTTGTTGTAGAGCTGGTTTGGTGGTGCTGAATTCTCTTAGCTTTTGCTTGTCTGTAAGGACTTTAGTTTCCCCGTCAAATCTGAATGAGATCCTTGCTTGGTAGAGTAATCTTGGTTGTAGGTTTTTCTCCTTCATCACTTTAAATATGTCCTGCCAGTCCCTTCTGCCTTGCAGAGTTTCTGCTGAAATATCAGCTGTTAACCTTATGGGGATTCCCTTGTGTGTTACTTGTTTTTTTTCCCTTGCTGCTTTTAATATGTTTTCTTTGTATTTAATTTTTGATAGTTCAACTAATATGTGTCTTGGTGTGTTTCTCCTTGGATTTATCCTGTATGGGACTGTCTGTGCTTCCTGGACTTGATTAACTATATCCTTTCCCATATTAGGGAAGTTTTCAACTATAATCTCCTCAAATATTTTCTCAGTCCCTTTCTTACTCTCTTTTTCTTCTGGGACCCCTATAATTCGAATGTTGGTGTGTTTAATGTTGTCCCAGAGGTCTCTGAGACTTTCCTCAGTTCTTTTCATTCTTTTTTCTTTATTCTGCTCTGCAGTAGTTATTTCCACTATTTTATCTTCCAGGTCACTTATCCATACTTCTGCCTCAGTTATTCTGCTATTGATCCCTTCTAGAGAATTTTTAATTTCATTTATTGTGTTCTTTAGAACTGTTTGTTTGCTCTTTAGTTCTTCTAGTTCTTTATTAAACGTTTTTTGTATTTTCTCCATTTTATTTCCAAGATTTTGGATCATCTTTACTATCATTATTGTGATCTCTTTTTCAGGTAGACTGCCTATTTCCTCTTCATTTGTTAGGTCTGGAGGGTTTTTGCCTTATTCCTTCATCTGCTGTGTGTTTCTCTGTGTTCTCAGTTTGCTTTAGTTACTGTGTTTGGAGTCTCCTTTTCACGGGCTGCAGGTTCCTAGTTCCCGTTGTTTTTGGTGTCTGCTCCCAGTGGCTAAGGTTGGTTCAGTGGGTTGTGTAGGCTTCCTGGTGGAGAGGACTGGTGCCTGTGTTCTGGTGGATGAGGCTGGATCTTGTCTTTCTGGTGGGCAGGTCCACGTCTGGTGGAGTGTTTTGGGGTGTCTCTGGCCTTATTATGATTTTAGGCAGCCTCTCTGCTAATGGATGGTGTTGTGTTCCTGTCTTGCTAGTTGTCTGGCATAGGGTGTCCAGCACTGTAGCTTGCTTCTTGTTGAGTAGAGCAGGATCTTGGCGTTGAGATGGACATCTCTGGGAGATTTTTGCTGTTTGATAGTATGTGGAGCTGGTAGGTCTCTTGTGGACCAGTGTCCTGAACTTGGCTCTCCCACCTCAGAAGCACAGCCCTGATGCCTGGCTGGAGCATCAAGAGCCTGTCATCCACACAGCTCAGAGTTAAAGGGAGAAAAGAAAGAAAGAAAGAAAGAAGATAAAATAAAATAAAGTTATTAAAATAAAAATAATTATTAAAAATTTTTTTTTAACTAATAAAAGAACAAAAAAGAAATAGAGAGCAACCAAAACAAATCCACCAATGATAACTAGCTCTAAAGACTATACAAAATATAAATAGACAACAGAAAAACGGACAGACAGACCCTAGGACAAATGGTATACCCACTCACAAAAAGAGAAGAAGGGAAAAAAATATATATATTTCATTGCTCCCAAACGCAACCTCCTCAATTTGGGATGATTTGTTGTCTATTCAGATATTCCACAGATGCAGGGGACATCAAGTTGATTGTGAAAATTTAATCCCCTGCTTCTGAGGCTACTGCAGGAAATTTCCCTTTATCTTCTTTGTTCGCACAGCTCCTGGGGTTCAGCTTTGGATTTGGCCCCGCCTCTGCGTTTAGGTTGCCTGAGCGCGCCTGTTCTTCACTCAGATAGGACAGGGTTAAAGGAGCAGCTGATTCAGGGGCTCTGGCTCGCTCAGGGCAGGGGATAGAGGGGTACGGATGTGGGTCCAGCCTGTGGCGGCAGAGGCCGGTGTGATGTTGCCACAGCCTGAGGTGCGCCGTGTGTTCTCCCGGGGAAGTTGTCCCTGGATTACGGGACCCTGGCAGTGGTGGGCTGCACAGGCTCCCAGGAGCGAAGGTGTGTATAGTGACCTGTGCTTGCACACAGGCTTCTTGGTGGCTGCAGCAGCAGCCTTAGCGTCTCATGCCTGTCTCTGGGGTCCGCTCTGATAGCCACGGCTCGCACTTATCTCTGGAGCTCCTTTAAGCGGCACTCTTAATCCCCTCTCCTCGCGCACCAGGAAGCAAAGAGGCAAGAAAAAGTCTCTTGTCTCTTTGGCACCTCCAAACTTTTTCCCGGACTCCCTCCCGCCTAGCTGTGGTGCACTAGCCCCCTTCAGGCTGTGTTCATGCAGTCCTCTCCCTGGGATCCCAGTGAAGCTGGAGCCTCAGCTCCAGCCCCTGCCCATCCCGGCGGGTGAGCAGACAAGCCTCTTGGGCTGGAGAGTGCTGGTCAGCACCGATCCTCTGTGCGGGATACTGTCTGCTTTGCCCTCTGCACCCCCATGGCTGTGCTCTTCTCCGTGGCTCCAAAGCTTCCCCATCTGCCACCCGCCATCTCCGCCTGTAAAGGGGCTTCCTAGTGTGTGGAAACCTTTCCTCCTTCCCAGCTCCCTCCCACTGGTGCAGGTCCGGTCCCTATTCTTTTGTCTCTGTTTTTTCTTTTTTCCTGCCCAGGTACATGGGGAGTTTCTTGCGTTTTGGGGGGTCTGAGGTCTTCTGCCAGTGTTCAGTAGGTGTTCTGGAGGAGTTGTTCCACATGTAGATGTATTTCTGATGTATTTGTGGGGAGCAAAGTGATCTCCACGTCTTACTTTTCTGCCATCTTGAAACTCCTCCTGTGTTTTCTCTTTTGTTCCATTGATCTATGTGTCTGTTTTTGTGCCAGTATCATATTGTTTTGATGACTGTAGCTTGTAGTATTGTTTGAAATCAGGGAGCATGATACCTCCAGCTTTTTCAAGGTTCCCTTGGAATTTGGGGTCTTTTTTGTTTCCTTACAAATTTTAGAATTATTTGTTCTAGGTCTGTGAAAAATATCATTAGTATTTTGATAGGGATTGCTGCATTGAATTTGTATACTGCCTTGGGGAGTATGGTCATTTTAGCAACATTAATTCTTCCAATCCATCAGCACAGAACATTTTTCCATTTGTTTGTGTCATCTTCAGTTTTTCATCATGTTGTATAGTTTTCTGAGTACAAGTCTTTTACTTCCTTGGCTAGATTTATTCCTAGATATTTTGTTCTTTCTGATGCAACATTAATTGGGATTTTTTCTTGATTTCTCTTTCTTATAATTTCTAGTGTATAGAAACACACCAAATTTCTATATATTAATTTTTTTTTTTTTTTTTTTTTTTTTTTTTTGCGGTATGCGGGCCTCTCACTGCTGTGGCTTCTCCCATTATGGAGCACAGGCTCCAGACGTGCAGGCTCAGGCTCAGCAGCCATGGCTCACAGGCCCAGCTGCTCCACGGCATGTGGGATCTTCCTGGATCGGGGCACGAATCCGCGTTCCCTGCATAGGCAGGCGGACTCTCAACCACTGCGCCACCAGGGAAGCCCTCTGTGTATTAATTTTGTATCCTGCAGCTTTATGGAATTCATTTATTAGTTTTGATTTTTTTGTTGTTGAATCTTTAGTATTTTCTATATATAGTATCATGTCATCTGAAAATATTAAAAATTTTATTTTTTCCTTTCCAATTTGGATGTCTTTTATCTCTTTTTCTCATCTACTTGCTAGGGCTAGGACATTCAATACTATGTTGAATAAAAGTGACATTTGTGAGCTCCCTTGTTTTATTCTTTATCTTAGAGGAAAAGCTTTCAGCTTTTCACCATTGAGTGTTATATTTGCTGTGTGTAGTCATATATGACCTCAATTATGTTGAAGTATATTCCCTCTATACTGACTTTCTTGAGAGTTTTTATCATAAATGCATGTTGAATTTTGTCATAAGCTTTTTCTGAATCTATTGAGATGATCACATAATTTTTATTCTTCAATTCATTAATACAATTTGTCACATTGATTGATTTGTTGATATGGAGCCATCCTTTCATCCTGATGATAAATCCCATTTGATCATAACATACGATCCTTTTAATGTATTGTTGAATTTGGTTTGCTTAGTATTTTGCTGAGGATTTTTGCATCTATGTTCATCAGTGATATTGGCCTGTAATTTTCTTTTTGTGGTGTCTTTGTCTCATTTTGGTATGAGGATGATGCTGGCTTCATAACACAAGTGTGGAAGTGTTCCTTTCTCTTCAGTTTTTTGGAATGGTTTGGGGAGTCTAGGCATTAACTCTTCTTTAAGTGGTTGGTAGAATTCACCTGTGAAGCTATTTGGTCTTGGACTTTTGTTTGTTGGGAGTTCTTTTTACTACTGAATCAGTTTCATTACTGGTAATTGGTCTGTTCATATTTTCTATTACTTCCTAATTCAGTCTTGGAAGATTGTAAGTTTCTAGGAATTTATTCATTTCTTCTGTGTTGTCCATTTTGTTGACATATAGTTGTTGTAGTTATCACTTATGATCCTGTTTTTCTGTGGTGTTAGTTGTAACTTCTGTTACATTTCTCCTTTTATTGATTTGGGCCCTCTCTCTTGATTTTTTTTTATTGATTTTGTTTATCTTTTCAAAGAACCATCTCTAGTTTCCTTGATCTTTTCTATTATTTTTTTTTTAGTTTCTATTTCATTTATTTCTGCTCTGATCTTTATGATTTCTCTCCTACTAATCTTGGGTTTTGTTTGTTCTTGTTTCTCTAGTTCCTTTAGGTATAAGGTTAGGTTGTTTATTTGAGATTTTTCTTGTTTTCTGAGATAAGCTTGTATTGCCATAAACTTCCCTCTTAGAACTGGTTTTGCTGGGTTCCATAGATTTCGGATTGTTGTGTTTCCACTTTCATTTGTCTCCAGGTATTTTTTGATTTCCTTGTTGATTTTTTTTTGTGTGTGTGTGTGACCCATTGGTTTTTTTGGTAACATATCTTTTAGCATTCATGTGCTGTGTTTTGCAGTTTTTTTCTTGTTGACTTTTAGTCTCAGACCCTTCTGTCGGAAAAGTTGCTTGATGTGATTTTAGTCCTCTTAAATTTATTTGAGACTTGTTTAGTGGCCTAGTATGTGCTCTCTCCAGGAAAATGTTCCATGTGCACTTGAAAAGAATGTGTATTCTGCTGCTTTGGATGGAATGTTCTATATATATATATTAAGTCCATCTGGTCTAATGTGTCCTTGAAGGCCAGTGTTTCCTTATTGATTTTCTGTCTAGGTGATGTGTCCATTGATTTAACTGCAGTGTGAAATTCTGCTACAATTATTGTGTTACTGTTAATTCCTCCCTTTATGTTCGTTAACATTTGCTTTATCTAGATGTTCCTGTGTTGGGTCTATAAATATTTATAATTGTTATATATATATATTTTTAAAAACGTTTTTATTGGAGTATAATTGCTCCACAATGGTGTGTTAGTTTCTGCTCTACAACAAAGTGAATCAGCTATACATGTTATATCTTCTTGTTGAATCGATCCCATTATCATTAAGTAATGTCCTTCTTTGTCTCTTGTTACAGGCTTTGTTTTAAAGTCTGTTTTGCCTTATATAAGTACTACTACCCCCCCTTTCTTTTTTGTTTTCATTTGCATGGAATACCTTTTTCTATCCCTTCATTTTTAGTCTGTGTGACTTTAGATCTGAAATAGGTAGCATATATATGAGTCTTGCTCTTTTATGCATTTGGTCACTTTATGACTTTTGATTGGAACACTTAGTCCATTTACATTTGATGTAATTATTAATAGGTATGTACTTACTGACATTTTGTTGATTGTTTTCTTGCTGTTTTTATAGTTCTTTTTTGTTCTTTCTTCTACTTTTGCTCTCTTCCCTTGTGATTGGATGACTGTCTTCAGTTATGTTTGGATTCTTTCTTTTTTGAATGTGTGTATCTAGTATAGATTTTTAATTTGTGGTTATCATGAGGTTCATATATAACACTATATATGTATGTATATATATTGATTATTTTAAATTGATCTCAAGTATGAACACATTCTAACAACCCTGCATTTTTACTCTTCACACCCTGTTTAATGTTTTTTTTTTTTCTGTTTAATGTTTTTGACATTATATTTTCCATCTTTTTGTTTTGTGTATCCCTTAACTACTTTGGGGGGCTACAGATGATTTTACTACTTTTGTCTTTTAACCTTTATATTAGCTTTATAAGTGGATGATATACTACCTTTATTGTACATTTGCCTTTACTAATGAGATTATTTTAAAAATAATTTACATATTTCTAGTTGTATAGAAATATGCTTAGGGTAGTCCCTTTAACATTTCTTGGAAAGCCAGTTTAGTGGTGTTGAAGTATTTTAGCTTTTGCTTGGTAACTTTGCTGGGTAGAGTGCTGTTGGTTGTAGATTTCTTCTTTTTATCACTTTGAATATATTGTGCCACTCACCTTGTGGCTTGCAAAATTTCTGCTGGAAAGTCAGCACATACTCTTATGGTATGGAAAACTACTAGTTAGGAAAAGCTAACTAGTAGCTTTTCCTTTACTGCTATTAAGATTCTCTCTTTATCTTTAATTTTTGCCATTTTAATTATAATGTATATTTGTGTGGACCTCTTTGGGTTCATCTTATTTGGGACTCTCTTTGCTTCTTGCACCTGGATATCTATATCCTTTTTAAGGTTAGGGAAGTTTTCAACTGTTATTTCCTCAAACAAATTCTCTGTCCCTTTCTTTCTCTCTTCGCCTTCTGCAACCCCTGTAATGCAAATGTTAGTACACTGGATGTTGTCCTAGAAGTCTCTTCAACTATCCTCCTTTTTAAAAAAAAAATCTTCTTTCTTTTTTTCTCTTCAGTTTGTGTAATTTCCTCTGTTCTGTCTTCCAGTTCACTGATCTATTCCTCTGTATCATCTAATACACTGTGTATTCCTAGATTCCTTCTAGTGTATTTTTAATTTCAGCTATTGTATTCTTCAGCTCTGTTTGGTTCTTCTTCATATTTTCTAACTCTTTGTTAACCTTTTCACTGTGTTCATCCATTCTTCACCTCAGTTCACTGATCATCTTTGTAATCATTACCTTGAACTCTTTTTTGGGTAGATGACTTATCTCCACTTCATTTAGTTCTTCTGGGGTTTTATCTTGTTCCTTTGGAATATATTCGTCTCCTCATTCTGCCAAATTCCCTTTGTTTATTTCTAAGTATTAGGTCAGTTATGCTTCCTGACCTTGTAGAAGTGGCCTTGTGTAGGATACATCCTGTGGGTCCCAGAAGCACACTACCCTCTGGTCTCCAGAGCTATCTGTTCTAGGTGTGTCCCCTGTGTGGATTGTATTGGCCATTCTGTTGTGACAGTGCAACAACTGTTGGCACACTGTTAGGCAAGCCCGACCCCTTGCCCAGTCACCTGCTAGTTCCTGCCTGTGCCATTGGCTGCTTCCCACTGCTGAGTGAGGCTGAATCCTGGCATGGCTGGCTACAGGAGCTGGGGTTTCTTGGGACTGGTTCCAGCCTGCTGCTGTGTGGGCCGACTCCCATGGTAGCTGCCTCTGGGGCCAGGGCTATCCCATTAAGGATAGTTTGACTCACTAGAAGCAGCATTTAACATTTTTTATGCAATTGTTCATGTTCTCTATCAGCTGGTCTTGTAGAGTTCTGGTCCTCTAAGAAATTAGACTTGTCATTATATGCAAAAGTAAGCAAGTGATATAAAATAAATTTTATTTACTACATCTGTGGGGTTGTTTTAATGATATAATTATAATTGAGATTATTTTTACTATAACTTTCTTGATCAGAGTTAAAATAGCACTGGTAAAATTTGGAGTTTGTTTATTCATTTGACAAATATTTATTGAATGCTTGTTTTGTTCCAGGCTCGGCTAGAGGTGAAGCAGTAAATAAGGTGTACATGACTGATGTTCTCTCAGGCAAGGAAGATCGTTGCACCAAAGAGCATTTAATTGCACATGTGGCAAGTGGCGAAAAGAGAAATAGGTCAACAGGGGCTCTGATCTGTGTGGGTGGTAGTGCTTGAATAGAAGAGTTTTTCTCTGTACTCTAAAGATTAAGTAAAAATCAGCTATGCGTAGAAGTAAGTGTGGGAAAGGGAATCTCCTTTGGAGGAATCACCATGTCTAAAGGCCTTAAGGTGAAAAGAAGCACTTTGTAATAACTGAAGGAAGGCAGAGAACAGGGGAGAGGTGCCCAATGAGATTAATGATGGGAAACAGGGCCTTGAAGGGCATAGTAAAGACTAAGGGTTTTGTGCTAAGAACAAGGGAGAGCTGATGAAAAGTTTTGCAGAGGAATGCCCTGATCACATTGGTATTTTAAATAATCACTTCTGCTTCAGGCTGAATGAAGGGAAGACTGGATGTGGGAAACCAGTGGATGGGAGACAGCAGTGGCCTGCAGAAGAAAGGGGGATGGAGATGTGGGTGTATTTGAGAGCATTAGTGAGGTAAAACCAATCCTGACGATTAATTGGTGCTAGCAGACGATGAGTAGAGAGGTTTCAAGGGTGATACTCAGGTTTCTGTGCTGAGAAACAGGCAGGTGTTAGTGCTGCTCTCTTAGGAAACAGATTTGGTGGGAAAATCATCATGGTGGGTTGTAGTACTTGAGGGACAGGTGAGTAGCCAGTTGAATGTACTTCATTGTGGGGTTCAGAGAAGTTTAAGTTGTACATAACATTTGGGATTCTTTGGCATATAAACGGTAGTTGAGAAAATGGAAGAAATTACCTAGAGAGTTTTGAAAAACTCTGGTGTTTGAGTGTTTTATAAAGAAGATGACTTGGTGATGGAGAGAGGAAAGTCGTGGCTGACAATTAGGAAGAGAAGAGGAGGTGGTGTCACAGAAACCAAGGAAAAGAGGGGATTTCAAAAAACATACAATGCTTCTGAGAGATCGAGAATGATAAAGACTGAAAAACATCCTTTGTGTTGAACATTATGGATGACACTGAGGGCCAGCCATGGCGATTTTGGTGCAAAGGTGATGACAAAAGCCAGTTTGGAGTACATTCAGTATTGCATCATGGGAAAAATGGTTCTGATGAAGGAAGAGAACTCCTTCCAGATGTTTGCTTATGAAGGGAAGGAGAAAGACAAAGCAGTAGCTTAAGGGACAGTGGGGCTAAGGAAGGGTGTTTCTTTGCCACCTGTTTTTTCCTTTTCAGTTCTGTCTGGCCTCACCCCCAGTGACTCAGCCATGCAGATGATAGCTTCTTGTTTTTGAAAGAGTTTTGTGACTCCTTAGATATTTATAAACATGACTTAAATTAGGATTTTATAACTAGATGACTTGTCCAGCTTTTAGATATTAATGTTCTAAAATATCTGAGAGTATATTGCCCTGCTTTATGTTTTTTATGACCTATATGTTTATCATATTTCTCTTTTAAAAATCATTTGTCCATCTCCATCCATTCAATGTTCCTCATTCCCTACAGAGTGTTACCAAATTTTTTAGTACTTTCCCCTTCATTTGGTTTCTTGTAATACATACACTCTATAAAGATTGTCAAAAATTACGTTGGACATTGTGTTTTTCAGAATGATTCTTTGCTACATGTCTTGACTTTAAACTGAAAATGGTAGGAGCTTTTGATGTTTTGACTATACTTCCTCTTGACACTTCCTTACACTATTGAGTACTATTTTAGGACCATCTTGGCATTCCATTTTAGATAGTGTCTTCAGAAGTCATTTATTTGGTAAGTTTCTCTCTTCAGTGCATAAGAGGTGCCAGGGATTACAGCTGTGTCAGCTGTAGTGCATTATGATGAAGAAGCTTGTTCCTGTTTCCCAGACACCTTAAAATTGCTGGCATTGTTGCTATCCAAGCTTTTGGCAGTACACTAAGAACTGGAAAATAATTCTGCATAGGTGAGTCTTTTATATATTTGCGTATCACATTTGTTTACCAAAATTGGTAATGTTTGCCTTATTAACGAAAGGAAGTTTGTGAGGCATTTCTTCAAATTAATGAGAATATAGAAAATCTGAACCCCCTAAAAGAATAATCCCTTGCTGATGGACCAGTTTTTCCTGGATTCATCTTATCTCTTTCATTCTGACTGCTGCTGCCAGATATCATTGTTTTCACTTCATGTCACCTTCTGTTTAGTCATTCTGTCTCTAGTGTCTCGCTCCCTCCTACCCAACCAGGACCCATTCTCTGGATTAATGTTTACAAAACCCATTTCTTCTGCTTGAGAGCCCATGGTGCCTTTTTGTTGCTCAACACATCAAGCTCAAACTCCTTTGCCAAGGTTCCAAGCCTTTCTCTTGCCTGGCCCTACATAGCTATTTATCCATTAATCCATAGCAAATCTCTTCCAGTATTTTCATCGTTTTCTTTGCTCATGATGGTTTGTCTGTGTTATGGGTTGAGTTGTGCCTCTCAAGAAGTCATATGTTAAAGCCCTAACCTGTTACCTCAGAATGAGAACTTATTTGGAAATAGGGCTGTTGCAAGTGTAGTTAGTTTAGATGAAGTCATACTGGAAAATGCCGGGACCCTACTCCAGTATGACTGTTGTCCTTATAAACTGGAGAGATTTTGACACGGACACACGGGGAGAATGTCATGTGAACATACAGGCAGAGATTGGGGTGATGCACCTACAAGCCAAGGAACACCAAAGATTTCCAGCAAGGTACCAGAAGCAAGGTGAGGAGCGTGGAGCAAGTTGTCCTTCTCAGCCCTTAGAAAGGCTGATACCTTGATTTTGGACTGTTAGGCTATAAAACCGTTAAGACAATGAATCTCTGTTGCTTAAGCCACCAGTTTGTGAGGCTTTATTATAGTAGCCTTAGAAAACTAATACAGTCTGACAGGTATACCTTCTGCTTTTTGTTCTAACTATCTATGATTTAATTATATTCTAGGCTGCTTAATTTTTAAAAAAATTTTCTTGATGAATTAGGTGCACATAAATTTAATTTCTCAAATCTACTTTTTATTTTATCTGACTGAAGAATTAATACCTTGTTCTGTACTAATTTATATCCAATTGCCCGGTTGTAATATACTTTATTATCTATTATATTAGTTATTAAGGGATTCATACGTGTGCATTTGTATGTATTTCTACCACCTATAATATAAGTGTTTCGTGGTCACAGGCTATTTACTTTCCTTGAATTTTCCAAAACTTCTAAAATAGAGATAGACAATTTAGAGTTTAAGAAATATTTGTTTATTGATGGTTTGAAATGCTTAGATATGCTGAACAGATGGGCACCTTTAGGCTACCTCATCACTAAAGAATTATTCAGGATAAGTATTGAACTTATTAAATTGTACTTATATAAGAAAGTCTAATTGTCATATAGATTTTTATAGCTAAAAATGGATTTAGTTGTTTTAGATTGATATGCATTTTCCTTTGAAAAATATTTTGAGTAGTACAAGGAAAGGAATTTATTCGTTTATCCCACTCATTGTACTGATAAATGGCATGCATACTTAAAGGACTACAAATCCCAGAAAATTTCCCATATCCACCATTGCTTTTACTGAACACTCTTAAATTTTCACCTAAGATTTGAATTCTAGCTACAATTTGCAAACCAACTGACTTGAACATCAAATGTTTGGTATGTAGAAGTTGCTTAACCAAATGCTAGTTGAACGTGAAGATTGGAACCTTAATAAACATTTCGTTAGCACTTGCTATGTGCCAGGCATGGCACACCTTCAAACATAAACTATAAACCACTATATTTAGGTATCCAGTTCAAATACCTGTTTGTTTGTTTTTTTCACCAGTCACACCAAAAGAAATACTGTCTCCTCTCACCCCATTCCTGTCTTTTTAATTCATTCCTTTGGCTAATGATACCTTTTCTACCTTCTTTTTTGTTATGCATTTCAGTAAATTCTGGCCCATGTACAAAGTAATGTAAGCATAAATCTTAATGAAAACAAGTAATTTCTCAGTTTTTTCCTATGTTGTATTCTTTTTTCTTATTATACTGTTTGCCACTAAGGCTAATATTAAAAAACAAAACCAACATAATAACCATATTGCTCTTTAGAGACATTTAGAAAGCTTTCCGCATACAACAGTTTATTTCATGCAGCAGTCCTATGATGTAGGCATTATTATAATCTCCTGTTTCGTAGTTGAGAAAACTGAAGAGCTTGGAAATAAAATGATTTTCCTCCAAATCACTTATTTAGATAGCAAACAGTAAACGAGGGTTCAAATTCATGTCACCTATCTTCAAATTTGGTGTTTTTAAACTTTTACTACTTTTAATTTACTTATTAGATACCTAATCTAATTCTTATTTTTATGGGTAAGAGTACCATATAGATTTTTCTTCAGAAAGACTTTCTTTTAAAAGCAGTTAACTGGCTTTAAAAATTGAATGTTTCTGAAAAGGAATAAAAAAACTGTAGTCCATCTGAAAAGCAGCTTCTTGGCATTAGAGAAACTGTAATGAGACGGGACCATGGTAAATAATCCACACTGGAAGACAATGGGAAAACAAACTCTCTCTCATTCTTTCTTGCCCTTTCCTTCCCTCCCTTCCCTTACTCTGTCCCTCCTTTCTTCCTCCCTCCCTCCTTCCCTCCCTTCCTTCCTTCCTTCCTTCTTTTTTTTCTTTCTCAGCTTCACATCTAATTCATTTAGTAATGAATTCCTGACTTAGTCAGTACCTGCATTTCATTAATTATGGAATATAGAGCCAATCTGAGACGATTTCTTTAACAGTAAGATGAGTGATAGTCTCACAGAGTTGCTCCAAGAGATATGAAGGAAAAGATACAGAATGAGCTCAACTCTCTGACTGTAAACTAGCACACAACTCTCCACTGGAGCTAATGGGAGGCCTGCTAACAGAGTAGGGATAAATAACCAGGGGACCAAGCCCTATGGGATTAATTAGGAAATTCTAGCAGATTTTAGCTTTCAAAACTATGGTTAATGATGCCTGTTCTATTGAGTATTAAAGTAGAGTTTCTTAAATAAAAAGGTCCAAGGTTACTGTGTTAGTCAGCATTCTTCAGAAAAACAGAACCAATAGGACATATATGTCAATAGATAAGAGAGGAGAGAGAGAGAGAGAGAGAGACAGAGAGAGAGAGAGAGAGAGAGAGAGAGAGAGAGAGAGAGAGAGAAAGTATAAGGAATCGACTCATGTGATTATAGAGGCTGAAGAGTCTCAAGATCTACAGTCAGCAAGCTGGATACCTAGCAGAGTTGATAGTGTAGTTTTAGTCCAAGTCTAAAGACCTGAGAACCAGGATAGCCAATGGTGTCAGTTCAATTCCAAGGGCGGGAGAAGACCAGTGTCCTAGCTCATCAGTCAGGCAGGCAAAGTTTCCCTCCTACTTAGCCTTTTTGTTCTATTCAAGTCTTCAGTTGATTGGATGAGGCCCACCCACATTAGGGAGGGCAATCTGCTTTATTCCAAGTCATATGTAAACCTCATCCAGAAGCACCGTCACAGATGGATACACCCAGAATAATGTTTGATCAAATGCCTGGTCACCCCATGGCCTAGTCATGTTGACGAATAAACTTAACCAACACAGTTACAAATTAACAACAACAAAAAAAGGAGATGAGAAAAAGTATTTCTGATGTTTCCAAATATGAATTAACCTTTTAATAGCATCATCTATCCATCTAATCAAGTGAAAAATTTGCCACATAAAACAGATTTTAGAATTAATATGATATATGGAAATATTGAAGTGTTTTTAGGCATTGAGGAATATCTATTTAACATGTTTACAATGCTGAGGAAATACTGTTTTGTATTGTTTTGTTTTGTGTTTTCATGAAAATCATTCTTTCTCCGATTAAGGAGTTTTGGTGCAAATCTTTTGAAAATCCCTGTCAAGTGACATAACAAAATTTGAACTTGCATTAGTGGTTTTTCTGGCCTCATTCATCATTTGTTCTCTGTGATACTTAACTTCAGCTTTCTCTAACTCAATTTCTGTTCATTTGTAAACTTGATTAAGTTTACATTAAGATACTCAAATCAGAGGAAAATGGCATTTTTTCTTTGAAACCAGGGCCTCCTCTGATATGAAGGGAGGACTTTAAATTTTTTTAATCAAACCTAATAAAGATTAAACTTCTCTGAATTTCTTCTTAGGCATAGTTTCTCATGCAAAGGAAGTTGAAGAAGCTGTCAATGCTACCTATATACTATTCTTTTCAAACAAAATATCATACTTATGTGATTTTTATGGTCAGCTGATTTTTTCCCCCAAAGAATGCACATCTCTAGAAAACACTCATAGTTAAGTCTGAGTTCATGATCACTTTGGATACTATATAGAGGAGAAATCATAAATCAGTTATCTATTAATGATATATCTATGTATTAAATAGGATTAAGAACAAGTATTTTCTTCTTTCTGAGGTGGATCTCTAGGCTTTTTTTTGGCATTTTGATTTACGATTGGCTTTTATCACTAAACTTCATAGAGAGACTCTCTGTTAGCATTCGTTTATTCACAGTATTTGTTGAGTACAAAGTATGTGCCAGGTCTTGAATGGGTGCTGGCCATAAAGTCATGGGTAAAACCAATTACACTTCTGCTCTTGTGGAGCTGACTTTGTAGTGGAGGTAACATCTAAAGTCTATGTCCATTTTCCAGATGCAGATGGAGATGAGAATTGTGATTGATGGTTTTGCGCTTTTGAAATAAGTAGTCCTGTCTTTGTATTCTTTTGTCAGTTGTTTTCTAAGACCTTATTATTCAACATGCTGGTCCAAGGACTAAAAATATAGGCCATTACCTGGGAGCTGGTTAAAAATGCAGAATCTCATACTGTATCTAAGACCTACTGAATCAGATCTGCATGTTAACAAGATCTCCAGGTGATTCCTATGCATATGAAAATTTGAAAAGCACTGGTTTAAGGCATAGAGTTTATTATTATTAGTTAATTATTAGTTATTATTATCATCTCAGTGATTTGACAGCTATCCAGTGTTTTTTAGCCGTATGTTCAACTGGAGGAAAAGTTTAGTGTTCACAAACTCAGTTTATTTTCATCAGTATACAGTTTCACTTCCTCAGCTTAGTTTCTTAGAGCGCTCAGAGTTTAGAGGTTCAAGCTGCATCAAATTCACCCAAAGAGCTTGTTAAAAATACACGTTCCTGGATGCAGCCTTTATCCTGGATTGGGTCTCAAAAATCTGCATTTTTACAAGCTTCACAGGTGATTCTCATGCACGTTCAAGTTTGAAAAGGATTATTCTAAACTAGTTCTATATTAACATCCTTCTCAGGATGGATTCAAAATTGTGATTACTTTTGAGCCTTTAATTAATCTGTTCCTCTCAAGAAAGACGAATTGTTGAGCCTGTGTGGTCATATATCCCTGTGTGTCACAGTGGTGTTAGTTTAAACCGGTATTTCTCAACATTGGTACTATTGACATTTTGGACTGGATAATTCTTTGTTGTGGGTGGTATCCTGTGCATTGTGGGATGTTTAGCAGCATCCCTGGCCTCTACCCATTAGATGCCAGTAGCACACCTATGTCCATCTCCCCACTTCCAGCTGTGATAACCAAAAATTTCTCCAGACATTGCCAAATTTCCCTGGGAGGGCAAAATTGCTTCCAGTTGAGAACCATTGGTTTGAATTAAGTAAGGAATAGGAACATGGCTATATGTGAGCATGATGCCTAACCCCAGTATCTGTTTATATTATTGGATTTTCTTGAGGGCTTTTGGATTTATGCCAAAGGTGAAGAGGGGTTTATGTACAAGCTTGTGAGGGCTGCCTGGACCTTTGAGCTGGTTTAACGCTGAATGGTGGGAGAGACATAATGTGATGATGGGAAAAGGGATAAACTCTCATATGTAGGACATAAACAAGGCTACTGTAGGGCCTAGGTTCCAAAGAACAAAACAAAGTTAGGTAAAAGAACCTTTTTTTTTTTTTTTTATGCTGTGAAGACTGAAAAAGACCATATGTGGTATTTCAAGAGTTTTGTAGTTTGGGGATGGGAGCTATTTTTAAAGGGGCAAATTAGGGACACAGGGATATGTACTAGCTTTGGCAGAGACTCAGAGGACAGGGAAAGGCCTAGAGGATGCCCAGGGGCAGGGCATTGGGCAGTGATGGTATGCGCTGATTTATTCTAGAGTCCATAGCAACACTCAGGGTGGTGACCTTCTGGTAGGTATGGTTTTGGGTCTTGTTTGACCTGCTATTGTCAACAGAATGCTTACCTTTGCATTTCTTTGTAATATGTTGGAGACATTTACTACCTGCCAGTGTTAAACAAGCATTTATAACCATTACCCTTTTACTAGTCGATGCTGAAAAGTCAATTACTTATTTTGTACAACTCCTTGTGCATAAGGAGATATTCTGGTACCCAGTTGGATACGTTGTACGTTGCAGATTTAGATGTACATCTACCTGTAATTATTTTTTTTTAAATATATGTCAGAAGAAATTTGGGGATTTAATAGACAAATGAATGTAAAATGTTTATATGATCAAATCAAAATCTTTCCATTTACTAACTGTGGGAACTTGTACAAATCACTTAATATATCTGAGCCTCAGTCTCCTCACCTATTAAACAGTGAGAAATTGTTTCATGAGGTTGCTGTGGGAAGGGAGGTTAAACAAGATTAAGTAGGTGAAAATGTCTTCCAGAAAAATAAGTCTTTGGTAAGAGTGTGCCATTGAACTTGTGTTTTACACATATATTTATTACCACCAGTGTGTCAGTCAGTTCATGCAACATGAATTTATTTGGGAAACAAGGTATTATACTATTAGTTTATTGGAAACTTGAGGAAGCAGTACGCAGAGTCAGTATGATAATGTCGTATTTTAAGCCACTTATAAAGAGATCTTTAGCTACTTCAGTAACTAACTTACCATGCATTATTTCTAGAACCAAACCACTTTATGCCAAATGAATAATATTCTAACCAGTTCTTGGATATAGAGTATGTACAATTTGTCCTCATTTTGTAAATTATATGATAAAACTTTAAATGTAGCCATGGGGATTCATGTTATTTTTCTATAAATGAGTAGCAGGTTAAAGTACTTGATAATTACATGTATATGTACTTGTTTATTAATGTTAGGGAGAAAAGGCCTGCGTTGAATTAAGCAAAATCAGCTGCAGGTGTCTTATGTGAAGCATTGGTTCTCTATCAGCTTTTTATTAGATTAAAAAAAGTCATTTTTTAAAAAAGCCACCACCCTGGAAAGTATCCATTTGAAGTGACATGTGAAGCATCACATGATTAATAATTTTTTAATTAATTAATTAAAATTTTTAAAATTTAATTTTATTTTTTTATACAGCCAGTTCTTATTAGTCATCAGTTTTATCCACATTAGTGTATACATGTCAATCCCAATCGCCCAATTCATCACACACACACCCCACCCCCTACTGCTTTCACCCCTTGGTGTCCATACGTTTGTTCTCTACATCTGTGTCTCAATTTCTGCCCTGCAAACTGGTCCATCTGTACCATTTTTCTAGATTCCAAATATATGCGTTAATATACGCTATTTGTTTTTCTCTTTCTGACTTACTTCACTCTGTATGACAGTCACTAGATCCATCCACGTCTCAATAAATGACTCAGTTTCATTCCTCTTAATGGCTGAGTAATATTCCGTTGTATATATGTACCACATCTTCTTTATCCATTTGTCTGTCGATGGGCATTTAGTTTGCTTCCATGACCTGGCTAGTATAAATAGTGCTGCAATGAACATTGGGGTGCATGTGTCTTTTTGAATTATGGTTTTCTCTGAGTATATGCCCAGTAGTGGGATTGCTGGACCATATGGTAATTCTATTTTTAGTTTTTAAAGGTACCTCCATACTGTTCTCCATAGTGGCTGTATCAATTTACATTCCCACCAACAGTGCAAGAGGGTTCCCTTTTCTCCACACCCTCTCCAGCATTTGTTGTTTGTAGATTTTCTGATGATGCCCATTCTAACTGATGTCAGGTGATACCTCATTGTAGTTTTGATTTGCATTTCTCTAGTAATTAGTGATGTTGAGCAGCTTTTCATGTGTTTCTTGGCCATCTGTATCTCTTCTTTGGAGAAATGTCTATTTAGGTCTCCTGCCCTTTTTGGATTGGGTTGTTTCTTTTTTTAATATTGAGCTGCATGAGTTGTTTATATATTTTGAAGATTAATCCTTTGTCTGTTAATTCATTTGCAAATATTTTCTCCCATTCTGAGGGTTGCCTTTTTGTCTTGCTTATGATTTCCTTTGCTGTGCAAGAGCTTTGAAGTTTCATTAGTCCCCATTTGTTTATTTTAGTTTTTATTTCCATTACTCTAGGAGGTGGATCAAAAAAGATCTTGCTGTGATTTATGTCAAAGAGTGTTCTTCCTATGTTTTCCTCTAAGAGTTTTACAGTGTCCGGTCTTACATTTAGGACTCGAGTCAATTTTGAGTTTATTTTTGTGTATGGTGATAGGGACTGTTCTAATTTCAATCCTTTACATGTAGCTGTCCAGTTTTCCCAGCACCACGTATTGAAGAGACTGGCTTTTCTCCATTGTATATCCTTGCCTCCTTTGTCATAGATTAGTTGACTATAGGTGCATGGGTTTATCTCTGGGCTTTCTATCTTGTTCCATTGATCTATGTTTCTGTTTTTGTGCCAGTACCATATTGTCTTGATTACTGTAGCTTTGTAGTATAGTCTGAAGTCAGGGAGTCTGATTCCTCCAGCTCCGTTTTTTTCCCTCAAGACTGTTTTGGCTATTCAGGGTCTTTTGTGTCTCCATACAAATTTTAAGATTTTTTTGTTCTAGTTCTGTAAAAAATGCCATTGGTGATTTGATAGGGATTCCATTGAATCTGTAGATTGCTTTGGGTAGGAGAGTCATTTTCACAGTGTTGATTCTTCCAATGCAAGAACATGGTATATCTCTCCATCTATTTGTATCATCTTTAATTTCTTTCATCAGTGTCATATACTTTTCTGCATACAAGTATTTTGTCTCCTTAGGTAGGTTTATTCCTAGGTATTTTATACTTTTTGTTGTGATGGTAAATGGGAGTGTTTCCTTAATTTCTCTTTCAGATTTTTCATCATTAGTGTACAGTAATGCAAGAGATTTCTGTGCATTAATTTTGTATCCTGCAACTTTACCAGGTTCATTGATTAGCTCTAGTAGTTTTCTGGTGGCATCTTTAGGATTCTCTATGTATAGTATCATGTCATCTGCAAACAGTGACACTTCTGCTTCTTCTTTTCCAATTTGTATTCCTTTTATTTCTTTTTCTTCTCTGATTGCCATGGCTTGGACTTCCAAACCCATGTTGAATAATAGTGGTGAGAATGGACATCCTTGTATTGTTCCTGATCTTAGAGGAAATGCTTTCAGTTTTTCACCATTGAGAATGATGTTTGCTGTGGGTTTGTTGTATATGGCCTTTATTATTTTGAGGTAGTTTCCCTCTATGCCCACTTTCTGGAGAGTTTTTATCATAAATGGGTGTTGAACTTTGTCAAGAGGTTTTTTTTCATCTATTGAAATAATCATATGATTTTCTTCTTCAATTTGTTAATATGGTGTATCACATTGATTAATTTGCATATATTGAAGAACCCTTGCATCCCTGGGTAAATCCCACTTGATCATGGTGTATGATCCTTTTAATGTGTTGTTGGATTCTGTTTGCTAGTATTTTGTTGAGGATTTTTGCATCTATAATCATCAGTGATATTGGTCTGTAATTTTCCTTTTTTGTAGTATCTTTGTGCGGTTTTGGTATCAGAATGATGGTGGCCTCATAAAATGAGTTTGAGTGTGTTCCTTCCTCTGCAATTTTTTGGAAGAATTTGAGAAGGATGGTTGTTAGCGCTTCTCTAAATGTTTGATAGAATTCACCTGTGAAGCCATCTGGTCCTGGGATTTTGTTTGTTGGAAGATTTTTAATCACTGTTTCAATTTCATTACTTGTGATTGGTCTGCTCATATTTTCCATTTCTTACTGGTTCAGTCTAGGAAGGTTATTCCTTTCTAAGAATTTGTCCATTTTATTGGCATACAGCTGGTTGTTGTAGTCTCTTAGGATGCTTTGTTTTTCTGCAGTGTCTGTTGTTAACTTCTCCTTTTTCATTTCTAATTTTCTTGATTTGAGTCCTCTCCCTCTTTTTCTCGATGAATCTGGCTAATGGTTTATCAATGTTGTTTATCTTGTCAAAGAACCAGCTTTTAGTTTTATTATTCTTTGGTATTGTTTTCTTTGTTTCTATTTCATTTATCTCTGCTCTGTTCTTTATGATTTCTTTCCTTCTGCTAAGTTTGGGTTTTGTTTGTTCTTCTTTTTCTATTTCCTTTAGGTGTAAGGTTAGATTGTTTGTTTGAGATTTTTCTTGTTTCTTGAGGTAGGCTTGTATAGCTCTAAACTTCCCTCTTAGAAGTGCTTTTGCTTCATCCCATAGGTTATGGATCATCGTGTTTTCATTGTCATTTGTCTCTAGGAATTTCTTGATTTCCTCTTTGATTTCTTCAGTGACCTCTTGGTTATTTAGTAGTGTATGGTTTAGCATCCTTGTGTTTGGGTTTTTTACGTTTTTTTCCCCTTTAGTTCATTTGTAATCTAATAGCATTTTGGTCAGAAAAGATGCTTGATATGATTGCAATTTTCTTAAATTTACTGAGGCTTGATTTGTGACCCAAGATGTGATCTATCCTGGAGAACGTTCCATGCGCACTTGAGACAAAAGTGTAATCTGCTGTTTTTGGATGGAATGTCCTATAAATATCCTATAAATCTATCTGGTCAATTGTGTCATTTCAAGCTTCTGTTTTCTTATTTATTTTCATTTTGGATGATCTGTCCATTGTTGTAAGCGAGGTGTTAAAGTCCCCCACTATTATTGTCTTACTGTCGATTTCCTCTTTTACAGCGGTTAGCAGTTGCCTTATGTATTGAGATGCTCGTATGTTGGGTGCATGTATATTTATAATTGTTATATATTCTTCTTGGATTGATCCCTTGATCATTATGTAGTGTCCTCCCTTGCCTCTTGTAGCATTCTTTAAAATCTATTTTATCTGATATGAGTATTGCTACTCCAGCTTTCTTTTGATTTCCATTTGCATGGAATATCTTTTTCCATCCCCTCTCTTTCAGTCTGTATGTGTCCCTAGATCTGAAGTGCGTCTCTTGTAGATAGCATATATATGGGTCTTGTTTTTGTATCCATTCAGCAAGCCTGTGTCTTTTGATTGGAGCATTTGATCCATTCATGTTTAAGGTAATTATTGATATGTATGTTCCTATGACCATTTTCTTAATTGTTTTGGGTTTGTTTTTGTAGATCCTTTTCTTCTCTTGTGTTTCCCACTTAGAGAAGTTCCTTTAGCATTTGTTGTAGAGCTGATTTGGTGGTGCTGAATTCTCTTAGCTTTTGCTTGTCTGTAAAGCTTTTGATTTCTCCATCGAATCTGAATGAGATCCTTGCTGGGTAGAGTAATCTTGGTTGTAGGTTCTTCCCTTTTCTCCACTGTATATTCTTGCCTCCTTTAATAAGGATAATGTGACCATATGTGCGTGGGTTCATTTCTGGGCTTTCTATCCTGTTCCATTGATCTATATTTCTATTTTTGTGCCATACTGTCTTGATTACTGTCGATTTGTAGTATAGTATGAAGTCAGGGAGCCTGATTCCTCCAGCTCCGTTTTTCTTTCTCAAGATTGCTTTGGCTATTCGGGGTCTTTTGTGTTTCCTTACAAATTGTGAAATTTTTTGTTCTAGTTCTGTGAAAAATGCCAGTGGTAGTTTGATAGGGATTGCATTGAATCTGTAGATTGCTTTGGGTAGCAGAGTCACAATGTTGGTTCTTCCAGTCCAACAACATGGTATACCTCTCCATCTATTTGTATCATCTTTAATTTCTTTCAACAGTGTCTTATAATTTTCTTGTGCACAGGTCTTCTGTCTCCTTAGGTAGGTTTATTCCTAGATATTTTATTCTTTTTGTTGCCATGGTAAATGGGAATGTTTTCTTAATTTCTCTTTCAGATTTTTCATCATTAGTGTAAAGGAATGCCAGAGATTTCTGTTCATTAATTTTGTATCCTGCTACTTGATCCAGTTCATTGATTAGCTCTAGTCGTTTTCTGGTAGCATCTTTAGGATTCTCTAGGTATAGTATCATGTCATCTTCAAACAGTGACATCTTTACTTCTTCTTTTCTGATTTGGATTCCTTTATTTCTTTTTCTTCTCTGATTGCTATGGCTAAAACTTCCCAAACTATGTTAAATAATACTGGTGGGAGTGGGCAATGTTGTCTTTTTCCTGATCTTAGTGGAAATGGTTTCAGTTTTTCACCATTGAGGACGATGTTGGCTGTGGGTTTGTCATATATGGCCTTTATTATGTTGAGGAAAGTTCCCTCTATGCCTACTTTCTGGAGGGCTTTTATCATAAATGGGTGTTGAATTTTGTTGAAAGCTTTCTCTGCATGACTTGAGATGATCAAATGGTTTTTCTCCTTCAAATTGTTAATATGGTGTATCTCGTTGGTTGATTTGCGTATATTGAAGAATCCTTGCAATCCTGAGACAAAACCTACTTGATCATGGTATATGATCCTTTTTTTTTTTTTTTTTTTTTTGTGGCATGTGGGCACCTCACTGCTGTGACCTCTCCCACCGTGGAGCACAGGCTCCGTACACGTAGGCCCAGTGGCCACGGCTCACAGGCCCAGCCACTCCGTGGCACGTGGGACCTTCCCAGACCAGGGCACAAATCCGCATCCCCTACATCAGCAGGCGGACTCCCAACCACTGCACCACCAGGGAAGCCCGGTGTATGATCCTTTTAATGTGCCTTTGGATTCTGTTTGCTAGTATTTTGTTGAGGAGTTTTGCATCTATGCTCGTCAGTGATATTGACCTGTAGTTTTCTTTCTTTGTGACATCTTTGTCTGGTTTTGGTATCAGGTTAATAGTGGCCGCATAGAATGAGTTTGGGAGTGTTCCTCCCTCTGCTATATTTTGGAAGAGTTTGCGAAGGATAGGTGATAGCTCTTCTCTAAATGTTTGATAGAATTTGCCTGTGAAGCCATCTGGTCCTGGGCTTTTGTTTGTTGGAAGATTTTTAATCACAGTTTCAATTTCAATGCTTGTGATTGTTCTGTTCATATTTTCGCTTTCTTCCTGGTTCAGTCTCGGAAACTTGTGCATTACTAAGAATTTGTCCATTTCTTCCAAGCTTTCCATTTTATTGGCATGTAGTAATCTCTCATGCTCCTTTTATTTCTGCAGTGTCAGTTGTTACTTCTCCTTTTTCATTTCTAATTCTGTTGATTTGAGTCTTCTCCCTTTTTTCTTGATGAGTCTGGCTCATGGTTTGTTTATCTTCTCAAAGAACCAGCTTTTAGTTTTGTTTATCTTTGCTCTCGTTTCCTTCATTTCTTTTTCATTTATTTCTGCTCAGATCTTTATGGTTTCTTTCATTCTGCTAACATTGGGGTTTTTTGTTCTTCTTTCTCCAATTGCTTTAGGTGTAAGGTTAGTTTGTTTATTTGAGATGTTTCTTGTTTCTTAACGTAGGATTGTATTGCTATAAACTTCCCTCTTAGAATTGTTTTTGCTGCATCCCATTGGTGTTGGGTCATTGTGTTTTCATTGTGATTTGTTTCTAGGTATTTTTTGATTTCCTCTTTGATTTCTTCAGTGATCTCTTGGTTATTAAGTAGTGTATTGTTTAACCTCCATGTGTTTGTATTTTTTACACATTTTTTCCTATAATTGATATCTGGTCTCATAGCATTGTGGTCTGAAAAGATACTTGATACGAATTCAATTTTTGTAAATTTACTGAGGCTTGATTTGTGACCCAAGATATGACCTATCCTGGAGACTGTTCCACGAGCACTTGAGAAGAATGTGTATTCTGTTGCTTTTGGATGGAATGTCCTATATATATCAGTTAAGTCCGTCTTGTTTAATGTGTAATTTAAAGCTTGTGTTTCCTTCTTTATTTTCATTTTGGATGATCTGTCCTTTGGCGAAAGTGTGGTGTTAATGTCCCATATTATTATTGTGTTGCTGTGGATTTCCCCTTTTATGGCTGTGAAAATTTGCCTTATGTTTTGTTGTACTCCTGTGTTGGGTGCATAAATATTTACAATTGTTATATCTTCTTCTTGGATTGATACCCCATAATCATTATGTAGTGTCTTTCTTTGTCTCTTGTAACATGCTTTATTTTGAAGTTTATTTTGTCTGATATGAGAATTGTGACTCCAGCTTTCTTTTGATTTCCATCTGCTTGGAATATCTTTTTCTATCCCCTCACTTTCAGTCTGTATGTGTCCCTGGGTCTGAAGTGGGTCTCTTGTAGACCGCATATATACGGGTCTTGTTTTTGTAGTCATTCAGCCAGTCTCTGTCTTTTGGTTTGAGCATTTAATCCATTTACATTTAAGGTAATTATTGATATGTATGTTCCTATTATCATTTTCTTAATTGTTTTGGGTTTGTTATTGTAGGTCTTTTCCTTCTCTTGTGTTTGCTGCCTACAGAAGTTCCTTTAGCATTTGTTGTAGAGCTGGTTTGGTGGTGCTGAATTCTCTTAGCTTTTGTTTGTCTGTAAAGCTTTTGATTTCTCCATCGAATCTGAACGAGATCCTTGCTGGGTAGAGTAATCTTGGTTGTAGGTTCTTCCCTTTCATCATGTTAGGTATATCATGCCACTCCCTTCTGGCTTGCAGAGTTTCTGCTGAGAAATCAGCTGTTAACCTTTAGGAATTCCCTTGTATGTTATTTGTCGTTTTTCCCTTGCGGCTTTCAAAATTTTTCTTTATCTTTAATTTTTGCTAATTGATTACTATGTGTCTTGGCGTTTTTCTACTTGGGTTTATCCTGTATGGAACTCTGCAATTCCTGGACTTGGGTGGCTATTTCCTTTCCCATGTTAGGGAAGTTTTCCACTATAATCTCTTCAAATATTTACTCTGGTCCTTTCTATCTCTCTTCTCCTTCTGGGACTCCTATAATGTGAATGCTGTAGCGCTTAATGTTGTCCCAGTGGTCTCTTAGTCTGCCTTCATTTCTTCTCAGTCTTTTTTCTTTATTCTGTTCCGCAGCAGTGAATTCCACCATTCTGTCTTCCAGGTCACTTATCCGTTCTTCTGCCTCAGTTATTCTGCTACTGATTCCTTCTAGTGTATTTTTCATTTCAGTTATTGTAACATTCATCTCTGTTTGATTGTTTTTTAATTCTTCTAGGTTTTTTAAAAAACATTTCTTGCATCTTCTTGATCTTTGCCTCCATTCTTTTTCCGAGGTCCTGGATATCTTCACTATCAGTATTCTGAATTCTTTTTCTGGAAGGTTGCTTATCTCCACTTCATTTAGTTGTTTTTCTGAGGCTTTATCTTGTCCCTTCATCTGGTACATAACCCTCTGTCCTTTCATCTTGTCTATCTTTCTGTGAATGTGGTTGTTTTTCCACAGGCTGCGGGATGTAGCTCTTCTTGCTTCTGCTGTCTGCCCTCTGTTGGATGAGGTTATCTGAGAGGCTTGTGCAAGTTTCCTGGTGGGAGGGACTGGTGGTGGGTAGAGGTGACTGTTGCTCTGGTCAGCAGAGCTCAGCAAAACTTTAGTCCCCTTGACTGCTGATGGGTGGAGCTGGGTTCCCTCCCTGTTGGTTGTTTGGACTGAGGCAACCCAACACTGGAGCCTACCTGGGGTCTTCGTTGGGGCTAATGGAAGACTCCGGGAGACCCTCCAACACTAGCAGTTATGTCTGCTTCAGTCTCCCCTGGCGTCACTGCTCCTTCCCCTGGGTCCCGATTCACACACTGCTTTGTTTGTGTCATCCAAGAGTGGAGTCTCTTTTCCCCCTAGTCCTGTCAAAGCCTTGCAAACAAATCCCACTAGCCTTCAAAGTCTGATTCTCTAGGAATTTGTCCTCCTGTTGCCGGACCCCCAGGTTGGGAAGCCTGACGTGGGGCTCAGAAACTTCACACCGGTGGGTGGACTTCTGTGGTATAATTGTTCTCCAGTCTATGAGTCACCCACCCACCAGTTATGGGATTTGATTTTACTGTGGTCGCGCCCCTCCTACCGTCTCATTGTGGCTTCTCCTTTGTCTTTGGATGTGGCGTATCTTTTTTGGTGAGTCCCAGTGTCCTCCTTTAGATGATTGTTCAGCAGCTAGTTGTGATTCTTGTGTTCTTACAAGAGGGAGTGAGAGCATGTCCTTCTACTCTGCCGTCTTGATTCAGTCCTCTAATTTATTTTTTTATAATTTTTATTGGAGTATCTTCCCTTTACAACATTGTGTCAGTTTCATGTGTACAGCAAAGTGAATCAGCCATACATATATCCACTCTCTTTTAGATTCTTTTCCCATATAGGCCTTTACAGAGTACTGAATAGAGTTCCCTGTGCTATACAATAGGTTTTATCAGTTTTATCTATTTTATATATAGTAGTGTGTATATGTCAATCCCATTCTCCCAATTTATCCCTCCCCACCCCGTTATCCCCTGGTAACCATAAGTTTCTTTCTACATCTGTAACTCTATTTCTTTTTTGTAGATAAGTTCATTTGTACCCTATTTTTAGATTTCACATATAAGCAATATCATATGATATTTGTCTTTCTCTGTCTGACTTACTTCACTCAGTATGACACCTCTAGGTCCATCCATGTTGCTGCAAATGGCATTATTTCATTCTTTTTTATGGCTGAGTAATATTCCATTGTATATGTGTACCACATCTTATTTATCCATTCTTCTGTTGATGGCCATTTAGCTTGCTTCCATGTCCTGGCTATTGTAAATAGTGTCGCAATGAAAATTGGGGTGCATGTATCGTTTTGAATTATGGTTTTCTCCAGATATACACCCAGGAGTGGGATTGCTGGATTGTATGGTATCTCTATTTTCAGCTTTTTAAGGAACCTCCATACTGTTCTCCATAGTCTCTGTACCAATTTACATTCCCATCAACAGTGTAGAAGGGTTAAAATTTAAATTGATGGAAACAGTCTCTTTTGCAACTTCATTAAGTTTAAGGTCAGATATAACTTAGAGATTAAATTACAAATACCAACTCTATCTTGCCTTTCAAGAAGTCCAAGTCATATGTTCTAGTTATATTTGTTAAAAGTGTTGAAGCCAGTTAGCAAATGCTTGCTTGAAGTGAAACACAACTATTAGCATTCCTCTTACAATTCTCTTCCTCTCATTATATATTCATTAGCTTCAAAAAGAAGAACAACTCCAATATAAAATAAGATTATCAGGAGCAGAAAGGACATCGGGAAAAAAAGGCTTGGAGATAGGAGATGGAAGTTTGAGCATGGTTAATGGCAGCAAAACAGTATAGCTACAAATACCTAAGGATTGCACAAATGAAATAAATCTAACTTTGATTCAGTGATGTAAAATTATGTTTGGGATCAGTTGTGACGTGTGATGTTGTGAAGAAAAATGAAATGGCATGGTCAAAGCAACAGACATTGGAATAAATATTAGTCTCATTATTAATATTATGAATAGAAATAGGAATAAGTTTTAAGGAGACGATATCTGTAGATTGTGAGAAGCACAAATTAAATGTCAGAGACGAGTGAGAAATTTGACTTATGTGGAGAAGGACTTGGCTTGTTTGGGCAAATGACAATTCCAGAGCTAAAATAGCTGTATGTGTTTGGACAGAAGGGATAGTTAGGAAATTGGTGCTACCCTTAGTGAAGGTGAAATATTGGTGAAAAAGCAAAGACATTATGGTTCTAATTTGGATCTCATATTCATTGGTGTGGTATAAAAATAGATCCCTAGGATTTTGATAATACATAAAAATATTTTCACGTTTACTTTTAATTCCATTTTAAATTTCCTCCAAGTAATTTTACTTTAATATGAAGAATGTGCTTTTAAACAGATTTTTACAAATTGTTCGTATCCTTAAATAAGAAAGTGACGGTAAAGAAATGGGACTGAAATTGTAGAACATATACGTTTGTTTATACTGAGTTGTTGTGAGGTCATACTTCCTAATCAGCATTAAACATTGATTAAAACTGTCAAATTTAGCAATGCAATTTAGTCAGTGATTTATGTGTAAACGAACAATTGGAAATTGGAGTGGCTTCATATCTTTCACGAAAGCACTGTGGTGATGTTTAGATTAATCTAATAACTTTGAATCTAATAACTTTGAATTTGGATATTGTAATGACTTGTTTGGGGTAAAATAAATATATATGTGTTAAGTTAATTTTTAATATTAAAAGTACTAATCTGCCTTCTAGGAATGAATGCAGTTCAACTTGATGAATTTTCACATCCAACATGGCAAGGCAATCTTTCAAATGAGCCTGTCTGTTCCTTAGTTTCAAGCAAGTTGGATTCAGCTAAGACAGCTACTAACTAGCCATGCATATGCACAGATAAAAAGTGCAGAAGTAGAGACAGACGGACTCCCTGTGGCCAAAGAGGTTTGGGAGACACTGTGGAGGAATTGGGGCTTCATCTGGGCCCTGAAGGGTGAATGCAATTTAGTTTGGTAGAGAGAAGTAAGTAAAGAGAAAGAGCAAGACATGTCTTGGAATTTTTTGCAACAGGAGGCTTATGTCCGGGCGTGTTAGCAGGTTACACTGTAAAGATAGAGACCAGATTGTGGAGGAACAGTGGGTTACATGTAGTGATTCTGTTCTAGATTTGCCAACCCTGACTTAGAGCAAACATCTGAGAACCTTCTCAACTTCAAACATGTTCCTTGGCTGTGAAAAGTGGGTAACTCTATTTGCTCTCCCTAGGTCACAGGGTTATTGTGAGAATGAACATATAATGCCTATGAACATGAACTGGAAGAATCAAGGTGTTACAAAAATGTCAGGTGAGGCTTCCCTGGTGGCGCAGTGGTTGAGAGTCCGCCTGCCGATGCAGGGGACATGGGTTCGTGCCCCGATCCGGGAAGATCCCACATGCCACGGAGCAGCTGGGCCCGTGAGCCATGGCCGCTGAACCTGCGCGTCCTGAGCCTGTGCTCCGCAACGGGAGAGGCCACAACAGTAAGAGGCCCGCGAACCGCAAAAAAAAAAAAAAAAATGTCAGGTGGTCGATCTTTACAACTGTGTGTGTGATGTTACCAGCCCCTAGCTGTGTGCTGTACTCTGCTTGGTGATTTTACTCTGCACCCCAGCTCAGTTTCCTCTCCTTTCTTATAATGATTATTTCAGACCTTCACCATTCCCTACCAACCTTTGACTCTACCCATTCTCTTATTCTCAGCAGATAACTTCTTTACCAGCAGAACAGAAAATGGAGACGTAATTCCTCATCCTCCTGTTCTCATTACATAAACCCACATGCTTCACACCCACCCTTTCTGCCTTTCCTTAGTCTCAGTGGAGTAGACACCCTTCCTCCCAGCAGTCATGGGTTCATCTCAGTGTGGAGTCTCATTGCTTCCTGTCTTCAGAGGAAACTGGCTCCATCCAGTGCTCTCAAACGCAGTTTTCAACTTCTTTCTGGTTACTCCTTCCCATCAGCATTTAAATACCCTTAAATTTCTCCATTAACCCCACCTCCCCTTCTAGCTTTTGTGTTATTGCCCCCCTTGTTCTTTATAGGCAGATTTCTTAAAGACATGATCTGATTTCACTGTCTTCATTTCTTCGTGTCAGGTGCTCTCCTTAAACCACTTCAGTCGAGATTTTTCATCCCATATCCCCTCCAGACTGCTCTCACCAGGGTCACTGATGACTTCTATACTGTTAAATCAGACATCTTTCAGTCCCTACCTTGCTTGACCTCTAGGCAGCAGTTAATTCTATTGATCACTTCCGCCTTCAAACACTTATTTACCTTGTCTTCATGAAAGCACATTGTATTGATCGGGTGTCAGAGTTGCAAACAGAATCCACTCCGGCAGCTTAAACAGAAGAGGAATATAATGAAGGATGTTAGGTGGCCCACAATATATGTGGGAGGACAGCTTTAGATGATGTTAAGCCACGACAACACCTATCACATCTGGGTACAGATCCCACTCTCTCCACCTCTTGGTGTCAGCCCTGCAACTCACACAAATACTGCACACTTTTCACTGCTGACACCCAGGACTGGACTCCGGAAGTTGTACCACTGCCTTCACCACCATGCTTACTAGAAGATCTCACAACCTTCTTAGTCAGGAGGTCTCTTCTGAATTGAAGTTTGGCATGAGTGCCCCTGATTGGCCGTCCTAAGCCATAGGTCTATATTCTAGCTGCCAAGTACACTGAAAACTAGAGTTGTGACTTCTCTCTTGGGCAGATGGAGATTCCCCAAATAGAGAAGGTGCATTGAAGAGGTGGTAGCTACCACTATTTCAACATTCGTCTACCTCCAATGTGCTTCTAATTTCGCTGCTACATCCCTGAGCAGTCTTTCTCAGTCCCCTTTCTTTACTTGCCCCTGGAATGTTGAAGTTCCCCAGGGCTCCGTCTTAATCTTTCTTTCTTCATTCTGAACCCTCTCCCTGGGTGGTGATGTCTAACAGCATGGCTTTAATTACCTTCTCTGTGCTTAGGACCCCCAAATCTTGATCTCCAGTTTTGAGCTCTAGGGCCACACATCTGACTGCCTTTTGGACTTGGATATGTCTTAAGCACCTCAAAATCAGCATGTCTAAAGCATACTCTTCTGTAACCCAAATGCATTCCTCCAGTTCCCCACAGTACAGGTCCATCTAGTTGCTGAGAAGGAAGATGTTATCCTTGAGAGCTTCCCTCTCTCATCTGCAGGTATCCAGTCAGTCCCAGAGTGCAGTCACTTTTATTTATTGATTGACTGATTGATTGCGGTACGCGGGCCTCTCACTGCTGTGGCCTCTCCCATTGTGGAGCACAGGCTCGGGACGCGCAGGCTCAGCAGCCATGGCTCACAGGCCCAGCCGCTCCGCGGCATGTGGGATCTTCCCAGACCAGGGCACGAACCCGTGTCCCCTGCATCGGCAGGCAGACTCTCAACCACTGCGCCACCAGGGAAGCCCTGCAGTCACTTTTAGATCCCATATATATTGTTTTGAATCTGCCATACTCTCCATATTTAACTAGAATAGACTGTCACAGTCACAGGGACCCAAACTACTAGGAGAGCTTCCTCCTAGCTTCCAGTTTTGCTCTTCTCTAATCCATCCTCTACCTTGCAGTTAAAAAGATCTTGCTGAGCAACTCATGTCATATCATTCCCCTGCTTAATGCCCTTCTGAGAAGCACACACTGCCCCGCCCCCCTCCCCCACCCCATGCATGTGCTTATGTGGGCCTAGGGTATCTCTGGAAGGTTGCACCAGAAATTAGTAACTGTGGCTGTCTTGGGGAGTTGGATGGGAGAACTGAGTGGCTGAAGGTCAGACTTACTTTTACTGTGCACTCTATTGTATCTTTAAAATTTTTATACCATGTGAACGTATGATGTATTCGAAAATTGACTGAAAAACCCAGTAGATTCCCATTGATCGCAAGATAACGTCAAACTCTTTCATGCGGTTTGCAAGACCTCAACACAAAACCGCTCCTGCTTGCTTCGTGAGCCACATTGAATGTCTTGCTATTCTTTGAATATGTAAAATTCTCTCACTTTCCAGCATTTGCACATAGTTCCCTTGTTTGAAATGCTGTCTTCTTTCCCATATCCTTTAGTCCTCTGCTCAGATGTCACAGCTTCTGGGAAGCCTGTTTTTTTTTTAATATAATAGTGTTTATTTATTTTTACTTGTTGACAGTTTTGCTTTATTTATTTATTTATGGCTTCGTTTGGGTTTTCGTTTCTGTGCGAGGGCTTTCTCTAGCTGTGGCAAGCGGGGGCCACTCTTCATCGCGGTGCGCGGGCCTCTCACTATCGCAGCCTCTCTTGTTGCGGAGCACAGGCTCCACACGCACAGGCTCAGTAATTGTGGCTCATGGGCCCAGTTGCTCCGCAGCATGTGGGATCTTCCCAGACCAGGGCTCGAACCCGTGTCCCCTGCATTGGCAGGCAGATTCTCAACCACTGCGCCACCAGGGAAGCCCTGGGAAGCCTGTTTGACTAGATTTTGAGCCCTCACTTTTTTTCTAGGTAGTACTGTCCTTATCAAACTCTTATAATGAACATAATCATCATCATCATTATTATTATCATTATTATTAATTGTGTCTCTTGTCAGAAAGACCATAAGCTCTGCAAGGACAGATACATCTGCCTTATTCAAGGCTATGCCATTGGTTTTCAAGTTAACACTTTGGATATAGTAAGAATTCAATAAATATTACTTACATATGGATAAACTACTCATGCGTTTGTTTCCTCTGCCCCTTAAGCTAGGAGTAATATAGTCTGTTAAGAGTAGCAAGAAACTGATATAATGCTAGTGGTTTCACTCTTCCTGAAGAATGTACCGTACAATTTACAATGAATGAATTTTTTAAAATAAATGAAGGAAATATGTGGCTACTGTTTTGAGATGTCAAAAGAATCATATGTTTAAGTAGCATATGATAGATATAGTTTTTAATACATAAAAATTAATATTTGGTAAACAAACTCATTAATGCCACTGACTTTAAAACATGATTGCTGGCAATTCCTTTAAATGCTAGCTTATTTGTAAATGACATTTTAATTTATTCTTTACTGATTCTTCACTGAGCAGCCTACTTTTACTTGCAAATTTTTTATTCTTAAAAATACTCGTATCTTCCCAAATGTTACTCTCAAATCTCTTTCCAGAATTCATTTCTCAGAACTTCGTCTTTTTCTTGATTTATGAATTAAGTTTTTGATCTCTTTGCCAACTTTCCCAAGGCAGTTTTTCACAGCTTGTGGGCCAAGATTTGGTAATAACCCATACTGATCTGTATCATTCTTCCATATGAGGAGTCCTTGCTGTTGAGCTGTATGACTTAAGATCTTATTGGCTGAGCAAGAAGGCATTAGTGTTCATTACCATGCAGGACAGTATTGAAAATGCTGTCACCTTAGAAATACACCACGCTTTAAAAAAAAATGGCACCAGTGACATGCAAGGCATAAGATGGGGGTAGCTGGGTTGCGTGGCAGAAGCACATAGGTGAGGGGGCAGTATGCCTGGGTGCCCACTGCCTCCAAGGTTGGTGTGGAGACCAGTCTGTGGCCAAAAGGAACATTAACTTGGGACCCGGGGTTTGGAAACAGTGTTCTCATTTTGACTGTCACTCATTAACCATGTAAACTTGTATTAGAGGGATCTTCCAAAAACACAGATCGGATTCAATTAACCCTCTCCTAAAACCTTTCCCATTTTGTATAGGATGAAGTCCAAATTTTTTAACGTGGCTCACAAAAGTTTCATGATCTGACTGATCCCTGCCACCTTTTTAATTTGTCTCTGGCATCCCTGTGCCTCCATCTCTTTGATAGTAAATGGCTGGGATTAGTTTAGATGATTTCTAAAGTTCCTTTCAGGTCTAAAAATCTATGATTCTGAATAGTTACAAAGTCGGCCTCAGCTTTCAGATAGGGTAAAAGGGAATTTATAAATTCCTGTTTCTAAAATAGATCAGCTTGAATTATCCTGGGGCAAGAGAAGTTGTTCAGGTATAAGAAACACCGTTTAATTCTGCTTTTTAAGTTTGGTAGAGTAGGATTGTGTGTCCTACAAAATCCTAGAGAATCAGATGCTTCGGTGCAATCATATAGATCATGTTCTCTTTGTTAGAACTGTAAATTATGAGAGCTGGTGACGACTTGGAAACCTCTAGGCTTTGTCTTTACAGATGATTAAATTAAGGTCCAGAGAGATGAAATGCCTGTCAGGTTTATAATAGAGCCAAAGACTAGACTAGACTCCAGCCTTCTTTATTCCCACCGCAGTGTTTTTCCATGACACAAGACAATTTCACCACCGTGGCTTATGTTCACTGTTCATACAAAAAAGCCCACGTCTAAGTGAATGCCTGGGCAGTATCCTGGGAAGACAAAGGATTCACTCTACCAAGTTGAGCTCCAGGTCAGGCCAGTGTGAATGAGGATACTTATCTTTTCGCCTTCCAGATGAAAAGCCATGAAAGGGTCCATTGATTCCTTCAGCAGATATTTCGTGAGGGCCAGCCATTATTCTAGAACAAGGTCTCTACCCTCCAGAATCTTATATTCCAATAGAAGTAGACAACAGACATACCAACAAATAACTTAATAAGATGCTTTCAGACACTGATAAGTAACGTGGAGCAACTGGGGCTGGGAAGGTTACTTTAGATTTAGTAACTACCTAAGACTCCGATTTTAACTGATGCACATTCTCCTCACCTTGATTGTACCTTTTAAATTAATTCCACAGTTGCACCTTACCAACTCTTGTGAGATGTATTTTTCTATGCTGCTTCCCCAACCTCCTCCTTCCAAATGCTTTAATGTCTTCATATCACAACAAAGAAGATACCTTTCTTATATTTGTTGGGCATTTAAGTGCATTTGCATGTGTCTTCTATCCCATAACAGTGTTTGTTTTTTTCCTGCACAAACTTCATTCAAATGGAATGTCCATCATTCCTCAAGATTTCATATTTTTGCCATCTCTGCTGCCTACACCAGACTTGAATCTTTACAGTACTGTTTTTTGAACACCTTTGTTTGACAGGAAGCTCTCTACTTTGGCAGCTCCTTCCAACTTTGTGCAAGTCAGTCACTTTAAGCCTCCTTCTTCAAAAGCCACTTCCAGTCCTGCCACACCATCACATATTCCTTGGTTGCCTCTGTCCTTAGTCATCAACTTTCCTCTTTTTTTTTTCTTTTGGCACTTAGCATAAAAGACCTCATGTTGTGATTCATGTAAGTATGTCCTGGCTTCTTAATTTCATTATCGGCTCCTCACGTTGGGGGAGGGAAGAGTTATAAAATCATTTGTATCACCAAATATAAATTCCCTAATGTGTTCTGAATTAAATGGTGCTCAGAAGAAATAAGCACTGTGTTAAGAAAAAAAAGTTGGTTGCTCCCTATTTAATGCACATTGGTGTATGTTTCAGATGGACAGTATGTGTCACTTCATCACATTATCTTTTAAGTATTATTTCTTCAGCTAGAGTTTGTCATTTTTGCCTCATGCAGTAAATAGACATGTTTTGTGTTCATTATATACTTGTTGAATAAATGAATGAAGATTTTTTAAAAACAACTAGATATTTCAAAGTCTGTACTTTGATCATGTACATTGTGACTTTTAAGGAGGGGAATGGGGACAGGATAGTAATATAATGGTTCTGAAATTATTTGACCATGCAATACTGTCTTTTCAAGCAACCATGAATCTCTTAGAGATAGTACTCTCTAAAATGTAGGCTTAAAACATAGAAGGCACCTAAATGGAAAATGATGATGATATTAATATTTCCTGGACTGTAAGTCTTTTAAGGCAGGGTTTATGCTTTAACTCCCTTTGTACTGAATTTTGGAAGGCATGTTAAAAGCCGCATGTTTCAGCCGTGTACCCTTTGCTTGAATCTCTACAGTGTGTCCAGCCATGTTTGAATTCTTCCACCTGGCAGGAAGCTACCTTCTAGTAGCCCTCTCCAATATTGTGCTGTTCTCCCCACTTAATAGATAATTGTATTGAAGCATAATCTGTCCGTGGTACTATCCACCTATGGTTGTTGTTTTACCCCTTAGGGTCGTCAGTAAGACTGAAACTCCAGTAAAGTGACTTGGACATAGAAAACATTCAATAAGTATATAGAGAATCGAACTGAATTTTAAGAATTTGACTCACTGAGTTTTTGAATTGGGATTTGGAACTAAAACATACCTTGGATTAAGATTGAATATGTTTCTCACCAGACTACTTTTTAGTTATGCCATTTTTGTGCCTGTATCTGCACATGTAAACGGAAATGATGTTTATGTTGCTTTGTAGTTCTAGTATGTAAATGTGACTCTTTGGAGAGTTCCTTTCCTGAAGATGCGGCATGAGAAATTTAAAAAGGCAATTGGCAATTAGGTATGCAGTACTGCGATGATTTTTTTTGGCATTTTACTTCTTTTCCCCTCACAACACTGCTCCAGGAAATAGGTCTGACACTTCATATCTCTTTGTTGTGAATCCTGTATTCCTATGTGATCCAAATCACTCAAATTCCTAAAAGGCTTCTTATTAAATAGGTTCCTCATTTTTGCTTTACAACCCTATGTTGAACTGGGTTGGCCAAAGAGTTCCCTTGGGTTTTTCCGTAAGATGTTACGGAATATATTTTCTCTGACTAGATGACAGCTTAAAAAGGAAACATCTGCAAAAGAAAACTGGACAGGCTGATGTCCCCCAGCAGTCTGGGATGTAGACCTAACAATGAGCAATTGTTAGAGACAGTATTTAGAAGGCCAACTTACCCTTTCACAAATTATCCTTTATTCATCTTACAAGTCAAAATATTCCATAGCTTGTAGCTGTAAATAGAGCCACATTAACAGAAATTACCCCAATTTACTGTCTCTTTTCTCCATCCCGTCCCATAGCACTTTAGTATTCTCAAAGTTCCCATTCCTTAAGTGTTCTTAGGAGGGATCTGGGTTGCTTCATACGTACTTACGAGTTTGATTTGCCAGGTTTGGTGACTACTCCTGCTGCGGTAGGCTTTCTTCTCTAGGATAGTGTTTGGAGAGAGGCACAGTGTCTTCTGTACTTAATGCTTGTTTCACCTGGACTCAGTCCTGCTCCAGGCACTGAAGCTACTTCCTTGACTCTACCAGGAACTATCTCTCACTAGGAACTACTCTTGTTTTGAGGTGATGTCACAGTGTACTCAGTGGTTTTTCCTTTTGATAACCAAGATGCTGTCCCTGGGTTATGTTCATTGTTCTTAGCTCTTTCATCTCCAAAGATAAATTCTTCATGCTTTTGTGCACATGGACTTCTTTGTGGCCATCCCTCCAGCTCACAGCTTAAGCCCAGGGGGCTTCTACAGTGGTTTTCAGTAACATTGACTTCTCCTCATTACCCTCTTAGAAGGGCAGGGTTAAAGTTCTTTGATCCAGATGAATACCCTAATAATCCCATATGATTCTTATTATGATCTTAAGACTCTGGAAGCAAATGAGTTTTCATCATATTCCACCAGGGTGCTTGTAGTTTGATTTTTTTTTTTAGGCTGTAATCGATTGTGATACTTTCCTTACAGACCAGTGCAAACATTACAGGAGTAGCAGGAGTAGATAATGCTCTATGCGTGCTTGAGAAGAATGTATATTCTGGGTTTTTTTGGATGTAGTGTCCTGTGAATATGAATTAAGTCCAGCTGGTCTGCTGTGTCATTTAGGACCTCTCTTGCCTTATTAATTTTCTGTCTGGAAGATCTGTCCATTGATGTAAGTGATATGTGAAATAAAGTCTCCTCCTATTATTGTATTCCTCTGTTTCTCCCTTTATGTCTGTTGATATTTGTTTTATGTATTTAGGTGCTCCTATATTGGGTGCATATGTGTTAATGAGTGTAATATCTTCTTCTTGTATTGATCCTCTTATCATTATATAATGTCCTTCTTTACCTTTCTTTATGGAATTTGTTATAAAGTCTATTTTGTCTGGTATGAGTATTGCTATCCCTGCTTTTTTGTCATTTCCATTTGCATGAAATATGTTTTTCCATCCCCTCACTTTCAATCCGTGTGTGTCTTTTGCCCTGAAGTGAGTCTCTTGTAGGCAGCATGTTGTAGGTTCTTGCTTTTTATCCAATCTGCCACTCTGTGTCTTTTGATTAGAGAATTTAGTCCATTGACATTTAAAGCAATGTACTTATTTCCATTTTAAACCTGGTTTTCCAGTTGATTTTGTAGTTGTTTTTGTTTTTGCTCTTGTGGTTTGATGGTTTTCTTTTGTATTATGCTTGAGTTCTTTTCTGTTTGATTTTTGTCAATCTGTTGTATGTGTTTGATTTGTGGTTACCCTGGTTTTCAAGTATGTTGATCCATAACTATATCTACTTGCTTTAGACTGATAATCATATAAGTTCAAACACATTCTAAAAGATCTACATTTTTTTACTCCCTTCCCCAGTGTTTTTGATGTCCTATTATACATCTTCATGTTTAGCCTTTTGCAGTTAATTGTAGTTATAATTGCTTTTACAAATTTTTTTTTCTTTATATAATTGCTTATTTAAGTGACCTTCAATCCTTTTATATATTTGTCTTTCCTATTGTGATTTTTCCTTTCCTGTAGATTCTTGCTTCTTTTCTATTTAGAGAAGACCTTTCAATATTTATTTAGGGTAGGTATGGTATTGCTGTATTCTTTTAGTTTTTGCATGTCTGAGAAATTCTTTATCTCTCCTTCTATTTGAAATGATAATCTTGTTGGGCAGGGTATCCTAGGTTGCAGGCTTTTTCCTTTCAGGACTTTGAATGTATCATGCCACTCCCTTCTGGCCTGCAAAGTTTCTGCAGAGAAATCAGCTGAAAGCCTTATAGGGGTACCTTTGTAACTGACTCTTTGTTTTTCTCTTGCCGCCTTTAGAATCCTCTCTTTATCTTTAGCTCTTTCCATTTTAATTAAGATATGTCTTAGTGTGGGTCTGTTTGGGTTCATCTTGTTTGGGACCCTCTGTGCTTCTTATTCCTTGAAATCCGTCTTCTTCTTTAGATTTGGGAAGTATTCAGCCATAATTTCTTCAAATTTTCGATCTCCTTTTCTCTCTCTTCTCTTTCTGGAACCCCTGTTATGCGTACGTTGCCGCAGTTTTTATTATCCCATAGATCTTGTATGTTGCCTTTTTTTTTTCCTTTGTCTTTCTGTCTGCTGTTCTGATTCAGTGATTTCCATTATTCTATCTTCCAGATCACTTATTCATTCTTCTGTGTTATTTAGTCAGCTATTCATTGCTTCTAGATTGGTCTTTAGCTCAGTAATTGTCTAATTTTTATTGGTTCCTCTTTATAGTTTCTAGTTCCTTGTTACAGTGATCTGCATTTCTACTGATAATCTTTTTAAATTCCTTTAGCATTTTTATTACCTCCTTTTTGAACTCAGGGTCTAGTAGACTGGTGAGGTCTACTTCATTATTTGTTCTTTCAGAGGATTTCTCTTCTTTCAACTGGCAGTAGTTTCTTTGCTGTCTCATTTTACTTAACTTTCTCTGTCTCTATGAATTTAGGAGAAACCGTTATCTACTGTGATGTAAAAGGGCTGTTTTCATGTGGGAGCATCCCTGTGTAGACTGTACGGGTCCAATATTTTTGTGGCAAGGGCTGTTTTTGATCTGGATGCCAGCCACGTCTTTCCTCAGAGAATGCTGGCTCTTAGCCCCTTGATAGAGAGTGTGACTTGCATTGTGGTGTCCAGAGACTGCACAGCAGTGTTGGACAGGGCCTCCTCTTTACTCTGTGGCTGTCACAGCCCTGTCAGGGGTGGGGTCTGCTCCCCAGTTCTTGGACTAGAAGCCCTGAGATCCAGGTTCTGTAGGGCTCTGTTGCCCTTGAATGCCTGCTCTGTCCCAAAGGATGTGACCAGTGAAGCAAGTGAGGCCCAGGGAACCTATGTGCTGTCCATGCAGGCATCCGTGGTTTTGCCCAGAAGCAGCCCAAGGTTGTGTGCGTCCCTTACTCCACTGTGTTTGTCTCAGACCTAGTGCTAGGCTGCAGTGTGGAGTGGGCTGGTTCTGGGGGCTGAAGTGCTGTGGCTGCAGGAATCAAGATAGTTATGCTGCTTCCTGGGGCCCGGGCTGCCTCTGTGGCAGGCCTCTCCCAGGACCTGTGTGCCCTAGATCTGGCACCAAGCTGTGGTGTGGGGTGGGTGGAACCAGAGGGCTCCCTCTGGAAATGAACTGCTGTATACTCCTCCCCAGGGACTGTCCGCCCAAGACGTGCATTTCTGTGGCGCCACTTGACAAAGACTGCCCCTACCCTGTGAGCTCTGAAAATGGACTTCGAGGCCAGACCCGCCACCTTCATGTGTGAGCCCACAATGTCTGCCACGTCTGGACCCACCTCCACCTGTGCGAGCACTGATCATGGCTCCGATGCCAGACCCACGGCTGCCATGTGTGTGCTGTACTGACAGTGGGCTTTGAGATTTGGCATGGACCACTCCCCAGGCCTTCTGGGCTGTCTCCACACAGCTAGAACGAGTCCCCTCCAAGGGCCCTTCTGCCCGAGACTTAGCGCCTAGCCACCGAGCACTAGCGGCCCTGCCCAGCACGCATTTCAGACTTTTGGGAGTGTGGTGAGGTAGCAGCCGTTAGCTCCCCACTCTCTCCTCCATGATTACTAGCAAGCCAGCATGCACACGCTCCTCTTGAGCAAAGTCCAGCCCCCCCCACCCCCCGTCCCAGCTGACCTCTTAGCAGGAAAAGAGGTTCCCCAGGACAAGGGTCTATGTGTGGACTTTCACAGATCCTTCTCAGCGGCGCTGGTTCCATCCTGATGCCTTTTTCTTTCTTTCTTTTTTAAAAAATTTCCAACCTGCTTATGTGGAGATCTTTCTTGCAGCTTTGGTTGTATAAGAGATCTTCTACAGCTTCCAGTTAATTTTCTATGAGAATTGTCTCACGTGTAGATGTATTTTTGATGTTGGGGGAAGGTGAGCCTCACGTCCTTCTACTCCTCCATTTCGGTCCTTCTGAGTGATTCTTAACTCTGACTATGCATTAGACAAGGGGTCATCAAACTATGGCCTGTAAGCTAAATCTGATTCATCTTCTTATTTTGTAAATAAAGCTCTATTGGAATATCGTCAGGCTCATTCATTTACATATTGTCTATGGTTGCCTTCATGCTACAACAAGAGTTAAGTAGTTGCAGTGGAGAACTTATGGCCCCCAAAGCCTAAAATATTTATTATCTGGCTCTTTATTGAAAATTTTTGCTGACCCCTGCATTAGACTCTTCACAGAGAAGATTAAAAATAATATTATGTCTGTGTTGCACCACGGATAATTAAACAAGATTTTGGAGTGGGATTTGGGGAGTTGGTGCAAAAACTAATGTTTTTTAAAAGCATCTCGTATGAATATAATGTGTAGCCAGAATTAAGAAACACAAATAGATGATCCCTACCCTTCAAGGGTATATTTGACTTACTGGAAAAAGAAACTTACAAAAATTAATAAAGGTACAATGGATATATCTATAATGGAAACATTTACAAAGTTCCAAGAGAGCACAGCATAGGGAGCATTTTACTTCCTTAGGGAAGTTTTCTCAGAGAGACATTTAAACAGATTCTTGAAGGGTGAATCTACTGGTAGACAAGATCCACTGCGGGTGGTGATAGGGAGAGAAGGATAAGAGAGAACAGCATATGCAAAAGCACATAAGTAAGAAAGAGTGTGGCCCATTCAAGAAATGACCAGAAGCTCAGTGTGGCCAGAACACTGAGAGGGAAGAGGGAGTGAGATCATAGAATATAAAGCCGGAAAGTAATGGTCAAACTGGGAGGGGCTTTGTATGCTAAGATGTTTGTAATTTACTGTGTTGACTTTCATTTAGAAGTTGAATGGAAAATTGAGTCTCTCTAAATCTCAGTATTTTCATCCGTAAAATAAGTAGTTAGCCGCATAATTGCCAAGAGCCCTCTAGCTCTAAAGTATAGCCCCCCCCACCCCCCCCCCCACCCCCCGAGAGACTGTGTCAGCTATTTCTTTTGATACTCTCAGGACTGAGAACATACGTGAGTTTATATGAATGGCATGACTTTTGTAGTATTGGGTCACCTGACTATCTCCTGTAATTGATCCCTTTATTTTAATAGTACAAATGAGGTCAATGCTACTTTGTGGATTTACCACGAGGATTTGAGAAAGCACACTTCTGGAGGAGAAGCATCTTGCCTGGTCAATGCATTAAGGCCCTTAATAAAGAGTATAACATAATGATAAAATACCTGTAAAATACTGTATGTTTCGGGCAGAGAGGGGCTATAAAATGGGGACAGTTTTATTGTTAAAATTCACATTCTTCCCAATTAGTACTAGTGCTTATTATGGCTTAGCATTTGCAAGTCTCTACACTCAAAACTTGGTGTGTGAATTACTGTGGAAGCTCTTCAATATGATATCTTGTTTTTCTATTTTACAGCTTCTCATTTCTATCAGGCTCTAGATTGTAATTTCATCTCTGTTCAACACTTACTGGTATAGCTGTATCTCTACTCGTATCTCTAATAAACTACATGTTATTGGTTTCATATCTTTAAGTGAAGTTTTTCAAGTTCTGGTGTGTATTGAATATTCTATTTACCTCTTGCAGGGTCTCCCCAAGTGTACAGAATAGCCAGTGAATCAAAAAATAATATGTGGTCAATATGATTGAAACGTCCAAGACTCTAAGGCAGCCCAGTCTCTATTTTCTGGCTCATTTTATCAAACATTCTATCTAAGGTAGATGAATGGACTGAATATTTTCAGATGTATTTTAGAATGATGCAAGTTGAAATATAAAGACATCTTTGAAACTCCAGCAAGAGCTTTTAGGGAAAGAATGTTATAATTTCTGTCATTTGAACATCAAAGGTTTCTACTAAAGGAGATACTTTGAATACATTTAAAAAATGCTTTTCAATTAGTAACTTTTGCCCTCTCCCCACCAAAGAAAATTATAGAGAAACTCTAGACTACTGGCCACTGTTGACCCCTTTGCCCTACTTTTTCTTCACAGACGTTGACGAGTGTGCTGAAGGGCGCCATTACTGCCGTGAGAACACGATGTGCGTCAACACCCCAGGTTCCTTCATGTGCATCTGCAGAACTGGATACATCAGAATCGATGACTATTCATGCACAGGTAAACACTGACTATTCGTGAAATAAAACCTTTCTATGCCTTAAACTTACTTTTAAAAGTTCCTTCCAACTCTAAGTGTTTGGAGAAGTGTGCCATAAAGGCCCCCTTCCAACAAAACAAGTCATAAGCAAAAGCATATCTTCTTGATTTGCTAGTTAATTCTGAATCTGTTCTAAGGAAAGGGCTAGCTCCTTGCTCTGGATATGAAATTCCTATTAGAAATGTAAAGATAAACTGAGGAACAAAATCAATATTTTACTAATTTTATACTTAAATAGCATTTATACTCAAAACTTGTGTGAATTCTATGGCAAATCTGAGAAACACCCTTAAATAATATTTCCTTTCCATGACAGTTGACTTTTGAATAGAGGAATAATGGCATAAATAATGTAATGTTTTCAGAAATAGATCCGTGGAGTGCTAGGAAATGGGAAAAGTGTCTTCATGCCTCTGGGGAGTGCAGTGGAGTATCTACATCAAAGAAGTTTTGCTTATGTGTGTGCTATGAAATATCACTCCCATCAGTAGCATCCAGAGTCCTCCTCAGGGATATCTCGAGTGTTAGTAATGTCTGAAGTTGGTCCTAGTATAAGACAACCTATTCACTTCATATTCTGTAGAATATGAAAGAAAGTGGTGCTAACAGAGTAGCTTGCAGCCTATGGGGATTGAAGAAATGTGGGTGTGAAATACAACATTCTTTTGGCTTTTTTTTTAAATAGAAGAAACATATACACACCATATTTTAGAAAAACATGTAAAGTCATAAAACTGGAGAGCACTTAAAGTGTTATCTTGTCATTTTTACTCTTAGGTCCCCATCATAAGTTGGAAATATCGTAAGTTGAAAATGCATTTAATGCACCTAGCCTACCAAACATCATAGCTTAGCCTAGCCTACCTTAAACGTCCTCAAGACACTCACATTAGCCTACAGTTGGAAAAAATCAACTAACACAAAGCCTATTTTATAATAATGTGTTGAATACCTCACGTAATTTATTGAATACTATAGTGAAAGTGAAAAACAGAATGGTTCTAAGTGTATCGGTTGTTTACATTTGGTTCGCCACCGCTGCCCAGCATCGCAAGAAGGTATCATACTACATATCACTAGCCTGGAAAAAGATCAAAATTCAGTATTCGAAGTACATTTACTACAGAATGTTTATCACTTTCGTACCATCATGAAGCTGAAAAGTCGTAAGTCGAACCATTCTAAGTGGGGACTGTCTATACTTGATATCCTGTTTATTAGTTAGAGCAAAGGGACCGTCCTTCCTCTAAATTCAAGTGTAGCATTTATATAAAAACAGAATGATGAAAATAAAATGTAATCAGAATTGCCTTCTCAGTCTATGGAGAATAACCAAAGATATTCTGAAGGTAGAAAATATATTTAACATAGAGTTGCCAGTGGATTTACAGATTCTTGCTTTTTTGTCAGTTCATCCTAAACATTTCCACATTATGGGAACAATTCTGCAGTTTTTCTTTAGAAAAAATATAATCACACTGAGTGGCAAAGTATCCTGATGGAGCACTATGGAGATATTTTTCAACACAAAAAAGGAATATAAAAGAACAAGTCTTAAAGAATAAAATAAACAGTTTGCCGTAATATTGGTAATATCAATAAATCTGCATTCCAATGTAATGGCTAACAGAACAAAACAAAAAAACTAAGATAAAACTACTTGAGTGATATTTTGAGATGTACTCATTAAAAATAAAAATGCTAGCAGTTTTCAAGGAGTCTGCTAATTCTTCGGCATTAGAGACTTAAAAAGCTTTGTATATTTTTGTACTTCCTAGTGATTCTTTTTGTTTTTCTTACAATCTTAAAAAGTGTTAGAGACAAGTAAGGAAGAGTACACGACACAAGATTTGACCTAGTGTTGAATGAGGAGTGTTTCTTGGGGGAGGGTATTTTCAAGAGATTCATTTCCATCCTGAGCCTGTCTGTTGGCTGTAAATCCAAGGACTAGTTCAGCTGTCATCCCTTACAGAGCATCTTCTGCTTTGGCTTTACCTCTCCCAGTGTATTTTCTTTCCAAATAAAATCCCACAAATTGCTGGGGTGTTTTTTTTTTTTTTTTGGACTACTTATGGAGAATTTTCCCTTAAGATTTCAAAGTATCTAATGATAAAAATGAAGTGTCCCTTTGTAGGAATACCACGGAAGGCCAAAGTCACCTTAGGAAAAGCTGTTCAGGCCATGATTTTTTGCCTAAGGAGCCAGAGCCAGGAATTTCATGATCTGGCAGGTGATGGAATGTGTTTCCTTAATGATGCACCAGCGTTTCCAGCTAGCACCACTATTTCTATGCTTCCATTTAAAGAAGAGAGACTTTCTTGCCCTGAAATTTTCTACCTACTATGAGTAGGTCTGCAAATTTGAGGATTTCCATCCATACATAAAAGTTGGATTTTCTTGGGAATATGAGTGGATTTTACTTTGTCCTCCAGAGTCAGGTGATCTTTGACACAACATTTTATGCTAAACCGTGCAGGACCAGCACATATTTAGGGTTCCTGTAAAGGCAATGAACGTTTAAATTTTTCCTCATTGAATCTTTTCCTCTGCCCTTTAGCATTAGCATCTGAACAGAAGGCTTGAAGAAGGCTTGACTCCTCTATGATGTGGGTTTGCCTTATGGCTGAAGGCATCTAGGCAGTACCTTTTCAAGAGCTCTCATAAGACCAGAGTAGGACTTTATATCTCTGATAAAGATTGGGATTTATTTTCTCTGAAGTTTAGAAACAGACATTCACAGACTTACAGGAGTAGGCCTTCCAGAATAAATGTCAAAACACCACTGCAGAGCCATTCTCTGATGTTTGTGACTGAGCTCTTGAAGTTCTGAATTTGTTTTGCTTCTGTATCCCTGCCCCTCTTTGCTATTGAAGAGCACCCTGCCATAGCGTAACAAGTGACATTGTCAACACTGTACCCAGCTGACTCTCAAATGTGCTAACCCCATCTGAAAATTAATCATGGACATTCTAATTTAAGGAAGAATCCAAGGCAATACATGTTACTTTATAGTCAAGAGCTTTGATCAATAAAAGAAGCCTATTTTTGCTTTTATAACCCTGTAGTCTGGCATAGAAATTATGTATGCTATAGAGTAATCACCTTCCACAGCTGGTAGAATTACACAGATTGTTTTTTTCTTTCACTTTCAGATAATTTGAGTTATATTTTTCCCATGATGAGAAAATTTTGGAGATGGAAGCATTCTTACAGATAATCTAATCCAATTTCCTAACTTCTACAAATGAGGAAATTGAGGCTCAGAGAGATTAATTGCCTTACCTGTGGTCATACAGTTAGTGAGAAGCAAAAGGGGGCCAGAGGATAAGACTTTTTATTCTTACATTAGTCACCATTGGTTTCATTTGCAACAACACAAAAATAAGGGGAGAAGACTCATACTTTATCTAGAACTGCATTATTCAATTTATAATATTCAGTAGTTTAAGGATAGAAAAGGCAGAGGGAAAGGAAGGAAAAGGGTTTGGTTTATATGAGCCAAGATGTTAGAAGCCCATTCTTCCATCTCTCTGATTACAAAAATAACTTAATTTTCATGAATAACAAAGTATCTTTATTATTTATCTAGACTAATGCCTTTCTTGGGTTACTCACACAAGCACTGATTAAATTGGGCAAACCTTTCTGAGTCTTACTAGACAGCTCATCTTGAAACTAGTCTTGTGTAATGCACAAAGAATAAGATAGCTCTGGAAATAAAGATGGGATCAAGGATTTTGGAATTATCAAAGGATAAAAATATTCTGAAGGAAAAGGCATTCATTTCAGATCTTCCCGATATATCTCTCTGCTTTGAGTATTACAACTGAAAAACAGAGTTCTCATTCTTTTTTCGTGTTGATGAGCTTGTAATCTTCCCACTCTTGTGTAGTTTTTTAGAGTGGGAACAGGAGAGTGGGAAGGGTGGACCAGTCTACCACCAAGGAATGGAAAAGGTCTTGTCCAACTTAGGGAGAAAATTCATCCTTTAGGGCAGTGGCTGTCCAACAGGGGTGATTTTGTCTTCCTACCTGCCAGAGGTTATTTGACAATGTCTGGACACACTGTTGGTTATCACAACTGTGGGGAAAGGGGGTTGCTACTGGCCTAATGATAGGTAGAAGCCAGAGACATGCTAAACATCCTATAATATTGTTAGACTAGCTGTCCTCTTGAGGAAATGTCTTATTTTTCTGGAACCCTTTCAACTGGGAGCTTTTCTCTGGTTACTTTCCAACTGAGTCATTAATCTTTATCCTGCACAGGACATCCAGTATAAGACAGTCCCCCATAATAAAGAATTATATGACCCAAAATGTCAGTGGTGCCAAGGTTGAGAAGTTAGGGTCACCCACTCGAAACTGTAGGATGTACACTTTCTTTTTAATTTCCCTTTTCCTCTCCAGGTTTCTTTTAGGCCTTGTATAGTGATGTCTTCTCTCATTTCTTGAGGTACCCATTGGCCTTCTATTGGCCTTTGGCCACAAAAGGGACCCCTTCTCAGTAAGGCCCACTCTCCCCCAAGCTCTTTCCTCTCCTTTCTCTTATCAAAAACCTGTTCTTAAGACTCACAGACATAGAGAACAGACTTGTGGTTGCCAACGGGAAAGGGAGGTGGGGGAGGGATGGACTGGGAGTTTGGGGTTAGCAGATGTGAACTGTTATATATAGAATGGATAAACAACACGGTCCTACTGTATAGCATAGGGAACTATATTCAATATCCTGCAATAAACCAGGATGGAAAAGAATATGAAAAAGAATGTATAGATAGATAGATAACTGAATAACTTTGCTGTACAGCAGAAATTAACACAACATTGTAAGTCAACCATACTTCAATAAAATAAATTTTTAAAAACCTGTTCTTAGCTTAACAGGTGGAAAAATTGCAGACCTCACAGAGGTGGCAGAGGGGATTTCTTAAGGCCTCTCAAATTACGCTATCCTGATGCCTCCCCAGTAGCTTTCCACTGACCCTGACTGCTTCCGTTTTTCCAGAGCTTCTAATGCAGGCTTTGGTCCATGTCACATATCACAGAAGGTCCATAAAGTATCTGAGCACAAGAAATTCTTCTGGATACTTGATTTTTGTTGTTAAACAAAGAGCCTCCTCTGGTGTTCCCCCAAGGAGTTTTACTTCTTAAAGTACTTAACTTTTTACAGCATCGAAAACTCCTAGCACTTAACATTTTATGATCTCGTTGTAGTTACTTCTTTTTCTCTAACAAGGTCAATACTGACTTTTTTTTTTTAAAAAATTATCATTACCATCCTATTTGTTGGGCTTTATTACTGTTGGTTTTCTAGCATTTTCAAGAGTTTTAGATGCTATTGACATGCACAGAAGGTTGCAGAGGATTTACTACTGGGCAACCAGAGCAAAGATTTTAAGTCCATTGTAACCCATGCGTGGCCTTTTCTCAAATAGCTGTCTCCTTTTTGTGTGTTTCTTTGAAGTTCCCTATTAATTAATGCTAGAAAAGGTCATTTGCTTAAAAAAGAGATGATATTTTGGAAAGGCAGTGTAACATTATTCTTTTTCATTCTGCAGTCTTCCAAAAAGAATTGAAATTGAAGCTGATAATTTATTGTATGTATGTACAATAACTTTATTATCAACTGTTTAAAAATAGCTCTTGGTGGGTTTATCAAAATCACAAGTACGGAAGAAGGTAGATAATTCATTGTGTGTGTACCATGATAATTACTGGTATATAAATAGTGAAGGAAGTAAGAATATTGTGGACAATGGCAGAGAGGATAGGGGCCAGGAGAGGCACAGATCAGAGAGAACAATGGTAAAGAAGAGGAAGTGAAAATATGCATGTCAGCACTCACAAAACTCCTAAATAAACGTCATTTTAGTTATAAAAAGCCTTGGCTCTTTATCTTTAGTAAAATGCCTAGCACAGAAGAAATCTTTAATAAACATTAGCTACAATTATTGTTGTTGTTTCTATTGTGATTAGAGAAGTGATCCTCTTGAGGAAATGTCTTCTGTCCCTAGGAGTTTTTCAACTGGGCACTTCTCTCTGGTTACTTTTCAATGGAGTTATTTTTATTATTATTATAAATAGATAGCCTTGCTGGAGCAATGGATTCAATGTGTTTTTATTTAGTCAACTGACTTATTATGTACCTGTGAATAGGGGTTTAAAAAAGAAAGAGAAACCTTGGTGTAACTGAATAGCACTCTCTCTGGAAGTTAGAAAAAATCCTCCCATAGGAGGATTTGTTGTACTTCCTGGGATCAGGGAGGTTCCTCCTATTCTTGAGAATGAGTGTTAGATGGGGAGGCTTGGAGCTAGATATCTGCTTCCAGGGCCTACTGTGGACACCAACCTACCCGGAGTTGAGTCTATGGCCTCCAAAGAATTAGTGAGTCTGGTCAGTTCTCAAGCAGGGCAGATTTTATGAGCCTGGCTGCTTCTATGTGGATTTCTTTTCTAAAGAATCAAAATCAGCAATCAGACAATCCTGCCATCTGGCCACTAGTTGCCATGACAGTTGGGAAAGACTTTTGCATTTTTATGAGCAATCACTCCAAATTTTCTTTTTCTGGAATCAGCATTACAAAATACGATACAATTGTGGCATATTTCATAAAATATGAAAAGTCAGATTTCGGGTGTTAAATACGGCCTCTAATGCTAAAAGCTGCATCATTCATCTCCTGTAGTTTGCTATATATTATTATGCTGTGTAGTTATTATTGAGTAACTTGAACATCTACACATGATCACAAAAGCAAATTAAAGTACCAAGCCTTAGGACTCAAAGAATTAATAATGAAAAGCAGTTTTTAAACAAACATAATCAAGAAAACCTCTCTAGAAGAATGTGTACTGTGGTTACCAGGAAGGGTTAATGTTTAGAAAACTTCAGACCATGTTTAGAAAACTTGCAGAGAACAGAAGTGAGACTCGTCTGCACAGTGAGTGTGGAGGCCAAGGCAATGTGCTTATCTCTTTTCTGAAACACATATATGCACGCATACAATTAGCAGTCAGCTCAAAATGGAAGAGGCTCAAAGGCTCAGGGAACTGAATTGCCTTTTTCAAGATGAAAAGCTTGGAAAAGAGCCTGTGCTATCTGAATCTGTCAGTGAGTGGGGGGTCACACACCAGCACCCACGTAGCGGTTTCCAGGCTTGTCGAAGCCTTTATTCAGCATCTCAGTGCAGCCCTCGTATCCATGTCTGACCTCCAGCCCGGCCGTGGTTTGATCCAAGCACCCGGTGGTGTGTGTCCACACAAGTTCATCTGAGCACTGAGATGGTGGCAGCCGCCTCATTAGGCAGCCTCACTTGCTTTGACTTGGTTGGTAAACTCTAATTCACCTTTGTCCCAAACGGATTATTGTTTGAGTTTTATTATGAGACTTTTATGTGAAGAGCACAGGGCTGAAAACTCACATAGGGGAATAAAAAGATTATACATGCCAGGAGTGTAATAATAGTGGTGTCTTAGCAACAGACACCTGTGGAGGACAGGATTATTGAAGTTGAGGTTTAATAGATGCCTTTCACTTTCTTCCTTTATTGTTGGCTTTGACATGTTAGCCGGAATGGAAGTTTGGCTTTCCTTGTGCCTCTTCACTGTGTGCTCCGTGAAACAGAGTTCATTGTCTGGCTCTGCTGCTGATCTAATCTTGCAGTGGGTGTGTATCTACCTGGTGACATCGCCCTGTCTTGGTGTTCCCCTTTTCTCCCCAGCCCGAGGTGCCTTTGCAGTGTCACATTCAGGTCATGGGTTTGGGCTCAGAGGGTGAGTTTCTTCTCTCAAATCCAGAGCCTCACTCGTTGTTTGGGTAATGCTTTCACCAGTCTATCTGTCGCCATGTATTTCAGTGATTGGTACTTTCTTCAGAAGACTTCTGATACCACATAAGAGGTTGCTTAAACTAAGTTCTTTTATCAAAGGGACTAATATTGTATTAGTTATCTACTGCTGCATAACAAATAACCCTCAAGTTTAACAGCTTAAAACAGCATGTAATTATTGGCTCACAGCCTGTGGGTCAGGTGTCTGGATGTAGAATAGCTGGGTCCTGTCCTTCAGGGTCTCTCAGAAGGCTACAATCAAGGTGTCCACCAGGGCTGGGGAAGGATTTTTCTTTAATCTTACCTTTGTGGCTGTTGGTGGATTCAGTTCCTTACTGGCTGTTGACTGTTGATTGCCCTCAGCTCCTTGCCATGTGGGCCTTTCCAACATGGCAGCTCACTTCATCAAAGCCAGTCAGAGAGAGAGCCTGCTGGCAGGACGGAACCAACATCTTTTGTAACCTAACCACAGAAATGACATCCTATTGCCTTTGCTGTAGTATATTGGTTAGAAGAAAATCACTTAGGTCCAGCCTATACTAAAGAGGGGGATTACACAAAGCCATGTCTATCATGAGGTGGAGATCGCTGGGAACCATCTTAAAGGCTGCCTACTACAGACAGACATTAAATATTATCAATAGTTAACTAACCTGCTTCAGCTAGGTACTGATAAAGAGCACCAGGTTAAGAGTAATGAAAGAGTAGTAAAAACTCATTGTGTAAGAACTGTGTGTGAGTGATTGTGAAAAATTCATGATATGTCACACATTTCTTTCACTTTTCTTGACACCAGAGCTTTGATCTGGGTGCATAGTAGGGTTATTGTCCAATTTAATACATGGAGATGGTATAAGTAAATCATTACTGTACATTGTGGTACATTCTGTAACAAAGGAATGTGCAGAGAGCTGTGGCCACCCCAGAAGAAGCAGTGAGTAATCTGGTTTAAGCCCAATTTTGGGCAGGCATCACTAAGTGACATTTAAATTGAGGTTTTTAAGGATGAACAGACATTTCAGGAGAGGAAGAAGTGAGAGAAGGCATTTCAGGAAGAAGGAAGAGTAGGTACCAAAGTATGGGTTGTTGTATAATAGCAAGTTTAGTGTGAATGGAATTGTTAGAGCTAAAGCCAGAAAACCCTGTGGAAATTCTAAGTTACATTTCATGGTTTCTAAAACATTTCACTCAGTCTGTGCACCTTCTAACTGAGATGTGCATGTTGAAGTGTCCATGTTTTGCTTTGTTTTTGTTTTATGTTACTTTTCTTTTTTGCTGAAAAGTTGATTATTAAACTGATGATACTTCTAACCATCAATGCAGAGCTAGAATCAAGGTGATAGGATATTTCATTTCAAGGAAGACAGAATGCTTTGTCGGTGTTCTTGGAACCCCATGAAAGAATAATTTCAGTGTGTCCTAATGAGAACCGAATTTAGAAGTTTTCTAGAACAAAATCATAACCATTAAGTCACTACCTGAGACATTTTTATACAAGAGAGTTGCACATACATATCCATGAAATGTTAGGAAATGCAACAAGAGCAAACAACAACAAAAAGGACAGGAAATGCCTAAGAGTTCCATAGAGCTTCTCTCTTTAGTTGGTCCAAATCAAATCTTAATCTCCTCTCTGGGCCCCTCTTCTCCATGAATGTTTTGTGGCGTTTTAGTGTACAGATACTAGCTCATTCAGACTTCTTGGATTTGAATCTTTGTTCTGCTGTCTATTAGCTGTGATCTTGAGCAATTTATCTAACCTCTTAGCCTCAGTTTCTTCATCTTTAAAATACAATAATATTACATACTTTATACGTTGTTTTTATTTTTTTATTTTTAACATCCTTATTGGAGTATAATTGCTTTACAATGTTGTGTTAGTTGCTGCTGTATAACAAAGTGAATCAGCTATATGTACACATATATTCCCATATCTCCTCCATCTTGTGAGACGAAGCATGCAAAGTCATCAGCATGACAGCTGAGACACAGTAAGCATTTAGAAGTGATAGTTATTATCGTTACCTGTCGTGGTGAACAGAATAATGTCCCTCCAAAGATGTCCGCATCCTCATCCCCAGAACCTTTAAATATGTTTCCTTACATGGCAAGAGGGACTTTGCATATCTGATTAAGGTTAAAGACCTTGAAATGAGGAGATTATCCTGGATCATCTGGGTGGGCTCCATCTAATCACATGAGTTCATTAAAGGGAAGAACTTTTCCCGGCTGTTGTCAGAGGGAAATGTGACTATGGAAGAATGGTCAGAGAGTTGCAATATTATTGGCTTTGAACATGAAGGGGGGGCCCTGGACTGGAATAGCCTCTAGAGGAACAACCTGAAGAAGCTGGAAAAATCAAAAAACAGATCCTCCAGAAAAGAATGCAGCCCTCTGGACATCTTGATTTTAGCTTGGTTGGACTTCTGACCTATAGAACTATAAGATAATGAACTTATGTCATTTCAGGCCATTGAGTTGAGAGTAATTTGTTATGGTGATAATAGAAAGCTAATATACTATTATTATTAGCTAACAGTGTTGAATTCTCCAAAACTATATTTAAAAAATGATTCTCAGTTCCCATCTCTTTTCTAATTGTTGAGGAGCAACAATTCAGTTCCAGTAATACTGGAGCAAGTCTGATGTTTGTGGGGAGAGTTAGAAAGATAGTCTATTAAGTAGAGAGGGGATCCAGTTCATATTTATGTCCAAATTCCTCACTTTAATGATTGAGTTGCTTTTTTCATATTTGGTTTTTGATGTAAAAGTTTAGGGTGCTCGTTATTTTAAAAACATTTTCCTAGTCTGCTTCTAATGAACACAAACACATGTATCAATACAAACACACAAAATTATGCAGAAATAGACTATACATTTACCCAAACACAGTAAATCTAATGATGACATAATACATTTCCCATCTGCCTACTTTTAAAAAGGTTCTGAACTTCGTAATATGAAGAAAGTCGGCAGACAGTAACTTTGGAAACACTCTTTTAAAAACGCATGTGTAGACTTAGTTGTTGGGGGAATGCTGCTACCATAGGTCTTCGGAATGGAATGCAGGGATGTCGAGAATGACCTTTCATTTAGGAAGGCTCCATGCCAGCAAGACTATATTTGAGAGTGACCACAATTGGCTCTCAGAGGCAATATATTTGGCTGTGGGGACATCTTAATGATTGAACATTTAAACAGTCAAAGATTCATTATGAAAATCTGGAATTCCAGCCAGACTTCCAGATTGTTCCCCATTAATTCTCAGTCTGCATCACTGCACCTCAGCTATCAAATGCAGCTGAATAGTAGCAACCCTCTTAGGGCAAGAGGGTCTCCCCAGTTCATCACAAGTCCTCATCTCCCAGCCCCTGAGACTCAGCAGTTCCAGTAAGAAAACTGATATTTGACTTTTAGAGTTCCTATAGCCAGTCTGCCTCGTCCATTTACCTTATCTCTCTGACTCATGAATTAGAGTATTTTCAGTTTGCAACCTATGATTTATAGTATTAAAGTGATAATAAATATGGTCATCCTAAGCCATGGAGATTTTAATGCAGAAATAATGTCAAAGGTTTGGCTTTTTTCTAAGTCACGTTCCTACCAAATCCATCAGTCACATTGAAATAAACCTTAGGACAAGCATCAGACACTTCAGTAAATTTTGAATTCATCTGTATTGGTTTTCCTTGTGAAATTAAATAACCTTAAATAGTAATATCACAAGCAGAATATATATGCCATTCTAGTGTAGTGTTGGCCAATTTTTAAAACTCCTAAAAATTGAGTTCATTGCGAAGTTTATACAGAACAAATTGTTTAGAACTAAAAAACACAAAAAATTTATTGATAAGCTAGAAAAGGACCATGGAAGTGAAACTGTTCCAAATAAGAAATGTTGTTTTGTTTTCTAATGGCCAGTCTATTCTTTGATAGAGGTAATATTTTACAAAAGGGGGTAGCAGTCAATGGCTTGTAAGGAGATGAATGTAATTATCTAAGGGAATATAACACCTAGATTCAGTTTGTAGGATTTCACTGTGAGTTAATCAGCGAAAGAAGCTGTTACCATTTGCAAGTCCTATGCTAGAGGAGCTGGGCCAGGGGCTATTGGCTTTGGCTTGGTTGATATTAATTATACTTTTGATTTTGTTTGGCTTCTCTTTATACACGTAACGATTAGTGATATTATCCCTCCTTTAGCAGTAAAGCTCTCCACATTTCTATGTAGAATCTGACGAGTCCCGTGATAAACAACTAAGAGAGCAGAGGGGCAGAGAGCCCTGTGTGGCTACCTACCAACTGTCCTTGTGACCACAGGCAGCTCTCAGCCTTTCTGCATCTCAGTTTCCTGTCAGCAAACAGGGAAAATATGATTTGTTTGTATGTAGTCAGCGCTCTTAGGCGCAAGTAATAGGAAAAACTCTGGCTATCTTAAAGTTAAAGTGATTTCCTGGAAAAGTGAAGTGGCTCAGAGAAAACATATAAAGCTTGAGAAGCAGTCTGGAAAATGTTCAGAGACCAGGGCACCTCTGGAGGCTTTGAAGCTCTAACAGTTTTCTCAGGAAGGGGCAATTATAAGATGTTGTCACCCTGCTGCTGGGGACACACAGCACTGAACATGAGAGCTAACTATCCCATTGCTTTCCAGCCACCCACTCTACATTCAAACTTCCTGGGCAGAAGCATGGAGTTGTTTTAGTTTATGTCACACGGCTGTGTATTTGCCAAGTGACAGGAGGTTGGCTGGGATAAATGTCTTGCCTTCTTTTGGCTTCCATGGTGGGAGAGGTGCTCTGCCTCCTACCTAGACTCACACAGAAGAAGATGTTTTCAAAACACACAAGCAGTTGAGGTGCTGGATAGGCAAAGAGTTGGGCAGGGGTGGAGAGGACAGGAGAGACAGACAGAGAGACAGAGAGAGAAGTCTATATTGTCCTTACTTCTCAGCTGATGTGGGTTCTCTGATAAGACTATAAGTAAAAGAAGGCTGAAAACCTTTCAAAGCATTATAAAAACATAACATGGTATGGTTATTGTTATTATTCCCACTCTCACTATCTCAGTTCAAACCTTCATTGCTTTTCACCTGGATGTTTTAGATGTACTGCTGGCTATCTCACTGTCTGTAATATTTTGCCTCTCCACTATTATCTCAACTTTGTCACCAGCTTTGTCTTCCTATCCTGTGCAGTCATTTCCTTCTCTAGGAACTTCAGTGACTTCTCATTGTTCAGAGAGTAACACTGACACAGCTTAGCAAAGCAGTCTGTCTTCCCAGCTTCATGTCCAACTATATCCTTCTGCAAGCCACAGGCTTCTTCTGCTTTGCAAAATGACTATAGAACTTGATAAGGTACTACACTATAATACAAATTGTGGTGTAATTGGCTCCAGTCCCGTTTTCCACCTGGATGAACCAAAGGTCTCAGCTTTTTAGGGTACTGGGAGGAAGGAAGGAAGTAGGAAGTTACTGATTTATGATCATCTGAGACTTCAGCAGTTCAATTCAAAGCATATTTAACTTTGTAAGGATTCGGCAGAGAGCATGCTCCAGAGCCTTCCAGCAGGAGGCTTCAGTTCTCCCAACATGTGTCAATCTCAGAGTCTAGCCCTATAACCATCCCTGTCTGCTTCTGCACACCTCTCCCGCACAACAGGGTTGCACCCAAACATAGTGACCTGCACAGCAGACTCCCCTGCTCCCTTCTAGTCTCAGCCAAGAAAACTGACCCGCTAAATTGCCAAGAACCAGGAATAGCAGCACCTGTCTGCTCCCCTTCCAGCCACACAATGTATCACACAGTAATTGGGCAACCAAATAAAAGTAGTATTTCCATCAACCGCATTGCTACGTTTGTCTTACTCGATTAGATTTTTAGACCCCGCTTATCCCATGTGGCAGGTTTTATTGTACCATTCTCGAAGAACGTCTTTGCTGATGTAGTTTTTACTGGCCAAAATAGCTTTCTTTCCCTTTTTCTTACTGAAATGCTACTCACCTTCTGTGAGTCAGTGAACATGGTCTCACCTGAATGAAGTTTCTTTGAGTCTTCATTAGAAAGTGTGAGTTAATTTAGCAGCTAATGGCATGAAGTTCAAGTGGATTTAGTACTCACCTTCTTAGTCACGGTATGATATTTTAATAGATTTCTTCATCTGCATTTCTATAGCTCTTAATTATATCTGTTTACTTCTGTAATTAGTTGTTTACACATCTGTCTTCCCCCATTAAATTATACATGTTATTTGAAGACAGGCTTTTACGTCTTTTTCATCTCCACAGCCACAGAGTAAAATTTGATGAATTTAATAAATATTTCTTGAATCAATTAAATTAATTAAAGTTGGTATCCTATCTCCATTAGAATGAGAGCAAGCAAGTGATTGGCTAAAGCATTCACACAATCAGTGCATTTTGGTGTTTTCAGAAGTAGTTTTATCAACAGAATTCAAGAATAGGTCTTAGAGCTAGATAGCATCTCTATGGAATGTATAGCTCTCATCATGTGAACGCTTTCCACACTTTAATTAACTTAATCTCATGCAGGAGGTATCCCTGTTCATAGATGAGAAGAGAGGTTGAGTAACTTGCTCAAGTTCTCATTTATTCTAAGTGGAGGAATCCTATTCAAATAAGGAGAGGAAAGCACATTTAGCTAGTCTCTTCTTTCATTTTAAGGAAAGCAAAACTGTCCCCAGAGTATAACTATGTGAGCCAAACATGCATTCGTGAATTTTGTCTCTGAGTCTTACCATTCTCAAGTTCATGGCCATTAGGTTTTGTATCAGAACTAGTCCCAGGTAGCATTGTATAAGATACCTACTACCCACTCCTTGGCATCTTCCTCAATGCCTTTGGTTTCTAGTAGGCTCAAATTCCTTCTAGAGAATTAGAATGGATGTGCACTGTCACAATTCATTACGTCCTCTCCAGCAGAACTCATAAAGCCAGGCATTCATTAGACAACTAATTTTTGAGCACTTAGACATAAGACATTTTGCTAATAATAACAAGCGCTAACATTTATTTGTGCTTACTATATGCTGGATACAGTGCTAAACCTTTTATATGCATTTTTTCATTTAATCTTATTAAGCATCTTTTAGATCAGCACTATTGGCAGCCCCATTTTACATATGAAGGAACTGAAGCCAAAGGAGTTTATGTACCATCCCAAATCTGTAAGCTTTTAAGTGATAGGGACACTCGGGGAGGTAAAAATTGTGCCCCAGTAGTATTTTGATTTAGCAAATCAAAATGGCTGTGTGGATCAAGTGTGATTTTAAGTTCCATTCATTCAAGTTTTTCTCTTTTTAATTGGATTCTTCACTTCATATTCAGCAGACAGTATAGTACTATACACAAGCATCACTCTGGAGCCAGATCACCTGGGTTTGAGTTCTCTCTATGCAGCTTATCTGTATGACCTTTAGCAAGTACTTAACTCAGTGCCTCTGTTTCCTCTTCTATAAAATGGGAATGAAAAGAATAATACTTACCTTACACACTTGATGTGAGGATTGGAGACTATATATATATACTGCAGTGCTTGGCATAAGTATTTTTTTTAATATTTATTAACTGCAATTTGGAAGACATGTGCTTGTTGCTTTGGATGATAAAAATATAAATAATACCTATGCCTATCCCTTGGGGACTTTATAGTCTATGAGATAAGATAGAAATATATTCATTTAGCCAGTTAACTAAAATTAATAAAAGACAAATTAATTAATTGCTAAACAGAGTTACAGGCAATGTACTATGGCCATTTGCTTGTACAAAATTATAAGAATGAATGCAAAATGAGGGAAAAAAGAAATGAGGGGAAAAACATTGCCTAGAAATTAGGAAATGAGGGGTGTACGAAAGGACTTATCAGTTATTAGCTGGAAAACTCAACAGCTACTATACCTCCCTGAGACTCTTTCTCTCTTGGTAAAATGGAGAAATTATACCCACCTTATGAACGTATTATAAGGATGACTGTAACATCATATATTAACACATATATGTAGAATCTCAAAAATTGGTATAGACGATCTTATTTACAAAGCAGAAATAGAGACACAGAAGTAGAAAACAAACATATGGATACCAAAGTGTGGGGGAGATGAATTGGGAGATTGGAATTGACATACATACACTATGATAACTAGATAACTAGATAACTAATGAGAACCTACTGTATAGCACAGGGAACTCTACTCAGTGATCGGTGGTGACCTAAATGAGAAGGAAATCCAAAAAAGAGAGGATATATGTGTACGTATAGCTGATTCACTTTGCTGTACAGTATAAACTAACACAATATTGTAAAGCAACTATACTCCAATAAAAATTTTTAAAAAAAGGATGACTGTAAAATAACATGATTAACCAGATAATATGAAATTTTATTCTATTATTTAACTATAAAAGAGACTATTGTACTCAAGGAGAAATTTGGAATTCAGAATAAGAAAACATTTCTTTCCCAATCTAACCCATTTTTGCTTCAGCCAACACCCATTTGCTAAAGCCGTGCATGGGCAACTAAGCTGCCCTGATTCCTCACTCACCCTCCACGTCCAATTCATTTACATGTTCTTTGTTTTAATTTTCAAAATAAGAGCTCAAATCCACACCCTTGTCTCCATCTCCCTCCCATTATACAAGTCCAAGTCACCCTGTTGTCACCACCATATTGGTTTTTCATGTTTGCTTTTACTATCTCCAATCTGTTTTGCATACAGCAGTCAGAGCAATAATTTAAAAGCAAAAATTGAACTATGTTATGCCATTGCTTATTGCCATTCCGTGGCTCCCTTTACAAACCTATGATACAGCTTCTCCTGACCTCTTCCCCTTGTCTTATTCCACTCTGCCTTGCTTCTCATGTTTGGTCTCATTGGCCTCTTCTTATTTCCTGGAAAAAATCCCAAACCTATCTCTTCTTCAGAGATTTCCTATATTCTGTCCCTTTTATTTGGAACACTTTTCCTTTTGCAGAGTTGCTTTCCTTATCCTTTAAGTTTTAACTTCAATATTACCTTCCTTGTCCACTTTATCTAATTAACCTCTTCCCCGTCCCCTGTGGTTCTCAATCATGTCACCTATGTTTCCTTCAAAATTTAATACACACAAACCCTCCCATGTGCTTTTCTTACTTATTGCCTATTGTTCTCCAGCTCCTGTAAGCTCCACAAAGGCAGGGAAAATGTCTACTACTTCTGCTTTGTTCATCACTGGATACCCAGAATGGTTCCTGGGAGGTACTTGATGAATGACTATTAGTAGACATTTGGGTCCATTACTTGATTCAACAAATATATGTCGATTAGCTACCATGAGCATCAAAGCACATCACGTCAGAGTTTTACAGAATAAAAAATTAATATATTAGGGAATGTGAAATGTTGCATATGTATATACTTTACTTTGTCTGGTATAGTGTATCTGTGGAGTTTATTAGTACCTTTGAAAGACTGACAAATACGTCACCAGGAAGCTGAGACTGAATTAAATTAATACTTTTCTTCTTTGTCATATCCAGTTGCCATACTTGTCTGATTCTATTTGAGGAAAAGTTTGGGGTATACTTTCTAAAATACTAGTAGGTGGTTGCCATGACTTTTTCATTTCTAAGTTACATTGCATAGAATTTATCTCAGATTATTATACAAAATTAAACTCAGTTACATGCCACACAATGAGCTCATCTCTCTCAGTCCTACTAGCCCCTCACTCATGTTTATTGCTAAGCCAAGCCTATTTTGTCTGTATTTTTTCTTTTACTGCAACATAATGACCTGAATATGTTATCCCAAGATTATCCCAGCAGAGGAATACAATGACGTTGTTAATCTCCTTGCACTGGTTTCTGTGTTCAGTCTATCAATAGCTGAATCTTTTTGTTAACAGCAGTAAATGTAAATTTGAGGCACTTTCAACCCAAATGTTCTTCTATTATTATTCCTTTCTAGTTTGTCTTATCCTATCAAACATTTCCCTGATTAGATTAGATTTTCCCTGGTGATTTCATTGATATTGTTCCAAGTAGAAACTCTTACCCATGTTTCTAGTCTTTTTTTAAAGTCTTGTATTTGTTAAAGTATGGTATTTTCTTTTTAATTTTGTAAAATCTCATATGCACATAGCAGAACCAGTCCACCAAAATGAATTAGGATAATATGTATCAATAGAAACCCTATTGAAGTTCAAGAGAAAACAAACACACATGTTTTTAAAAGCTCAACATTGGTGAATTTAAATATACCACATTTACATGAAACCCTAAATTTTGCTGCTTTCATATTGCTACATGTTTTCTTTTATATATGCTTTCTTTTCTTCCTGATAAAGAAGTATTAGATGTGCCCAGTAAAATAAATACAGAAAAGTCCCCCAAAGGAGGAAGGAAATAAAAATCCCCCACTATCCCATCTCCTGGGGAGACTGCTGTTAATATTTTAGAAATAGTCCTTTATCTGTGCATGCAATGCATGTATACCTTTTAAAATTAGATTGGAATCATGCTATAATATTATTTTTTAATCTTTTAAAATGATCAATTTGGTATGAATATTTTCTCATGTCAATAACATTTCATGGCATTATTTATAATGGTTGTTTAACATTCTACAAAATAGGTAAACTCTAATTTATTTAGTCAGTCATATATGTTTGAAATTTTAAGTGCTTACCAAAGTTTCATTGTTACCGATAATATGTGGTGTGGGAATTTTTGAAAGCCTCTTTAATAATTTCTTTAGGATACATTTCTATAAAAGGAATCATTAGGCCTAAGTTTTGTGCATTTTATGTTTTTATTTTTTGCGGTACGCGGGCCTCTCACTGTTGTGGCCTCTTCCGTTGCGGAGCACAGGCTCCTGATGCGCAGGCTCAGCGGCCATGGCCCATGGGCCCAGCCGCTCTGCGGCATGTGGGATCTTCCCGGACCGGGGCACGAACCCGTGTCCCCTGCATCGGCAGGCAGACTCTCAACCACTGCGCCACCAGGGAAGCCCAGTTTTGTGCATTTTAATACTTCAGATGTATATTATCAAATTTTCCTTCGAAAGTCTGCACCAATTGTATTCCCACTCAGCAGTATACAAGAAGGTTCCCTGAACTCTCTTTTGCACTGGTACTTTATCCCTTTTATCTATCAATTTTAAGATTTAAATATATATATATCTTGGTGTTTTTGATGTCTTTTATTACCAATGAATATGAACATTGTTTTATCATGTGTGTATTTTTTTTTCCTTTTGTGAGTTGTGTGTTTGTATCCTTTGACCCTTTTATCTACTTTGATTGTTGATGGTTTTCTTATTGATTTCTAAAAATTATATGGGTTTTCAAAATCTTCTTCAGGTTGGATAGCACAATTATCAGGTTAAGAATCATTTAGAAATTCTTGCCTAGAAGATAATCTAGTTACCAGCTTCTTCTACCAGCCCATACCCATCCCAGGAGACTCAAAAACTGAGTAGCAGGAAAGTGCAATAGTGACCTCATTGATCAATATTTTCTAGCTTCAAAAAAATCCTGTGAATATTGCAAGGAAGGAAATATCATCCCCATTTCACAGAGGAGAAAACTGTACTTCTGAAAATTGAGAAATTGATACGAGGCATCACAATTTTTAAATACCAGGGCCCTGACTAGGATTTTAGGTGCCAAATCTGCTACATCACCTTTCTTGTGCTTATGATTTCCTCTTTTCCCTTTCTCGTTATTATAATTTATTTTCCCTCACTATTTTTTTTAACAACACATCAGCACTAAAAGGGGCATTTTCCTCAATGTGGTTTTAGGTTGCCTCTCAAGTCCTCAGGGGAGACTGGCTTTATGTCACACACAGGGCATTCCTAGATGCCTTGCAAAACATGAATCATTTCATTATCGTTTATCTTGTCCAAATCTCTTTTTATCATGAACTAAATTTGATTGAATTTTGCAGTTAATTTTATTTCTTTATTTCTGGAAAGAAAATATTTTAATAAATAGGCTGAAGGAAAAGAGATATGATTTAGCTGACAAGGAATTAAGACCCTCTTTGTATTGTTTCTGCTTCATGCTTTGGCTCTGTATTTTTTTGTTTTTGTTTTTGTTTTTGCGGTGTGTGGGCCTCTCACTGTTGTGGCCTCTCCCGTTGCGGAGCACAGGCTCCGGACGCGCAAGCTCAGCAGCCATGGCTCACGGGCCCAGCCGCTCCGCTGCATGTGGGATCCTCCCGGACAGGGACACGAACCCGTGTCCCCTGCATCGGCAGGCGGACTCTCAACCACTGTGCCTCCAGGGAAGCCCTTGGCTGTGTATTTTGTGCTTACTTATTTTCCCCACTAATTTATCTTTCATATAAGATGATAGTATTAGTCACCATTTTTCTGATACGTGCTTTGTTTTGTTTTGTTTTTGTTAGTGGTGATGGCTTTGTATGGAGTTAGCCATATGCTCCTTAGTTACGTCTGGTTCCAAAAGAAAGTAGCTGTGAGAATTCTGGATAGGATCTGATATTTGTGGAACATTTTTTTCCTCATTATAAAGTAAACATAATTCTCTCCAACAGTACTCCTCTTAACTGGTTTAATTCTAAAGTTTTAACATCCTCAGTTCCATGTTATCACCCCAAACTCTTTTGGATTCTAAATACATACATATGATGACTGAGAGAAGTATTTGGAAATGAAAGCATCCCAAACAGAAAAGCATCCACCTTATTGGTTATGCTTTATTGCAGAGTTTCTGCTTTATAACATGCTGCACTAAATTTGCCCACCTTGTTCCTCAGATATTTCTATATGAATAGCATGTTAACTATATTATAACAAACATAATATGGAAGTTCATTCAGTCTAATAATGCTCGTTGCTAGGCAACCATGTTTCCAAAATAGCAGCCGAAGCAGTGCAATGTCAGCTAAGCTATCTGAACAATGTAGAGCGTAGAAACTGATCACGCATGTCCTGATCTTTACGAATTTTGAGTTTGTTAATACGGTTTTTAATCAAAGCTAGAGAAAAATTAAGTGCTCAGTTGAAAGCTTTTGGAAATTCAGGGAGGCAGATTAATTGTTTGTAGAGACAGACAGATCAGGATTCAAATCCCAGCTCTATTATTTAAATAATCCCGGTAACAGTGGACAAAATATTTACCCCTTCAGCTTCAGTTTTATTGTCGTTATTTACAGTAGTGATAATAACATGTACCCTGTGGGGTTGTTGTGAAGATTCAGTGAAAAATGTTTCACATAGTTCCTGGTGCACAGGAAGTGTTCAGTAAGTTAATAGTGTGATGATCGTGATGAGGACGATGATTCAAAAGATCATGCTAACCATTTTTTAACCCTTTCGTATTTTTGAAGCAATCAACAAATACTTCTTGAGCATGAGCCTTGAGTAATAAGCTGTACAAATAAGAATTGACAGTTTCATTTGGGAGATATATATATATATATATATATATATATATACAAGAGAAAAGATAATGACTGCCCAGCATATGCAAAGCCCCTGAGCTAGGAGAAAAAGTTAATGTGTTCGAGGGGCTAAAAAGTGGCCTAGGGTTTGGAGCCTAGTGAGCAAAGGGGGAAGGTGGCATGAGGTGAGAATGAAGGGGTGGGATGGAGTTAAATCATTCATTGAATTTTAGTCTAGGTATCATAGTAAACCTTTGAAGTGTTTTTAGCAAAGGAGAGATGTGATTTGATTTATATTTTAAAGACACTGTTTGGAGAACAGTTTGGTTGGAGGTAAGAGTGAACTTGGAAGGACCAGTTAGGAGGCTCGTCTAGGTTAAAGATGACAGTGCGGGGCTTCCCTGGTGGTGCAGTGGTTAAGAATCTGCCTGCCAATGCAGGGGACACAGGTTCGAGCCCTGGTCCGGGAAGATCCTACATGCTGCAGAGCAGCTAAGCCTGTGCGCCACAGCTACTGAGCCTGCCCTCTAGAGCCTATGAGCCACAGCTACTGAGCCCGTGTGCCACAACTACTGAAGCCCGCACACCTAGAGCCCATGCTCCACAGCAAGAGAAGCCACTGCAATGAGAAGCCTGCGCACCGCAACGAAGGGTAGCCCCGGCTTGCCACAACTAGAGAAAGCCCATGCACAGCAACGAAGACCCAATGCAGCCAAAAAAAAAAAAAAATATGAGAGTGACCCAGGCTAGGGTGATGGCCCTGGAAATGGAGAAAAGCTAGCAGATTCAAAACATTCTGAGAGAGAATCATCAGGACCTGTGATCTATGGGTTGTACAGAATGAGGTCAAGAGAGGAGTCAAGCATGATTCATCTTTCTAGATTGAGCAGCTGGGTACATCAGTGATAGTGAAGAATGAGTAAAATGTCAAGATGAGCAAGGAAGAGGAATTAGCTTTTTAAATAAGGGAATTAATTGGCAATGAAGGAACTCAAGGTCTTGTTAGGAAATAGCAGGTGGCCCAGTTCAGCTCAGGATGAATCACGTGTGTGTCAGGGATGGGATGGGGTGGGGTGAACAAGATAAAGTTGGAAAGGGGTTAGCTGGCACAGGTTCACAGGTGTCAAGCAGATATACGTGGATGTGTGTCGTTTATCTATTTGTGTCCTTATTTACAATCAGGTCTACTCTCTGTAGACTTTCTTTTCTGCTTTCCCCTATGGGCAGGCCTGATCCTCATGGAGGGTGATGAGGACACAGGGAGAAAAACACAAAGAACAGCTGGCTGTCCGCTAGGGTAACCGCTGGCCACATGTGTCTGTTCAGCCCTGGAAATGTGGCTCGACTGAATTAACGTGATCAAGTGTAAAATATACACTAGATTTTGAAGACTTAATATGAAGAGAAAGGATTTTAAATATCTCACAATTTTTATATTGATATGTTGAAATAATATTTTGAAATGATTGGGTTGAATAAAATATATTATTAAAATTTTCATTAAATTAAAAAATTTTTCTATTAGAAAAATTATGCATGCACCTCACATTACGTTTCTGTTGGACCATGCTCATCTAGAGTGGTTTAACTCATGCCAACCTACGTGGGCCACCTGAAGAGTGAGTTTCCGTATTGCCAGTCTGTAGTTTCTTGAAGACGGTGATCCTGATGTGTAGAGCAAGTGAGATAGTGTGAATGAGTCATTCCAAGATGTATTATCAATAAACACTTAACCAGGGTCCTTGGATGAAGCTACAGATCAGCTTTACCTACAGCAGAGTGTTAACCCTCTACAGTTCACAATACAGGATATCTGCAAAACATTCCAGAGCTCTGCTGACTTCTCTTCTCATAGTTCATTGCCCTCCATAGAAGATTTAGCTCTTTCTCCTCAAGATTTGTTTGATAGACTTTTCCTGGGAATTTTCTCTAATCAATTATTCCCACTCAGAATTACATGCTGTGCACTTCATTGCCATTGGCCAGGTGGTTTCCTGAGGTTAATCATCATAGAAAATGCAAATATATTGAGCACTTTTATATACATACTTCCTTTTTTCTCATGAAGATGTATTTCAGTTTTATACCCACTTCTTTCTGAACTTGTGAGGCTTGTTTAGTATTGGATGGAAATGGATCAGTGTCATTTATATTTAGGATATGTGGTCAATTATAAAGGTTTAATTTAAGGCTGAGCTTTTCACCTGGCAACCTTTTTTTATGTCTGAATATATTTTCCCTTAGGGTAAAGAATTTTACAGGGATGGTATAAGTGCAGGAAGAAAAGTAGCATTTTTTCCTACATGGTAGAAGCTCTTTTAACCAACCACGACTTAACCTACCCACCAGATATATTGATATTTTCCAAAAATAGTGCTGTTTCACACACAAAAAATAAGTTGAATATGTATGAAAGACTTGATTCAGGTCAAGTCACTTAAAAATGTGCTATCAAATTAGGTATGGGTAAGAAAATTATAAAATATTTGGAAAAATTATAGAAATCTATTATTCTTCATTCAAATTGCTCTGCAAGTGTCTTTAATTTCTCACTCCACTTTAAATAAATTAAAGTTGGAACTCCCACAGAATGCATAATCACTATGATTTATGAAAGAAAGACTTTTAGGAACTCAAGGTAAAAGACTTGGTCTCCATTAGAGACTGACAAATAAATTCTCATTTGTATATTTTAAGTAAAGTGTTTAAAATATGTATGCATTACCTTTTGTGATTTCTGTCTTCCTCTATCACCTGACTTCTAATCACACTGGGCAAAAGATTTCCTATGGATTTGACATTTTATAGCATGGAGAGGACCTCAATCTAGCTACCGTTTACCACAACATATGTGAAGAGTATGGTTTAATACTCTGATTCACCAGCTCTTCTTTACCACTTGTTCACATCTTATACACTGGCTTCTTTTTCTCCTCCTCTGAATTGGCTTACATGGACCAGTGACCTCGTAAACACCTTTGCTTATGTCTCTCTAGCCTTTTATACTGTTGCCTTTGCCTCTTAAACCTGTCTTCCTCTTGGCTTATATTAACCAGTCTATTCTGACTTTTCTTTTTCCTGTCTGCATGCTTTTTTTCCCTCCTACTCCTTTATGGGCTTATATTTCTTCTTTTTCTTTTTTCTTACCCTGTTTCCTATTCTTACAATTTTGATTTTTTTCTTCATACTATTTTCACTGATAGTCCCATTCACTATTTTTTCTTCATTTAAAAAGAAATTTATTTTATATTGGAGCATAGTTTTCAAGAAGACTGTTGCTCTCTGTGGGCTAGTTACAGCACTGCTTTGGTATAAAAACCATAGGGATAATTGAGTCATGATTAGAGCAAAAGGAATTAATGAGATGCTTCTAAGAAAATTGGGATATTGGTGTATTTTGTCAGTGTACCCCTTCCCCAGATAATGAAGAAAGAATATATCAAATTCTACCTCCTTCAGTTTCCCACTTCCAGGCTTTATGTAGACCATCTTTTTCTTCTTCTTTTAAACATGTTAATGCCATTGATTACATGTTGGTCTACATCTCTTTTTCACTTTGTTCTTTCAGCTTTTTAAGTGGACATGAAGATAATATTAAAAAAAGATTTCTTCCAATGTGTCAGGCATAGTTCTAGATGCTTTAAATTTCAAAACAATACCATACATTTGGTATTATTAGCCCCTTTGCATAAGTGAGGAGTATGAAGCGTTGGAATTTTCAATAACTTGCCTAAAATCACGCTACTAATAAATACTGGTGCCCAAGTCTACTCGTTTTGAAAGCCATGTTTTTTAATGACTACATTTAACTCTATACATTCCTATCTAATCTCTACTTAAGCTACATCCCACAGATTTTAATATGCAGTATTCTCTGTATCATTTAGATCTAAATATTTCATAATTTCCATTGTGATTCCTCTTTAACACTTGGAATATTTAGATGTGTTTTTCCTACAACATATGGAACCTTTGCTTACTACTTTATTAAATTACTTACCCAAAGTAACTTTTATAGATATCTATTTTTAGTTGAAATATAGTTTATTTACAATGTCATATTCATTTCAGGTGTATAACATAGTGATTCGATATTTTTATGGATTATACTCCATTTAATATAAAATATGAAATATTGGCTATATTCCCTGTGCTGCACATTCTATCCTTGTATGTTATTTATTTTATGCCTAGTAGTTCATACCTCTTAATCCCCTTCCCCTATCTTGCCCCTACCCCTACCCCTCTCTTCACTGGTAACCACTAGTTTTTTCTCTGTATCTGTGAATCTGTTTCTGTTTTGTTATATTTATTCATTTGTTTTATTTTTTAGATTCCACATATAATTGAAAACATTGTATTTGTCTTTCTCTATCTGACTTACTTCACTAAGCATGATACCCTCCAGGTCCATCCATGTTGTTGCACATAAGATGTCCTTATTTTTATGGCTGCCTAATATTCCATTGTGTATATAGATCACACCTTCTTTATCCATTCATCTGTTGATGGACACTTAGGTTGCTTCCATATCTTGGCTATTGTAAGTAGTGTTGCTATGAATGTTGGGGTGCATAGCTATAAACATCTATTTTTATTCATTATGTTTTGAATTTTATTGCTGTAATTCTTAAGAAAATGAGAAGGGTAGCACGGCATTGTTCCTAAACATCGTTTTCACGTGCTATAAATAAAAGATATGGATCCTGTTCTCAAAGAGTTTAGTCGGTTAGAAACTTATAACAAATAAGATCAAAAGAAAACATTGTAACAATGTCTAGGAGCTCTAAGGATGAGAAATTCAATGGGTATTGTCTCAATCAGAAACATTTTCATGAAAATGGTGGAATGTGCATTAGGTCTTATGGGGAGGATAGGATTTGGGTGAATTGGGTAAAGGAAGGGGATTTCAAGTAAGGAGGCCAACACAAATGAAGTTATCACGGAAAAAATACTGTGATCTTGGGGCAATGACTAGGCCATCCATATTTTGCCCCTTGGAACACAGGAAATAAGTCTAATCTTGGTTGCATATAACAGCACTCAAAATAATGTTCATAAAACTACTAAGTCTCTGCGAGTATCCTTTTTGAATTAACTAACTCTTCCCTCAGTTATTATTCCTAATGAGTCTCTTCATTTTGACTGCTTATTGATATGTTAGTTAAACTTTATCCTTCTTAAATGGGACCCTTATAACAGGGCATGATCCATGACTTCTTAAAGGGTAGTTCCCAGGATGAAACCCACAAGAAAACACCAACTGTGAAATCTTGAATATGGAGTACTGCCTTGTAGTAGTCAAATCCACAGTGTGGCCATGTGACTGGGACAGTTAAGGAGTAATTCATTTACTTTTCATAAGATGTAAGACGTTAAATGAAGAAGATCAGTTAGATTGATTAGGTCTTCTTAAATTATTGTTAAGTTTAAGAGTTCAGACTTGGAATTCAACAGATCTGACTTTGAATTCTAGCTGCTCCACTTAAAATTCTATGACCTTGGATGAATTTATTTAACCTCTTTATGCCTCATTTTCCTCATCTATAAAATGCGAATAACAATACCTATTTCATAGGGTTGGTATGAAAATTAAATCAAAGAACAAAGTAAATCACATGGTGTAGTACTTGGCACATTGTAAATGTTCAACAGGTAGTAGGTAAATATAAGCCTGGGTATACATTTCAGCCAAATAATGAGGCATTTTCCTGTTCACATCAACTCTACTCGATTATACCAGTATAAATTTTATATCCCCAAAGTGGTAGAATGTTAAATATGCAAAATATGCATATAGGTCTTGCTTCTGTATGGATAATGAACAATAATTAATGGGGCTATTAGTACATAGGAACAAGTAATAGTGAGTGAGTGCTTCACTATTTATTATAACATGTAACCAAAAGGGTATGCTTTAAATGATGCTGTTTTTAGTCAAGACAGTACTATTTATGGGAATCTTTTCAGAGGACAAAAGCAGATTAGAAAAGACATTTCTAGGGTAAACTTATATTCTGAAACCCTCCATGTACTTATCTAGGCTAGGAAATAACAACTGCAGTGTAGTTGAAAATTTATGACAGAGTCGGCAAAAATAGCAATGTAAGCCAGCTTTGGTGGTTGACGGTAGAGTCTGGGGAAAGCGATTTGCTAATAAATGTTTTCTGCATTTTGATTCAATTACCATGATATTCATAAAAATGAATGAGGAAAATAACATTTTAACCCAGAAGTGCCAGAGAGAGTTGCCAATGTATAATATTATTTCATTGCATTTGCCCAATTTACCTCTGAAATGTGGAGTCCATCAATGAAGGCCTTCTTGTATTAATATGTGAGTATGAAGGTGACATCCTGGATGTTTCCAAACCAACTTGCCTCTAATATCTTTGTCATGCTTTTGCCTCTGAATCATTACTACAGGGGCAACACAACCCTGTATTCTCTTGCTAAACACAGTATTTCTTTAGCGGGATCTTCATGTTTTAATCGTCTAAAAACCAAAAAGTATCTAAATCCTCTAAAAACTAAAAAATACCTAAAACCTGGTTTTAGATACTTCTATCGACTAGATAATCTTATAAATAGGAAAAAATATTTTCAGTAAACTTTAAAAAAAAATTCTCCTTAGGTGATTTCCAAGTGGGTTTTTTTTTGTTTGTTTGTTTTTATTTGTTGTTTTTGCAGATACATTAAACTCTACTAACCCAATATTTTGCTTTTGTAGTGGACTCTGTTAATATGCTGGAACTGAAACTATACCCTTTCATGCTTCAATTTGAAAGTCACTATTTAGGCCATTTGTATAGTAATAGTTCTCATTCATAAGTAAACAGTACAGTAGAATAAAATTATATTGTTGGACTCCTTTTTACCCAAATATAGATACACTTTATATAATACCATATGTCTTGAAATGTAACTGCATTCAAATAAAAGCCTGATAGTATACAATTATTCTACATTGAATAGAGAAGCTGTTAGTCTTATCCCTCAGTGCATATTTTACTAGTCTTCAAATTTAGAGTTCTGAAGTGTAATAAAAGGCATACAGAGGGAAAGAAGCCCTTTAATCTGAAGGATACATGGGTCCAATTCATAATTTTTGAGAGTCTGCTCTGGGCTGGGTGCAACGCTAATCACACAGTTCCCGCTCTGGTTGCCTTCATCATCATCCGGGGTGTGGGTAGGAGTAGGTAGCAGACTAGTAAACAAGCAAATGGATGAATATTATCAAATATTTGCTATGAAGAAATGCTATAGAGGCCAGCATTGAGTACCTACTTAGATTATATGAGCAGACAAAGCCTCACTGGGCTCATGAGAGAGGAAGAGCCTGGGGAAGAATATTACAGGCGGAGAAATCAGCAAGTCCAAATACCGTGAAGCAAAATGCTGACCAATAACAGAGGGTTGGTCTCAAGTGGGGAGGGTTATACAGAACCCAGTGGGATTGGACATTGGAATAACAGATTTACTCACCTTCAGTCTCAGCTGCATGAGACCACATTTTGACTTGGATTGTACCATACTGCAAGTAGCTAAGTGGTTTACCACTTTCTACCATATAAGTGGGTGGGTATGCTGCAATTCTTCAGCAGTCACTGGAAAACTGCAAAGTCTGAAAAGTTGAGAGGATTTACTGAATTACCATTGCCTCCACTTTCAAAAGTGACGCTATAGTACCCATTGTACTATTAACTAGCATTGCATGTTGTTATGTCATAAAATGTACAATTTTTCTGCTCTTAGTGCATTAAGATATAAGGTATATGTGGAGATTTGTATCCTTATCTTAATTCTTCCTTCTTGATATTCATATAGCATTTCCATCTTGAAATTTGGATAGCACTTATTAACCCTCATTTTGTTACAAAAAACGAAGACTATTAAATTTAAAAGTTAAGATGGGTCCAATTCTTTTGTGTCGCTATGGAATGAGGATCTCTGTTTGTTTCAAGTCACTGTGTACTTGAATTCCATATCAGCCCTCTCTTCTCATCTTGGTGTTTCACTGCTGGGCACATTCAACACTGATTATCAAGTACAAGTCCTTTACTCTTGACCTCCTCCCTCATTTATGCATGGGTTTCTGCTGATGATGCCAGACTATGTTAGAACATGTGAACCCAATAAGGACACAGTTAGTTCCACTTAATGATAATTGGTCCTCTGGTATGGTTTCCAGGAATATATTGCATGATTAAAGCAGGAACCACTTATTGGCAAAATCAAAATCGTCTGGTTACTCCTATACTTCTGTTAACGTATTGGTGTTATCCACAGGGAGAAAAAAGTGAGTTCGTTGAACGTATTTGCAAAAAGAGTTTGTACAACTTTCTCCTAAGTGTGCTGGTTTTTAATACTATGTATAAGCTATTCAATCTGCTAATCCCAGTCTTAGAATGGGAATTTGGTAATAGTACCTTTTTTCTTTTAAAAAGAAAAGGGAAACAAGTTATTTCTGCAGGCAAGTATGTACCTGTGCATTTTTATTTTTTATTCTGACAGCCTACCTGTAATTTGTGAAGGATTTTGGCTGGCAGCCAAACTCAGAGCCTCTGTCAACTATTACAGTTATTTGTTTCTGTATGTATTCTCAAGTGTCTTTATAGTTGAAATGAAATAAGTAACACATTTGGTGCACATTAGACCACTCTAGACAAATATTTTGGCGGAAGCTTAATTTATTCAGTTCTCCTGACTTTTTTGGTGTATCTGCTTTCCTGTGAAGTATTCCGTGCATCTTTATAACCATTGAGAACACATTCTTGATTTAAAGCAAAACTTTGTTACAAAAATTAGCATTCCAGTGCAAAAATTAGATTAAAGCAGAATGAATACACAATATTTGAATTATGCTAAGTAATGCCCATTTAGATTTGGGTTTTAATTTTTAAACGTTTATTTAGCAAAATACTGCCTGAAATCTGTAGGCAAAGATTTTTATTGTATTGATAGGGAAAGCAGTTCTGAATTTCATAAAGTATTCACCAGGGAGACTGTATTGTCAGCAGCAGTAATTACAGCAGCTAATTGTGTCATTTACCCTCTTACAGACCACTGAATGTGATGAGCATGGGACATACCAGCTGTCACACCCTGCTAGCTTTCATGTTCTGGGATTTGCAAAGTCACACTAGGACTCACTCTTGGTGAATGAAAGGGAAACAAAAATAAAGTGAGATTAAAAACTACTGCAGCTTTTATAGAGAGAATTTCTAGAAAACAAAAAGTGTAAATTTCTCTAAAGTTGATAGTCGACCTAGGCATTCCTCTTCTTCATTTTTGTTTCATATAGTCCAAGGCTGTTGTGCTGGAAATAAATATAACTCAGACCCAATTCTGCTGCTTCTTAACCATTAACCTTGGATAAGTGATTTAATCCTCTAGAGCCTCAGTTTCTTCATGTGGTCGATAAAAAATTTGGTGAAGGATACACCTGCTAAGGTCCAATTTCCCTTTTAAAATTCTCTGTGTTACTACTGGGAATAAATTCTCTTTTAGGTGTTGTAGATATACCAGTGAACAAATTAGGGTTGCTGCCGTGATGAAACTTTTATTCTAATGAGGAAGGAGGAAGACAGACCATAAACACATAAGCAAACACTTTTATATAGTTTAACATCAGATAAAAGCAGGTGTTGCGAAGAAGGAATCCAGGTAAGCAGAGGTGTGAGACAGAGACTCTCTGAGGAGGTGCCCTCTGAGCAGAGGCCTGAAATAAGTGAGTGACTGAGCCATGAAACCGTGTGGTTTAAAAGCATCTCAAGAGGAAGAAACTGCAAGATGTTTTGTCTGTTCAAGGAACACAGAGAGGCCAGTGTGGCTGGGAGGAGGAGAGAGGTAGAAGATGACTTCACTGGGGCACACTGTGGCCATGGCAAGGATTTGGATTTTATTCAAAATGTGAGTGAAGAGAATCCAGGGAAGGGTTAAGAGCAGAAGGATGTTGTGGACATCTTGTGAAATAAGGCTACCAGTGGGAATATTTGCATTTTAACAGAATATGCTCAAATATATTGGTATATAAATGGCCACTTTAAAAAAATCACGTGATTTCAAATTTATAGGGAAAAATTTTTGTAGAGATGTCAGAGAAGACTAATGATTACAGTTGAGGTTCTTTTGGTATCTTTTGATATTTTTGAAATTACCTTTGAGTTTCATTTTACCTTAGATAATATAGACTTGGTAGGAATAATCCTAAAGGAAGAAAAATATTAACTTCATTTGTGCTGGCATATTTAGTTTTCAACCTAATTCAGGAAAGATTTGGGGATATGATAGTGTATTAGTAGATGTGATTAAACACAGAATAGTGAACACTTTTCTAGGTATCTTTCTCTAGAATAGTTGAATTGGGACAGAGAGCCAATTAGACATGAAGAAAAGCCTGCACATATTCAGTATACAGGCCAGTAGCTTCTTATAACATTCTTGATGGGTCTTTTTCTTCTGTTGGTGTATCATGACAAACTGATTTTTTTTAATGCATAAAAACGTTTAATCAACAAACATAGGTGGAACATTAAGTTCTAGTCAAACACTCTGCCAAACACTTGAGATTTAGCAGGGTACCTACAGAAAGTTTGCTGGTGAAATATGTTTGACTAGGGAGCTAGGAATCTCTTAAAGCTGTGTTTACACTTCAGACTTATATTCTATCCTTACTTAGATGTCCAACGATGGCTAGAAGTTGGTTGCTGCCCATTGTGGCAGGACTAACGTCCCTTCCAATCGATCTTTTTAATGTCAGTTGGGTATAAAAAACAAAACACATCTTCCTTGTCATTAGGAGAGCATAACCTAGAAGTGAAAATTAGTAAGTACATAGACAACTGCATTTCAGTCCTATAATAGAAGGAAGCACAGCAAGCTAAGGAAACAGGTTAAGCAAAGATGCTGAGCCATGAAAGTGATGAGGTAGTGACAAAGGAAATGGCAATATAAAGAAAGAAGACAAATCTCTGCACTTCTACCTTCCTGTTCCCAAGATAAATCTATAATTAACATCATGTTGTACTTATTCCTAACATTCAGCTTTTCAGAAATATGTATAGCTGAATGATTTCTGTCTTCTCTTCTAGAGAATTCTATTTCTCAAAGGTTTCCAACCATGATCCCATCGTTTTATTTTTCCTAGCTCTGGGACTTTTAAGAATGGCCATATCCCACTTTCAAAATAATCATTTTGATTTAGTGTCTTTGTCCGTTCAGGCTGCTATAACAGACTGGGTGGCTTAAACAGCAAACATTTATTTATTACAGTTCTGGAGGCTGGGAAGATCAAGATCAGGGTGCTGGCAGGTTGATTGTTTGGTGTCAGCATGCTTCCTGGTTTATAGATGAAAGTCTTCTCCTTGTGTCCTCAGATGCCAGAAGGGGCATGAGAGATTTCTGAGGTCTCTTTTGTAAAGGCACTAATCCTATTCATGAGGGCTCCATTCTCATGATCTAATCACCTCCCTAAGGCCCCACCTCCAAATACCATCACATTGGGGATCAGGCTTCAACAAAAGGGTTTCAGGGAGACATAAATATCCAGTCCATAATGCTTAGTTTATCATTTAGTCTTGGGGTACAATGGGTTGAGGATGGAGGATGGATAATTCAGAGGCCAGATTAGAAGACAGAAGCAGGACTGGCCAACAGAGAAGTAAGTCACAGTCTACTTGGTCAATCTGCCATAGAGGCCCAGGAGGCTACCTGAGCCAGCTGTTCTTTGGTAACTTGCAGATATTTCCCATTCTCGCCTTTTCCCTTCTGTCCTACTTTATCTTAAAGGGACATTCTGAGTGAACGAATGGATTTTATCATTCGTGCAAAGATATGTGGAACTAAAAGAGGGAGACTTTAAATACACTTACTGGCCACTTGTACTAGATCTGGGCCCCCAGAGGAAGGAGGGGAGGAAAGCAGGTAGTGATGAGGGGGGTGCTGGGTGTAATTAGAGGAGGGGAGAATAAGATCTGTGAATACAAAGAGCACGTGTTTTCCCCAGAGCAGGACACTGCTGATTGTAATTAAAACATACTTGCAGGCAGGGAGAAGATTACAAGTTACAGTTAAAAAAAATTTTTAACTGATACTGTGGAAGAATAAAAGAAAGCGGGATGAGTAAACTGGGGAGGAATGTAAATAAAGCTTGCACTGGGAAACAAGGGCAAGAAACTAAGAGGTAAGAAAGCAAGGAAAGAAAGTTAGGATCAGATAGAGCCCCACTTGCTATTCAGCTGTTCCTTATGCTGCACATCTTCTGGTTTTGAGGTCAGGTTTCTATTCACATTCAAACAGCAATCTGATTGGGATCCCAGAGGCCAAAAGGTGTGAGGACCCGTGAGGGGCATAAGGAGAAGGGAAGAATTGTCAGCTTGTTCAGGTGGGGTGTATGCTATTCAGGGAACGCGAGTGATGGGATGGCAGGTTAAAGTCTTAAACTCCTCTGAACAATTTCAGAGATTCCTGAGGGCAAGAGCTCCCCTCTGTGAGAAACAGTGAGAAAAGAGTTACTGCATTTAAAGGAAACTCATCAAGTAAAAGTGAGTGATTCAGAATGAGGTTTAGAGTAAAAGCCATTTCAAATTCTTGAAAAGAATATAAAATAAAAAGAAGAGACACTAACCATATTATCAGGAGAGAAAATTATTTTTGGATTTTAAGAAATCGATTCTAAATGACAGAAAAAAATATTTTACTATACTACTGATTCCTGCCTCTAAGAACTAAAAAAACACAGGTGTAAATTAGTCATCAACTTGGTATCTATCTTCTCTCTATGTCTAGTGCATACAAATTATATGCATTCATACACATACATATATATATACACACACACACTCATACAAAATATATTCACACACATACTGCACACACATAAAGAGATACATTTGTGTGTATTATTTTATGGGAAAACAACAGCTATAAATATTTTGAGGACAGGTATTCTGCCTTATTCATCTTATAACAATTACGACTCTTAAACATGGTAGAACTTACATATTTGTAATATCAATAAACATTATTGCAATTAGAAATACTAAAAGATATCAAAAGATACCAGCTCTAACATATCAGAGATAGTTAAATGCTGTGAAGCACAGAATACACAGGGAAGCATGAAATAAAAGTGTATCAAAAATACTTTCACATATATCTTACGTTTTATTAAGGGTACTAAAGAAATATATATATATATATATATATATATAAAATCCTTTGGAATCGAAAAGAGTCTTATATCTTGTATTTTGCTGTGGTAAAGACTCAAATAACTTTCTCTAAGAGAGATGAATTTGTAATGAAGCTCATTTTAAAACTGAAGTTTCCGAGTGAAAAGGCCAATGATTCTCCTTTGCCCCATAGTCCCAACCCTTTAATATTTGAGGAATCATTTTATTTTCTGTAAGTTGGAGGATAAAGGGTCAGAATATGATGTCTGATCTAAGTATGGAAATCTAAGATCATCTTAAAATGCATTGAAAAGACTTGTCTAGGTTGGAATACTGTGGTTGCTTTTCTTAGATAATTTTGTATTTCAAAAATTCCCTTTTATGTTGCATTTTTTGAGATACATTTTCTGATGCAGTTTGTTGAATACACTCTCTATTCTTATTTTTTGTAGGCATTAAAGCAGAGCAGGGCTGAGAGCTTTAAATGAAAGAATAGATCACATGGCGTTAGGTGGGGATGATTTGTTCCTGCAGTAGAAGTTTTCACTAGCTTAGTGAACACCTTTCCTTTCTTTCAAATAAAGCTTAATAAATGGAAAAAAACTTGCCTCCATCCACATTTAGAGGCAGCACCAACGTGAAAACATAGGAGTATCAAGCTTGAACCTTTGCCTTGGTGAAGTTAAGCATTCCATGATCTCTTAAGCAATATATAGGTACTGCGCTAAATGATAAATCCCAAGCATGTGACATGGATTTTGAATGAGTTCAATGTAAAATGTAAAGTATCAGATGTGAAATACTCTGAGAAATGGAAAACACTGATTTTGTATAGATTGAAGCCGAATATTTATTCATCCACATTTACCAAGCACTTAAAACATGTCAGGTGTTTTGGCAAGAACTGAGGATTCAAAGATCTATAATAAAATTTGCTGTCTCAGGATGTATACTGATTAATGGGACGTGGGTAAAAGAATTAACAATCCCTGACAGTGTGATGCTAACTTATGAAACATTTACCTGCACTGGATTGTTCTAAGTGCCTTTTATACATTACCTCAGTTAATTCTTACAGCTTTGTGAAGAAAATACAGATGCACAATCCCTTCTCTATAATTCTGAACTCCAAAAAGTCCCAGACAGCTCTGGACAATGGATGGTTTTATTTTTTAAATTCATTTAGCAGCAAAATTTGATCTGATGTCATGTTATTTCTCATCTTTATTTATCCAGTTTGGTATGAATAGTCACACTTTTACCGCAGAAATATTTGTTTGATTACCAAGTACTGCCCCAGATCCTCCTGGGGATTTTATCCCTATACTATTATTAGGTCCATTCAACAGAGGAAAAAACTGATGTAAAGAGATTAAATAATTTATGTAAGGAGAGACCTTCAAGATGGCGGAGGAGTAAGATGTGGAGATCACCTTCCTCCCCACAAATACACCAGAAATACATCTACATGTGGAACAGCTCCTATAGAACACCTACTGAATGCTAGCAGAAGACCTCAGACTTCCCAAAAGGCAAGAAACTCCCCATGTAACTGAGAAGGGCAAAAGAAAATAGAAAAAACAGAGACAAAAGAATAGGGATGGGACCTGCACCAGTGGGAGGGAGCTGTGAAGGAGGAAAAGTTTCCACACACTAGGAGCCCGTTCACTGGCGGAGACGGGGATGGGCGGTGTGGGGAAGCTTCAGAGCCATGGAGGAGAGCACAGCAACATGGGTGCAGAGGGCAAAGCAGAGATTCCCGCACAGAGGATTGGTGCTGACCAGCACTCACCAGACCGAGAGGCTTGTCTGCTCACCTGCTGGGGTGGGTGGGGACTGGGAGCTGAGGCTCCGGCTTCGGAGGTTGGATCCCAGGGAGAGGATGGGTTGGCTGTGTGAACATAGCCTGAAGGGGGCTAGTGTGCCACAGTTATCTGGAAGGGAGTCTGGGAAAATGTCTGGAGCTGCCTAAGAGGCAAGAGACCATTGTTTTGGGGTGCACGAGGAGAGGGGATTCAGAGCACCACTTAAACGAGCTCCAGAGATGGGCATGGGCCACAGCTATCAGCACTAACACCAGAGACGGGCAGGAGATGCTAAGGCTGCTGCTGCAGCCAACAAGAAGCCTGTGTGCGAGCACAGGTCACTCTCCACACCTCCCCTCCCGGGAGCCTGTGCAGCCACCACTGCCAGGGTCCATGATCCAGGGACAAGTTCCCCAGGAGAATGCACAGCGTGCGTCAGGCTGTTGCAACGACGTGCCAGCCTCTGCCACTGCAGGCTCGCCCCGCATTCTGCACCCTTCCCCCGCCCCCCGCCCCCCCCGCCCCCCACCCCCGGCCTGAGAGAGCCAGAGCCCCCTAATGAGCTGCTCCTTTAACCCTGTCCTGTCTGGGCGGGAACAGACGCCCTCAGGCAACCTACACGCAGAGGCGGGGCCAAATCCAAAGCTGAACCCCAGGAGCTGTGCGAACAAAGAAGAGAAAGGGAAATCTCTCCCAGCAGCCTCAAGAGCAGAGGATTAAATCTCCACAATCAACTTGATCTACCCTACATCTGTGGAATACCTGAATAGATAATGATACATCCCAAAATTAAGACGGTGGACTTTGGGAGCAACTGCAGACTTGGGGTTTGCTTTCTGCATCTAATCTGTTTCTGGTTTTATGTTTATCCTAGTTTAGTATTCACAGTTTACTATCACTGGTAGATTTGTTTATTGATTTGGTTGCTCTCTTCCTTTTTTTAATACATATAGATATATTTTTTTATTCCTTTTTCTCTATTTGTGAGTATGTATGTGTATGCTTCTTTGTGTGATTTTGTCAGTATAGCTTTGCTTTCACCATTTGTCCTAGGATTTTGTCTATCCTTTTTTTTTTCTAGTATAGTTTTTAATGCTTATTATCATTGGTGGATTTGTTTTTTGGGTTGGTTGCTCTTTTCTTTCTTTCTTTCCTTTTTTTATTATTTAAAAATTTTTCTGTTTTTTTAAATTTTTATTTAATAACTTTATTTTGCTTTATTTATTTTCTTCTTTCTTTCTTTTTTTCTCCCTTTTCTTCTGAGCCGTATGGCTGACAGGGTCTTGATGCTTCAGCCAGGTGTCAGGCCTGTGCCTCTGAGGTGGGAGAGCCGAGTTCAGGACATTGGTCCACCAGAGACCTCCTGGCTCCAAGTAATATCAAACAGCGAAATCTCTCCCAGAGATTTCCATCTCAATGCTAAGACCCAGTTCCACTCAATGACCAACAAGCTACAGTGCTGGTACACCCTATGCCAAACAACTAGCAAGACAGGAACACAACCCCACCCATTAGGAGAGAGGCTGCCTAAAATAATAATAAGGTCACAGGCACCCCAAAACACACCACCAGATGCGCTCCTGCCCACCAGAAAGACAAGATCCAGCCTCATCCACCAGAACACGGGCACCAGTCCCCTACACCAGGAAGCCTACACAACCCACTGTACCAAACTTAGCCACTGGGGGCAGACACCAAAAACAATGGGAACTACAAACCTGCAGCCTGTGAAAAGGAGACCATAAATGCAGTAAGTGAAGCTAAATGAGAAGACAGAGAAACACACAGCATATGAAGGAGCAAGGTAAAAACCCACCAGAGCAAACAGATGAAGAGGAAATAGGCAGTCTACCTGAAAAATAATTCAGAGCAATGATAGTAAAGATGATCCAAAATCTTGGAAATAGAATGGAGAAAATAAAAGAAACAATTAACAAGGCTCTAGAAGAACTAAAGAGCAAGCAAACAATGATGAACAGCACAATAAATGGAATTAAAAATTCTCTAGAAGGAATCAATAGCAGAATAACTGAGGCAGAAGAACAGATAAGTGTCCTGGAATATAAAATAGTGGAAATAACTACTGCAGAGCAGAATAAAGAAAAAAGAATGAAAAGAATAGAGGACAGTCTTAGAGACCTCTGGGAAAACATTAAACGCTCCAACATTTGAATTATAGGGGTCCCAGAAGAAGAAGAGAAAAAGAAATGGACTGAGAAAATATTTGAAGAAATTATAGTTGAAAACTACCCTAATATGGAAAGGAAATAGTTAATCAAGTCCAGGAAGCACAGAGAGTCCCATACAGGATAAATCCAAGGAGAAACATGCCAAGACACATACTAATCAAACTATCAAAAATTAAATACAGAGACAAAATATTAAAAGCAGCAAGGGTAAAACAACAAATAACATACAAGGGAATCCCCATAAGGTTAACAGCTGATCTTTCAGCAGAAAGCTTGCAAGCCAGAACGGAGAGGCAGGACATATTTAAAGTAATGAAAGGGAAAAATCTACAACCAAGATTACTCTACCCAGCAAGGATCTCATTCAGATTTGACGGAGAAATTAAAACCTTTACAGACAAAAAAAAGCTAAAAGAGTTCAGCACCACCAAACCAGCTTTACAACAAATGCTAAAGGAACTTATCGAGGCAGGAAACACAAGAGAAGGAACAGACCTACAATAACAAACCCAAAACAATTAAGAAACTCATAATAGGAACATACCTATCGATAACTACTTTAAATGTAAGTGGATTAAAAGCTCCAACCAAAAGACATAGACTGGCTGAATGGATACAAAAACAAGAGCTATATATATGCTGTCTACAAGAGACCCACTTCAGACCTAGGGACACATACAAACTGAAAGTGAGGGGATGGAAAAACATATTCCATGCAAATGGAAATCAAAAGAAAGCTGGAGTAGCAATTCTCATAGCAGACAAAATAGACTTTAAAATAAAGAATGTTACAAGAGACAAAGAAGGACACTACATAGTGATCAAGGGATCAAGCCAAGAAGATATAACAATTGTAGATACTTATGCACTCAGCATAGGAGCACCTCAATACGTAAGGAAAATGCTAACATCCATATAAGGGGAAATCAACAGTAATACAAGCATAGTAGGGGACTTTAACACCCCACTTTCACCAATGGACAGATCATCCAAAATGAAAATAAATAAGGAAACACAAACTTTAAATGATACATTAAACAGGATGGACTTAATTGATATTTATAGGACGTTCCATCCAAAGACAACAGAATATACTTTCTTCTCAGGTGCTCATGGAACATTCTCCAGGATGGATTGTATATTGGATCACAAATCAAGCCTCGGTAAATTTAAGAAAATTGAAATTGTCTCAAGTATCTTTTCAGACCACAGGGCTATGAGACTACATATCAATTATAGGAAAAAATCTGTAAAAAATACAAACACATGGAGGCTAAACAATACACTAGTAAATAACCAACAGATCACTGAGGAAATCAAACAGGAAATCAAAAAATACTTAGAAACAAATGACAATGAAAACATGACAACCCAAAACCTACAGGATGCAGCAAAAGCAGTTCTAAGAGGGCAGCTTAAAGCAATACAATCCTACCTCAAGAAACAAGAAACATCTCAAATAAACAACCTAACCTTACACCTAAAGCAATTCGAGAAAGAAGAACAAAAAAGTGCCAAAGTTAGCAGAAGGAAAGATCATAAAGATCAGATCCAAAATAAATGAAAACACTAGCAAAGATCAAAAAAACTAAAAGCTGGTTCTTGGAGAAGATAAACAAAATTGATAAACCATTAGCCAGACTCATCAAGAAAAAAAGGGAGAAGACTCAAATCAATAGAATTAGAAATGAAAAACGAGAAGTAACAACTGGCACTGCAGAAATACAAAGGATAATGAGAGATTACTGCAAGCAACTCTATGCCAATAAAATGGACAACCTGGAAGAAATGGACAAATTCTTAGAAATGCACAACCTGCCAAGACTGAATCAGGAAGAAACAGAAAATATGAACAGACCAATCACAAGCACTGAAATTGAGACTGTGATTTAAAATCTTCGAACAACCAAAGCCCACAACCAGATGGCTTCACAGGCTGATTCTGTCAAACATTTAGAGAAGAGGTAGCACCTATCCATCTCAAACTCTTCCAAAATATAGCAGAGGGAGGAACACTCCCGAATCATTCTACAAGGCCACCATCACCCTGATACCAAAACCAGACAAAGATGCCACAAAGAAAGAAAACTACAGGCCAATGTCACTGATGAACATAGATGCAAAAATCCTCAACAAAATACTAGAAAACAGAACCCAACAACACATTAAAAGGATCATACACCATGATCAAGTGTGATTTATCCCAGGAATGCAGGGATTCTTCAATATAAGCAAATCAATCAATGTGACACACATATTAACAAATTGAAGGAGAAAAACCATATGATCATCTCAGTAGATGCAGAAAAAGCTTTTGACAAAGTTCAACACCCGTTTATGACAAAAACCCTCCAGAAAGTAGGCATAGAGGGAATTTACCTAAATATAATAAAGGCCATATATGACAAACCCACAGCCAACATCATTCTCAATGGTGAAAAACTGAAACCATTTCTCTAAGATCAGGAACAAGACATGGTTGTCCACTCTCACCAGTATTATTCAACATAGTTTTGGAAGCTTTAGCCACAGAAATCAGAGCAGAATTAGAAATAAAATGAGTCCGAATTGGAAAAGAAGAAGTAAAGATGTCACTGTTTGCAGATGACATGATACTATACATAGACAATCCTAAAGATGCCACCAGAAAACTACTAGAGCTAATCAAGGAATTTGGTAAAGTAGCAGGATACAAAATTAATGAACAGAAATCTCTTTCATTCCTATACACTAATGTTGAAAAATCTGAAAGAGAAATTAAGGAAGCCCTGCCAGTTACCACTGCAACAAAAAATAAAATACCTAGGAGTAAACCTACCTAAAGAGTCAAAAGACCTGTATGCACAAAACTATAAGACACTCATGAAAGAAATTAAAGATGTTACAAACAGAGAGATATGCCATGTTCTTGGATTGGAAGAATCAACATTGTGAAAATGACTCTACTACCCAAAGCAATCTACAGATTCAGTGCAATCCCTATCAAACTACCAATGGCATTTTTCACAGAACCAGAACAAAAAAATTCACAATTTGTATGGAAACACAAAAGACCTCGATTAGCCAAAGCAATCTTGAGAAAGAAAAAACAGAGCTGGAGGAATCAGTCTCCTGGACTGGGACTGGGACAAAAAACAGAAATATAGATCAATGGAACAGGATAGAAAGCCCAGAGATAAACCCATGCACATATGGTCACTTTATTTTCGATAAAGGAGGCAAGAATATACAATGGAGAAAACACAGCCTCTTCAATAAGTGGTGCTGGGAGAACTGGACAGCTACATGTTAAAGAATGAAATTAGAACACTCCCTAACAGCATACACAAAAATAAACTCAAAATGGATTAAAGACCTAAATTTAAGGCCAGAGACTATCAAACTCTTAGAGGAAAACATAGGCAGAACACTCTATGACATAAATCACAGCAAGATCCTTTTTGACCCACCTCCTAGAGAAATGGAACTGAAAATAAACGAATGGGACCTAATGAAACGTAAAAGCTTTTGCACAGCAAAGGAAACCATAAACAAGACGAAAATACAACCCTCAGAATGGGAGAAAATATTTGTAAATGAAGCAGGTGACAAAGGATTAATCTCCAAAATTACAAGCAACTCATGGAGCTCAATATCAAAAAAACAAACAACTCAATCCAAAAATAGACAGAAGACCTAAATAGACATTTCTCTAAAGAAGATATACAGATTACCAATAAACACAGGAAAGGATACTCAACATCACTAATCATTAGAGAAATGCAAATCAAAACTACAATGAGGTATCACCTCACACTGGTCAGAATGGCCATCATTGAAAAATCTAGAAGCAATAAATGCTGGAGAGGGTGTGGAGAAAAGGCAACCCTCTTGCATTGTTGGTGGGAATGTAAATTGATACAGCCACTATGGAGAACAGTATGGAGATTCCTTAAAAAACTAAAAATAGAACTACCATACAACTGAACAATCCCACTACTGAGCGTATACCCTGAGAAAACCATAATTCAAAAAGAGTCATGTACCACAATGTTCATTGCAGCTCTATTTACAATAGTCAGGACATGGAAGCAACATAAGTGTCCATCGACAGATGAATGGATAAAGAAGATGTGGTACATATATACCATGGAATATTACTCAGCCATAAAAAGAAACGTAATTGAGTTATTTGTAGTGAGGTGGATTGACCTAGAGTCTGTCATACAGAGTGAAGTAAGTCAGAAAGAGAAATACAAATACTATATGCTAACACATATATATGGAATCTAAAAGAGAAAAAAAAAGGTTCTGAAGAACCTAGAGGCAGGACAGGAATAAAGATGCAGATGTAGAGAATGGACTTGAGGACACTGGGAGGGGGAAGGGTAAGCTGGGATGAGGTGAGAGAGTGGCATGGACATATATACACTACCGAATGTAAAATAGCTAGTAGGAATCAGACACATAGCCCAGGGAGATCAGCTCGGTATTTTGTGACCACCTAGAGGGATGGGATAAGGAGGGTGGGAGGGAGATGCAAAAGGGAGGAGATATGGGGATAATTGTATATGTGTAGCGGATTCACTTTGTTATAAAGCAGAAACAAACACAACATTGTAAAGCAATTATACCCTAATAAAGATGTTAAAAAAAATAGTAATTAAGGTAAGATTTGACAGCTAGCAAAAGGCAGAGCTGGGATCTGAACTGAGGTACGCTGACTCCAAAGTCCTTACTCTTAATACTACTATTGTGGCTTTTAAATGCTGTGATGGAGTTAAGCACAAGCCTCCATGGGTCCTAAGGGGCTCAGCTAAATTAGACTGATGGAGTTTTAAGGAAGGTTTTCTGAAGAAAGAATCATTGTTTGATCTGAGTGGGAGGTGAGTAGGAGAGGTAGACAAAGAAAGTGGGGAAGGACCTTTGGGGCAAAAAGCAAGGATGCATGTGTGAAATATACAGGGATTGTCTGGTATGATCCTTGGCCTTTAGTGGAATCTCAATTAATGTCATCATTACTAAATGGATGCCATGGGGGAGTTATAAATGATGCAGTATGGTAAGAGCAAAATGTCATAATGAAAGTCTTAACGAGTAGGCGGTGCCTTGATGGCTAGTTAAAACAATGGGATGTCACTAGAAAAATTGAGAAGAAGAGAATGGGGGAGAGATAGACAATATCAGTTTTTATTTGAAAAGTTATTCTGGTAATGCTTTGGAAACGTACAAAACTGGGGGCAGCGTTGTCATAATGAGACTAGCGCAGTAATCCAAAGGAGATATCTCGTGCCCAAATATGGGCAACTGCAGAGCAGTGGGTATGGAGATGGGGGATGGGGATGAGAATTGCCAAGGAAGTAGAATCCGGATGAATTGGTCCCTGGATGCAGTGAGTGGGAGGAAGTGCAGAGAGGTCTGTGGTGACTCCCACATTCCTGGTTTGGGAGGAAGAAAGGCTTATTGGTACACGTAGCTACAGATTCAGCTGTGGGTGGGAAACCTGAGGATGTTCTTTCCTGATGACCTGGTGGTTTTCTGTGAAGTTGTTGGGAGGTATGTGCCAAGAGTGAGGGAATGTGAATGGGGCAGGCATTTTAAGACAAAGCAGCAAAGCTGCTGAGGGGAATGGAAGAGAAAGCAGGGGATGTACAGAATTGTCACTACAGGATACATACCTTGAACAGTTTGCATTAGCAGATCGCTGAATGTTTTACATGTTAGAGACGTACTTTATGGTGATTGATTCACTCATTAACAAATAGTCACTGGAGATCAATTTTGTGCCAGTCATTTTGTTGGATGTTGGGGGCGATTGATGGATTAGACCCAAGGCTCTAGCATCTAGGTGGCTATCTGACAGATTTTGGGTGGGGAATTTTTGCTTGGTTTCTTGTCACCATCAGTAGAGTAAATTAAGTTTCCTAATATGATCTTTGCTTTTATATTTTAACTTCTCAATTCTATTTTCTTCTTTTCCATGAAAACCAAATCAAACCAAACTAAAACAAGAACAAGAATAACAGAATCCCTAAAGAAGCCCTCTTATTTCTGTTCATCTCACCACCATCTTCCCAGTCACCCACATTTGAAACCTGAGCTATTTTTAATACCTTTCTTTCTTTTGACTCAAAAATAGATTCACTGTGGGGTGCATTAGTTCTGTGTTTAAATCTGTCCATCTTTCTCCATCACTGTGGTCCATTCTATTGCAGGCTCTCTTTTCAACACAGTTTCATTCCACAAAACGTAGGAACTGGGCTGTGTAAAATGAGCAAGACATGATTGCTGCCTTAAAGGGATTTGAATCTTATGATCTGGGGGGATAGCTTCTCAGCTCTTCTTCCTGTGTCCTTGTAGTGCTTCCTTATGCTGTGCAGGTGCATTACCCCACACAGTGCTGGGCGGATAATAAGCGCTCAGTTTCCGTCTATTTGCTTTCTTCCATTTCCACTTGCCCTCCTCCTCCCCTTCCTCTTCCTTATCCCTTTGTTTTGCCTCTCAGTGTTGCACAGACTCTTTTCTCAACTCTCAGTAATAATCTAACTCTGATTCAAAAGGAGAAGAATAAAAGGAAGAAAGAAGGATTAAGGAGAGAGAGGGAGGCTGGCTTGCTAACACGGGACTCCTACTTTGTCAAGGAAAGTTAGCCTCTCCTCATCTGCATATTACAGTTAATTTCCCTAAAGATCAACTTTAATTTTATCATTCCACCTTTTATTGTACAGGGGGATGTGGCTATTTATTGCCCACCAGATAAAATCATGCTGTATTCTTGACCTGTTCACACTGTTCCTTTCTGTTCCCTGTCAGTTATCACCTATGCCAGCTCAACCGCTGAACAGCCCTACCATACCCCATGCTTTTGTCTTTTGCACCCATGCTCTCTCCATATGGAATACTCGTTCCCATCTTTACCCTTTTCCTATTAAAACCCTTCCTATCTTCTAAGACTCACTTTTTTGGCCTATTTGTTATATGACACTTTCCCAGGATTATGGGAATACCACCCAGTCGATCTTCCCTCTTTAAGCCTTTTGAAATCTTTGTTTATAGGTTGTAGTTTTTTCAAACATTGAAGGCTCTTGGCCTTGTCACTTCCTAGCTGTGTGATGTTGGGCAAGATGCGTCCTTGCTCTGGGAAAGCTCTCTATTCCTATTTGTAAAATAAGAGTAATAATAGTACCGACCTAAAAAGGTTTTTGTGAAGGCTGAAGGGGATAATGCAAATAAAACACTTAGTGCAGTTCTTTATAGCATGTAGTAAGCTCTTAAAAATTAGCTACTGTCATTATTACTATTATTTTCTCTCTTACAGCACTAAACAATGGCTGCAGTATATCACAGTTATTACCTATTCACATCACCCATCCTGTAATAGTTCAAAAGTTTCTTGAGGTCACAAATCCCATTTTGATGCATCTTTGCCTCTTCTGGAGCACTAGAGTCACACAGCAGAAGTTTCATAAATGTGTGTTGAAAGAACAAATGAAAACTGTCTGACTGATGGTTAAAAGTATTTTGTTGCCCTACAATGTGTTCAGACAAAGCTTATTTCCTGAAACACCAAATAGGACAAAACAAGATTTTGCCATAAAAATAGAATTTGAATTACTTTGTGAAATTACTGTAAAGGTAGAGAGGAAATTTGAGTGTGCTTTGGTTGTTAAGAGTCTTGATCAAATAGGGATTAGGCAAGGAGGCTGAACATACAATGGAAAGACTAGAAGAAAATAAACCAAGCATGTCGGAGGAAGGAAATCTGAACAAATTCCGAGTTGCTGAACAAACTGAAGAATAACAAGGAGTCAGTATTGAATTGGTGTGGTCAATGAACAGGAAACTTGAGTAGTGAACAAGAAATGCTTGGGTGTTAAAAATGAGTTTTAGTGGGTTTGCTGCTGTTGTAGGCATTGAGCAAGTTTAAAGTATAATTTCTTATAGTTACTTGAATAGTGTTAAATGTAAAAGTAGATTTCTGTTAAAATGACATTGTACTAAATAGATTTTTCTCTGTAATGTGAAGTGAGTAAATAAGGTAACCATAAGAAACAAAATGAACAGCTTTGGGTAAGCATGATAGAGGTTTCTTTTTCCTTAATATAACCATTGAAAGTTATTTCAGTGGAATTTTGGAAACCAGAAAAATGTCCAAAATATATTTGATTTCAGAGAAGATTATGAAGAGAGCAAATTCTGTGAGACATTTAGGTTTTGCAAATTGAAATAGAGGACATCGTCTAGCTAATAATGACAAAATGAACTTTCCCACTGAAGTAGATAATAAGATGAGAAAGTAACTAATAGTTGTTGAGTGTCTATGATTTGCCAGGGTGCTTACATTCATCATTGAAGTTTATTTTCTGTAACAGTTCCCTAACATAGGTCTTAATTTTTTCATTTTGAACTTAGAAAGATCAGCTAACTTTCACACGGCCACTGAGAACTTAGGATAAAATACCGTCTCAAAGCCTGTCTGGAAAGTATATGTATCACACTGCCTCCCTGCTATTGCTTATTAAAATAGTACATAATTTTCCCATAGTTCTCCTTTGTCTTCATATTTACTTAGGGTCCTAGTACAGAACAATTGATGGAGGATGTTTTAAGCTAATGACTGGTAGCGGTCATCCTCACGAAGCAGTAATCATTAGGACAAGTGTTCTGATTTCAGGGATGTGTCTTGCTGGTGGCAGTGAGCACAATATTGTTCTTCACACACCAGACTCTAAATATCTGTGGAGGGGAAGGAAGGAGGGGTGAGAAGGAAGGAAGGCATTCCGGTTCTTTCCAATCAACCCCCAAACTATCTAGTAATCGTTGAGTTGTAATAGAGAACATGCTTTATTTTCAGTTTGTACTCACTTTGAAAAGACCTGCCGTAGAATAATTATCTTGTGAATGTACTAAGGAACTGTGGTTAAGTCCAAAGAGTTGTTTCCTTTGAGAAATAGAGATGGCATATATTATCTGGGGACTCACCATTGTCATCATTCTTTTCAGAGTAAATTAAGAGGTCTCATTTGCAGACCCATGGGCTGTCTTGTTCTGAAGCTCTTCACAGGCCAGTACACATAACTACACACTGGCTTTGGTGGGGACACATATGAGTGAAACTCATGGATGAACTGCTGCAAACCTCATTGATATGTTAAGGCAAGCAATCTGGTCTCTGGAAATATAAGAGGAAAATAACCAAGCACCTCTTCACTTTTGAGATAAACCACCCATCTAAGCATCCAGTTTGATGGTGTTATCAATAAACTAGGATTATTACACTTCCATTGGCTTCCTTGCTCCAAGACTTATTCAGTCTTAAGCCTGAGGGAGCTTGTTCCCAGGTTAAGACCTGAGGTAGATTGTCACTAGGTTTAGAGCCATGTCCTGCTACATTCTAAGAGAGAATTTGCTCACTGTAAATTTATATTCCAGGAAACACTTGGGTCAGGGAAAGTGAAACAGTTTTCTTTGTGGAATTTACCCCTGTATGTTGTGATAGCTGCTGTTTTCCCAACATTTCTAGATTTGGAAAGGAAAGTAGAAGATGCAGCATAGACAATATAATGCTTGTGACTGGAGAAATCTATCAGAGGAAAAGAAAGATTCTCTGAGGGTATTGGGCCAGCTATGAAGCTATATTACATTCTATTACCAGAAGAGCGGAATTTGCTGTGTAAACGTGTCAACCCAAGGATCTAGTATATTGCTGGGGGATATAAAACAGAATTCTCGAGAAGCAGTGGACAGTGTTACTAGGGCCTGACCACTGGTATCAGAGGAGAGGACTCTTGGACATTGGAGTTATCTGGTTGCCAAACTACATTACGGTTGAGTTTCCAGAGATTTTTAAGCTGGGGGAATTAGTGCTGGTGTCCAAGTTCTGTGAGCTGGTTACTTTGTTTTTCAGGCGTTTGTACTTGACCATATTGATATCTTCCTTTTCTTTTGAAAACGTCTCTCAACTGTGTGAAAATGTGGATTTTAGTATGAACAGAAATTACCTCAGTGCTTTGCCCTAGGAGTTCTATAATTTTTAATAAGGCTCCTATAGGGTTAAAAAATACTAGAAAATACAATAAAGAGATGATAACTTCCTAATTGTGAAACATTAGAAGACTTGTAATGTGTGAACATTCAAAACCTCTGGATAATTACAAAAAAGAACACTAGGATAAAAAAATAGATCAGGGAAAATCTACGCATTAAATGTCAGGAGGCCCTATTGCATAGCAATCAATAACCTAGCTTTTGGAGTCAGATGTTGTGATTCACAGCTCTACCACCTACCAAGCTGTGTGATCTCAGGCGAGATGCTTAGCTTCTATAAGCCAAGTTTAATTTTCTGAAAAATAATGTTTCCTAATTAATATGAGGATTAAATGAGATAGTGTATATTACAAAGTATGTGATATGCAAGCAGTGAAATAGAACTAGGATTATTACAAGTCATTCAGGTTCAGTCAAATTTGTAAGAGACTCAAGATTCCAAAAACAAAAGAAGCGAAGTATGTAAATGCTGTTTCAGCTTGGAACCCGCCTCTTCCCCACACATGCATAAAGAATATCCATGCCAAATGCTCTGCTCTCCATGAAGTCAGTCTTGCATTCCCACCTGACCCAACTAGAAATGACTTCCTCCCTTGATCTCAATGACCTTTTAAAACAGAGATTACTTCCTTGCTTCAGCATTTCTCATAATGAAGCCATGCGCTAAAGGCACTTGTGTTTTTGTCTTATCTCCCCAACTAAACTATAAGCTTTGTGAGGATAGCTACTATTTATAATCATACTTTTAATCCCGAAAAGATCCTAAAACACAATAGACATTGAAGAAAATTGTATTTAATTGAAATGTAGATATATTTAAATTACTTTTCACTCCTATTTTCTGTAGTATTTGCCTTTTGTATCATAGTGAAATTCTTGAATAGAGCATGTGCTATGTGTATTGCATGTCTGTGCTGAAATCATAGTGAGAAAAGCTATATGAATTTTAGAATGGCTGTCTTGTCTCTAGATAGTACATTCATTCTGGAAACAGCTCAATATGAATACCAATTTTAAAATCCAGTTTGAATCCAACTCTATGTCATTCTGACTGATGATCTGTTGGGTGTTGAGTCTTTTTTTTTTTAAGTCGCTGTGTTTTATTTATTTATTTATTTATTTTTGCGGTACGTGGACCTCTCACTGTTGTGGCCTCTCCCGTTGCGGAGCACAGGCTCCGCGGCCATGGCTCACGGGCCCAGCCGCTCCGCGGCACATGGGATCCTCCCGGACCGGGGCACGAACCCATGTCCCCTGCATCGGCAGGCGGACTCCCAACCACTGTGCCACCAGGGAAGCCCGGGTGTTGAGTCTTAAAATGATTTTAGATACATTAACTTAAACAGGTTAGGAGTTAATCAGTGAAACTGAAGTATTATTATATGTAACATCTGCGTTTAGATAAATTCAAATGTGTATATTACTTTATTTTCATAGAGGAATTTTACTATACTGACCCTTGTCACTGGTATGAAATCAGTTTTACATAGTATGTAAAGATGCAGAGCATACACAATATGGCACTCAGGACAAATCTTTGCTAGCTATCACTGTAACATTATCTATTCTGTGTATAAGGTACTGTAATAATTGACACCCGTACTACTTTTGTTTAGAACTGTTGAGGGGTGATGTTTTCTTTCTATAACTTTTTTCCTTTTTTTCCATTTTATTTAAATTTAAAATTCATAGGTACAAAAGTGTTTAAATTTTGATTAAAATTATTATATGCTAATATTTTTAAAGAAAAGAAAAAGAAAGAGGTGCATTCAGTTTCAATCCCAGCTATTGTTTGGACTGTCATGTCACATGAACAGTGACATTTTATCTGAGGATATGAAGATAGCTTTGGATCTTATGGATTGGATATTCTGAACATCAGATCTGATGTGTCTCCTTTTCAACATATGTGAAATAAAACTTAGAAGTCATTCACAATTATATCCTGACATGCTCTTCTCAAACACTGGAATGTTTGAATGATTTAAATTCTGTCTTAATATTTTCCTCCTTATTTTATTTAATTTTATGTATTATATGTTAAAAATGTTGAAGGAAGTATTAAAAATGGATAGGCTGACTGGTGGGTCGGTGGTGGAGTCCTTAGGGGTATGTCAGTCAGGGAAACAGTAAGAAGTTGACATTTGACCAAAAGTCGATATGGAGCAGCAATAATTAACTATTTATTGAGATGACCTTATGGAATATTTGCTCCTTGCTTCATTCACATTCTCTTTTTTAAAGGGCTGTCAAAGTTAGTTCTTCTGTGAGATTACAGTACAGGCATTTTAAAGGGCTTTTCTTAAGATCACAGTTTAGTTGATAATTCTGAGTATAACCAACTTTATTTTAAGTAGTTTGAAAAAAATTAAAGTGACAATATAAAAGAATTAATACTTTCTGTTTTCAGAATACGTCCTGCTATCTTAATTAATATTTGAAATATCCCAAACCAAATAAAACACCACCATAGTAAAATGAGTAAAAAACAGCTTAGGTTTCGGTAGCTTTCCATTTGGTGTCTAGTCTCCAATTGAACAAATTGAGATTGACTTGAATGATAACGGTATAGGAAGTACGTCCTTTGGCTGTTTTGGGTGCACGCAGGCTTTCTCTAGTTGCGGCAAGCAGGGGCCACTCTTCGTTGCAGTGCATGGGCTTCTCATTGCGGTGGCTTCTTTTGTTGCAGAGCACGGGCTCTAGGCACACGGGCCTCAGTAGTTGTGGCTCAAAGGCTCTAGAGCGCAGGCTCAGTAGTTGTGGTGCACGGGCTTAGTTGCTCCGCGGCATGTGGGATCTTCCCGGACCAGGCCTCGAACCTGTGTCCCCTGCATTGGCAGGCAGATTCTTAACCACTGCACCACCAGGGAAGTCCCTGGTCACTCATTCTTTCAGTCATTTATTCAAGACACTTTCTTTGAATGTTGAAATGAAATACAAAGAAAAATATAAAATTCTTCTCCAAAAATTCACACTCCCGGGTGGGGTATGAAAATAGAGAACCAAGGAGAAGTAGACACTTATGATAAAATATAGTAAAACAGCCTTGTATCTGGTGCTAGGGAAAACAGACAGAAGCCCCAGCCCTGTGGGAGGGGGAGAGAAAGGTGTTTTCACAGAAGACATGCCATTTTAGTGTAATCTTTAAAAGTATTAAGGGTTTTCCAGGAGAATCCATGGGGCAGGCGCTGCAGCCAGAGGGAACAATATATGTACAGGTGCGCACCAGTGCATTTAAAAACCTGAAAATTGTCTTCACCCTTGAGTTGCTTAGAAGCCACTTATTCATTTCAGTGGCCGCCGAGAGTAAAGGACAAACCAGATTCCAGGTTGTGTAATTAGTTAACATTTGTTGAACATTATACTGGTTGCTAAACTGAATCTTGTTAGGCCCTTCCTCTACCCAGTGAGTACCGTCTAATTAAGAGGGCAACCAAGGCGGGATGAAAACAACATCAAATCAATCAGCAGCTGTCTTTAAAGGGCCCCACGGCTGTCTGTATAGAGATTTATAGATTAACTGCAGCACTTTGAATTGCAGTGGGAAGAAAATTGGCAGCAGCTGCAAACTTCACAGTGCGGCTTTATTTTGCTGCAGGCAGCTGAACCCAGAAGTAGGTGGGCTGCCCATTCTGGTCCCTCCGATATTTAATAGTGTCCAAGGGTATCCCCAATTAGGACACCCATGTGTAATCCAGCCATTTCCTAAGCTATCATCAATATGCATGAATTTATTAAAAACTCTGAAATATTCTGATTCTAGATAATAAAGGTGGAATTTTATACAATTTGGGGAAATGCAGCCAGGAATTTGGAGAATATCTATTTGTGTAATTCTAAAACCTTAGTGATTGAAATCTGTCTGAAAGGTCACTGGGAATAGTCTTTATAGATTTTATTATAGGCCTATAGCTAAAACTGTCATAACTTTGTGCTTACGTAACACAGGACATAGAATCATGAAATGTTCATCTTTATTTTTTAAAAATAAAACAAAGAGCATTCTATTTTAGTATTATAGTTAAAATAAATGATTTTAGTCTAATCTCAACTACGTATGTCAAAGGCAATTTTTTTTTTCAAAAGTACAGATACAGTACTATTATGTTGTCTAGAATAATATATATGTAGATACATATTGTTTGGAATGCAAAAAGTTCTAAAGTGAAAAGCAATATTTCTTTTTGCTTTGATTATTTATATCATAGTGAATTAGTGGCTCAATCAATGTAAGTGTATTAAAATATACATTTAATTTTAGACCTAAATACTATTTATGTAAGAGACTGGGTAATAAGTAGTGAGGCTGTAGGGATTTTAGATGGCTGAACTAACTTGTATGCATTTCCTCACTTGTATTTCATTTCCTACTCATCTTGATTTCGATGTTAGATCTGTTTTCTTTCTCGTATTTACTGTGTTTATTCCTCACACTTACATTTTTGCTAACACTGAGCTAGCATTCTGAAGTTGCCTAATATTTCCATGAACTTGGTCAGGCTACTGAAGCACTCTGAGCCACCACTGACACATCTTTAAAATGGTGATAATGACATTGGTTCTGCCTCTCTCACAGCGGGGCTGTGAGAATCAAGTGATTCAGTGCTTTTGAAAGTGTCAAGTTACACACAGTTAAAGGAGGTATATTGATTGTATATCTCAGAGTTTGCATTTGCACATATTATAAAGGCAAGTTTTAGTCTTATTTAATAAAAGTGTGGTACTTCCTTTGCAGAAAGAGGGAACTTACTAAGAAACTCAGATATTCCCCCAGCAGTTTGCACGTGTATCTTTATGCCTGCAAGTGTGGATGTAGATGTTAACTGCATCTAATTCCACAGGGCTTCAAGTCCATTATCCTGCAGGTCAGGATTCATGGAGCAATACAGTTACACATCCTTTCCTATCACCCTTTCCATGCTACAGGAAAAAGTTAGGTAGCAGACTTATATCATGAGATAGTTCCCCAAATATTAACCTCTGAGACTGTAAACAGCTGGCTCTGGGATCTACTTCTGAGAATTAATCCCCATCCTTCCCTCTCCTCTCCTTCTATTCCTTGCTACTATTGGTGGGCCTTGTATCCAAATCCTTTAGTGTTTAAGGTTTGTGGATGTGTACACTATGTATGTACTTCAAGAGGAGTATACAGTACTTCAAAATACAAGCTCTTCTTTAATAGGTAATTTGTGTATGTCTGTGTTGGAAAGAAATAGCATACAACAACAAAGATGAAGGTGCAATTTAAAGCACAGTCGTTTTGAAAATCTGTCTTTGAGTAACAAAAACGTATCCTCGTTTCAGAACATGATGAGTGTGTCACAAATCAGCACAACTGTGATGAAAATGCTTTATGCTTCAATACCGTCGGAGGACACAACTGCATTTGCAAGCCAGGCTATACCGGGAATGGAACTACGTGCAAAGGTAAAAGATTTAAGTGCTGGCACCTCTTCCGTTAGGGATAATGCAATCCGTCTCTCCCTCCCTCCACCCTCTCTCATCACTGTTTCCTGCCTTCTGGGTACATCCCACAGACATTGAAAACTTTGAAGTGTAGCTCATGGGCTTCCTCTTAGATTACGTCAGTGTTTAAATGGCCGAACTGTTCAACAGCTCTGATTTAATGTTCCATGACCTCATCCACAGTGGTTTCCACCTCTCTTCCTCTCTAGTGGAATCATAGCCATAATCACGTCCTGGACATTTTTGTACAGAACTACTCCACTCTAGAAATCTAAACTGTAGCTTTTTATTATCTAACCCCATGTCCTTCTGCTTCCTGTTTGCCCACTCTGTTCTTTCCACAGTTTTGCATCTTTAATCTCTCTGACCTGTCCTTTTCATCCAGATTCCCAGTCTCCTCCCAGGTTCCGATATTTCTTTTTGAGTCCAAACATTACAGCTATATTTTTTTCGGCAGCCCTATCAACCCATTTGTTTTACTACCATGATCCACTGTGAAATATCTATGTGGGGTCAGTCTGAGAGCTCTTCTTCTCTGCTCTCTCTCTCTTGAGCTAAATACTTATTAACTGGGAATTTTAGGTTTCTATGTGTTATCACTTCCCATTTTGCCTGGTTTGTCATTACCAATCAATAATTCTCAGGTTTTCATTTCCATCAGCGGATATTCTGGCTGTAGTCCACCACCATCCATTAATTCACTCTTTTATCCATGCCCTCATTTTCCTTCATCAGATGAGCTTACCTCCCACTTCGAAAGGAAAACGGAGGTTCTATTCTGGAAACTCCGCCAACTTCCATAGGATAAAGCCCATATTCCTTATTATGTCATATAGATTTATCATTTGTCTAATTCAGGCATTTTAAGCTTCAAAACTGGTCCATTCCTCAAATGTACTATGTTCATTATCCTGGAGTTTACCAAAATTAATTTTCTTTGTTACATGTATATGGGAGACAGGAGATAACAAGGAATTGTTACTAATGCCGTGTCCTTTGGTCATGACTTTCAGACCTGGTCTACAATCATACAGTGGATGCAGATAGGGATGGGCCAGAGGATTACTCTGTCAAAGTCTATGGAAATCTGTAGTTTAGAGCATTGTAAAGGCCTATGCATTTGGGAGTCTAAATCCCACAAAGATTTCCTCAGAAACTGGATGGATCCTGAGGAAAGCTAGACTTTCAAGTCCATAGATGGTATAAATGCAGCCTTAGGACTTCCCCAAAGCATCTGGATGTTCAGAGAGTTAAGATTTCATCTGGGAGCCCAACAGCTTCTCACTCTTATTTGCATTTGACTCTCACTCCTTATTAATGTGAAAAATAAAGTTTATAGCGTAAAGAATTCTTGAAGCCATGAGAAGATGCAGACAGATAATTCTTATCTTTGAAGGAAGGAGAACTTTCCAGTGTCTATAAATTTCTTCTGGAAATTAGGACTATAGGTTGCTTGAGTAAAGACTCTCTGTTCCTGTGTGTGTCTCTGCTGGGAACGTCAAAAGCTGAGAGAGAAGTAGTTTAGCTGTAGGATCTGAATCATTGAGTCCTATTCTCTATCAAGAGGCTGCAACCTTGCAAATTACTCCAAGGAGGATATACACATGGTCCGGTGGGTGTACCCTTTCTTTTCATGAGGCTTCAATTCCTAATCTCTTTGGAAGTTCTTGGTGACTAGGTATTGTTTTTGCCTAGGATGAAGACAGATTAAGACCTAGAACCAAAGAAGCCAAATGGCCTCTTTGGGCCCCTTCCTTTAACTCAGTAGCAGAATCTCAGACTTCTACAGTTTCCCACCCTGAGAAAGTACATCCTAACTAATTAGAGGAAGCACATGCCTGAAAACTAGAGCAAAAGCTTTTGCCGCAGGCATGGAACAGGCTGATCGAGTTCATCCACAACAGGCCTTGCCAGGCTGAGGGAACAGCCTTTGCCTTACAGAGTCAAAGAATAAGCTGAAGTGGAAACAGAAGTTTCTGAGGCTACTCCATCCTGCCCATCTTGTTTTTCTCACCTTTTCTGAGGGCAGTGCATCTCAAAAGATCACCCTTGCAGCGGCTCAGAGCTTGGCTTCTTTTTCTTCTCACAGAACTCCCCTCACTCACACACCCACTCTAACACAACAGGCTATGCAGTGCCTTTGCCCTTGAGCCTGGATCCTGACCTATCCTTGGCAGAGGGATTCAAGACCTTTCTTGAAGACTCCTTTATCAAATTCTCATTATTGGCTAATTTATCACCAGGAGTAATTTAGAACTTTTTGAAGGATGGGGCACTTCTCTAGTATTTTGACAGTTTGGGCAGTGTGTAGAATGATCAGAGCCGTATAGGATTCAATTATTTCTTATTTCCGTAACTTATTCTTTAGGTGGTGGTTTCTTCCTTAAGAAGATGCCTAGGATAGCTGCCATTTTTTTTAGATTTAATTTCAAGCTGGATTGCTACAATGAGGTGCAATACTACTTCTAATTCCTGTTTTGTAAGGCTACTGTTTTTTGTTAAAAGAAAGCTCAGTATTTTCTTTTACAGGTGAAATACTTAACATTGAAAAGAGTACTATTCTACAAATTGTGTTGAAGTTTCTTACCTATATGGAAAGTATTATTTGAATATGAAATTATAATAGCATTTATATCAAAGGCAATAAAGAAAAGCTAGTTTGGAGTATCTTGAACTACTTCCTTCTAAAGTGCTAAAATTATGTATCTGAATTATTTTAGCGTTTTGCAAAGATGGCTGTAGGAACGGAGGAGCTTGCATTGCCGCTAATGTGTGTGCCTGCCCACAAGGCTTCACTGGGCCCAGCTGTGAAACGGGTAAGAATATCATACCATCTTCTAGAAGATGAATTTTTACGCCCATGTATAAAGTAACCCATGAGGAAAATAATGTTTCAAGTGGGCTTTCAAAGCATGGCACTTGCTATTAACACAGAAGCTTAGCAGGCAGGAGGTGGGAAGTTTCAGTGAGGCGTAGTCATTGGGCGTTTGCCCAAAGTCACTCTAAGGAGGTTTTGCAACTATTATAACTAGAAGTATATTGAACTTTTTCAGAAAAATATGTTGGATTACCCAGGATTTTATGACTTCATAATTCACTTTACTCATTTGGAGCCCAGTTTTCCCGGAATCTATATGCCCATATTAAAGCATAGAATTCAAGCTTATGGCCAACTCACTTCCTGGGACACACTACTTCCTGCATCCACATTTGAGAATTTTTAATAAATTTTTAATAAATTTTTACCTGGTCCATTTAATATTTTTTCATTGTTGTCTGTTTACAAAGTGTTTAAAGTTTTCTACCCCTTAATTATTCCTCATCCAAGTCTGTCCTGAACTTACTCCTTCTGACACATACTAATACTAGAAACTTTTAAAAATATTAAAAAATATATATATGTGTAGTCTATATATAGCTTATGACTGAAAGTAAGATGTTTTGTCCATTGAAAACACACCTTGAGAATTTAAAAAGTGCCTTGAGTATTAGCCCCTAATTAAAATCATATCAGTAGTAGTTTTGGTTTCTTTGGGTTAAGTGGGTTCTAACGGCAGATGACCTCACAAAGTCTGATTATTCTTCCTAAGAGAAAGCTGCTGCCACCAATGATTAGTGGTTACCACCTCCTCTTGCTTTCCATAAATCTCAGTGCAGTAGATGCAGTGAATGTCCTGTCTCCATCCCACCTGCAGTCATCGGGTTTAATAAATACACTGATCAGAACGTGAGACAGAAAATGCTCTGGTCCATTTGAGAAGTGAAAAGTTTACTGAATAAGTACTGCCACTGAGCACAGAAGGATGCTCACAAAAGGATCACTACATCCTTTCTTTCTGCAAGTACGTCTAAGTGGTGCTTTTCAAACTTCGGTGACTAACTGGTTACAAAGGTCTCTAACAGAAAATGCCTAGTGGCTATCTTTGATATGTGGGCCTCTTTCTTAAGGAGATCATTTCCAAAATCAAGAGTTCCAAAACTCATCGTGCATGTGAATCACCCATAGAGCTTGTTAACTTGATAAAAAAATACAGATTTCTGATAATTAACTATCATAGGATTTAGTAAATCAAAATCAGGTACTTCCAGTGCAGTGGTTCTACAATGTTTCTATCCCATGATCTCCAGTAGTACCCACACATGCATCAAGGTACACTAACAAGGTGTACATTCAGACCTATGGTAACTATGTTTCCTGAATACTGTTTCTGTTATGCTGTTTCTGGTACGAAGTCTGGATACTGAAATAGCGGCTTTTTCAGGGAATTTCAGTGGTGTGCAATTTTGAAATAAAGGCTGTCCCAGAAAATCTGGGATGAATAATGGTCATGCTCAATCCTGCGTGTCATTTCCCCACTAAAAAAAAATTATATGGAGAGATTGTGAAAGTGTGGAATGGCATAAGATTAATCTGAGCAATGTAAAATTTAAAACTGGAGTTAAAAGTAACCCAACAGAATATTTAGCTTTTTCTGTGTAGTTATCCTTGATCTTTCAGTCTGTAAGAGGACAAACACAAAATGCCAAGGGCTTTGAGAAAAATGTACGTTTAAAATCTAGTTTTACTCTTTCCTTGTTATGTGGCCTTGGGCAAGGTGCATAACTTCTGTGTCTTTTACCCTGTGTACGTCACCTTACTCTTCACAGGTCTTCTCGAAGATAGGTATTATCTTGGAGGTATTATCCATTTACAAACAAAAATATTGGGTTCATCATGATTTAATTTTTCTAACATCAGAGAGCTAGCAGCTGAATACTAAGGTCTTTCTACTCTCAAATCCAGGTTTTTATCTATATAATTGCTTTTCAGTTTCTTCTGAAGTCACTCTAATGACAGAGGAGAGAGAATGCCTCCTATCTGGGAAAATGTGATACCAACACTTGCCTTAAGGCATCTGTCCCAATTATTGCTCCAGGTTAGATCCCAATTCCTCACCTCCCAACACCACCATTTTTGTTGATGTAGTTATAAATAGAAGGTGTGCCCTTTAAAAAAATACCTTCAGATGAGAAGAGACTCATTTGAAATAATTTATTCACCCATTTATTCAACAGATGTTTAATTAGGATCTGTTATATGCTGAGCACTGATCTAGAAACAGGATATAGCAGTGAACAAAACTGAGGCCCTGTCTGCATGGAAATTATGGTGTAGTAGAACAGAGGGACTATAAACAGGAAAATAAATGTCAGGTAACAATAGGTACTGTAGGGCTTCCCTGGTGGTGCAGTGGTTGGGAGTCCGCCTGCCAATGCAGGGGACACGGGTTCGTGCCCCGGTCCGGGAAGATCCCACATGCCGTGGAGCGGCTGGGCCTATGAGCCATGGCCGCTGAGCCTGCGCGTCCGGAGCCTGTACTCCGCAACGGGAGAGGCCACGACAGTGAGAGGCCCGCGTACCGGGAAAAAAAAAAGGTACTGTAAAGAAAACTAAAGCAGATAGTATAAAATTATTTTATTAACCTCTGGACCTTACATATGATGGGTATTATTATTATTATTGATATTTACTTTATTAATAAAGGTAACTAACCTCAGCTTCTGTATCAAGTCCCAAAATTTCAGTGGTAAATATAAAAGGTGTATTGCTCATTCATATCTCAATTTATGTTGAATGCGGTATTGAGGAGAGAGTTGAGGGGGATTGGGGTTCCTCAAACTAGGGGCCCTGGCTATTGCCATTTAGTGAAGAAGCCATACCCAGTACATGACCTCTGAAACTGCTAGAGAAGAGGACCACAGAGAAAGCACGGAAAATGCACACCTAGCGTTACTGCCTCAGGTCAGAAGTGTCCCTTCCTGTCACATTCACATACCGTTGGTAAGATCTAACCACATGGATTCAAGGGGTTAAGAAAGTGTAGCTGAGCTGAATGTCCAGGAAGATGAAACTGGTTTGGTGAGCATCAGGCCAGTCTTTTGCCATATCTGCTGTCTGTCATTGCTAGTGCAGTTTACTCAAAGCAATCAAAACATTTTCTACATTTCCCTGATGTCGCCAGGACAAGGAACTGAGTTACTTCCTTTTTCGATCACTGCCATATTTATCCTCATCCCCCTGGCAGGGAGTCTCACCTTGGAATTCCTGGACCCCTGTAGGTCTATGGATGGGCTTTGGGGTCCATGAATTCCCTGAGTATCTGTGCACGTGTACATTGTTCTGCAGGGAGAACCCGGGCTCTTAAAGATTTCATATGTGTTATATGATTTCCAAATAGTTAAGAACCTCTAGAGAGAAAATCTTCAATGATTCATAAAGAGAACTAACTGCTATTTCATTCTGTGGCACGTGATCCAAACCCAAATGTCTAATGTTTCTTTGGGAACCTTAAATCCAGAGACCCCAAACTGAGCTCATCGCCTCCATGTCTCCTGCCTCATGTCCTCTTCCTCTTCTGTTTCCAAAACCCGGATCTTCACTTCTATTTCCTGTTTCAGTGAGCAGCAGCCATATCCACCCAGTTTTACCCCTTCTTCCTGCCCTCGCCCCCCATTTCCTCCCCCTCTCCCTCCCTCCCACCAGTACTCAGGGAATCATCCCCTCACACCCCTTGCACATCCAGTCAAGTCCTTTTTGTTCTCGGTACTAGGGTCCCTTTCTTTCAAGTCTGGCTGCAACTACAGTATTCAGGCCTCTCAGGCATCTCTCTCCAGTGCAATCTCCGCAGACTATAAAAGCCCAAATCTGATCATATCACCCCAGACAGAAAAAAAACGTCAGTGCCTCCCATTGCCCTCAGGATAAAGGTCACGTGTCTTACCATGACCTTCAAGATTTGACCCCTGCCAATCTACCCAGCTTTCGCTTTCTTGTCCATCTGTCTCCTCTCTTCATTTCCACACCAGGCATGGAGTTTTATGGGGGTAAAGGTATAACTTGTTCACTTTTGAATCTTTGGGACATAGTATATAAGGGCTATACTTTATTAGGTGCTCCACAAATATTTGTTGAATAAATAAAGGTGTAAATGAGGAAGAAAGAGATGATGTGGTTGCTTCCATATTTGCTGGATATTTTAAAGTATTAGTTTAAAGAGGGCTTCAGGGTCATCTGGTCTTATACTTTCAAGTGGCAGAGGAGGTAATTATGGCACAGAGAGGTGAAGTTACTTATATATGGTGTTTAATTATAGATACAGATCTGTAATTTAGAACTCATCTTCTGATTCTTATTCCAGTGTTTCCTTTTTCCCCCCTCCTTCCCTCCCTTCTCCCCTCCCTCCCTCCCTCCCTCCCTCCCTCTCTCCCTTCCTTCCGTCCTCCCTTCCTTCTTTCCTTTCTGCCTATGCCATGGTATATGCTCAGAGGAATTCATCCTACTGTCATCACTCATGAAGTCTGTGTTTTTGTTATGCCCACCCCTTCAGCTACCAGATAATCCTGTTGTCTTTAACAGTGACTTCTGTGGCAGTTTTTCTCTCCCAAGGTAGGGAAGGCATCAGGATTGCCTAGATTGCCCATGTGTAGGAATGGCATAAATGTGGCCTGCTGGAGTTGGATATTGCCTGATAGCTTACAGAGGAGATTAATTCCTGGCCCCAGTGGTCATCTGTTGAGCCTTCACAATGGATCTCTGAGGATGATGTAAAAGGATTTACTGATTTTTTGAAAGACAATACTAATATGCATGACATTTACCAACCCTTGTTACTTTAGTTGAAAAAGTCTCCTCTGAACCCCCTCCCCCAAATTTCTTTAGTCTATTTCTGAATCATGTGTATCTTAGTGAAATGGTTGAATCCATTTACCAATGTCACAAAAGGGCTATGTGTATGTTTTTATTGAGTAAAATTAATTTTTCATGGCCTTCTTTTTTAGCTGCTGTGTAAGGTTACCCACTTGTACAGCATAACTTCATTTTTAATTAAACATCCTAATATTCCATCATGTGGTTAACTTGAGTTTAGCAGGGTGATGATTTCTTGGATAAACTCAATAAAATGTATTAGAAATCTGTGTGCTGAGGTTTAACAGCTCTATCACCGCCATGCTATATTTATTGCACAATTGCTGAACCTCCGCAAACATGTGTCTGCTGATCCAATTAATATGCAAAGCTGTCTTATTATACTGAAAGTAAATCTTTCAGTCATGATTTACAGCATAAGTCTAAAAGATTTGACAGTCCCCTGTAAGTAACTGCTGACTTAAATCAAATTAAGATGCTTATAACTGGGAAAAAGTTGATATCAAATGGCAAAGCTAAAAAAATTTGCTGCAATATCAAAGAAAAGGAAATCAGACATTTTAGTGATAAATGGCTTTGTGTGTATGTGTATGTGTGTGTGTAAAATAATGGTTTTCTTGACCACAGATCAAAACATGAGATGAGATTTTAATTATTTACAGTGAGTAATTAAATGAATATAAATTTAAGTTGCATTCCTAAGTGTTTTTGTAGCTTTTTAATATCTGTAGTTTCAAGATGATAAAATGAAGCATGAGGCATATGTGAATGTTGCTTTACGTCCAAGATAACTTCATATTGGTTGAGGTTGATTGATGTTTTAAAATTTGTATTATTACTGTTACAGTATAGGTAGTAAAAATCCTTCAATTCGCTTATAGTAACAAAGTTATTTTGCCAGTAGTATGCATAGTTAGCATATATTATTAATGTCGAACTGTATTACATTTCCTGATATTGTTTAACTAGCATTTTTCATCATTAAAGGAACATATTGATTTAATTTCATGATCATGTAACTTTTTCTAAAAGGCATATTTTTTAGACGCTTACATCATTTTATATCATTTTACATAGACTGAAACAAATTCAGAAACAAAAGAAAAATTTCAAAACGTTTCTTCCATAGCATACATACCTTTTTTTTTTTAACCAAAATGACTCACAGTGAAATTCCATTACCAAAATGTGTATCTTTTTGTGGGAGAAGAGGAGAATTTGAGTAAAAATGTTGAGCTAACATAGTTTAAACAGAAAGGAAAACTTTAAATACCTTCACTTTACCAACAACTGTGATCTTTTTTTAATATTATTTTGAATTCATTTTGCTATAGCTAAACAAATACAAACTCATACAAAAGCCATTTTCTGCCTAAGATGGAGACTCCAGTCATACTTGCTGATCTTCAGACTTGGTCTCTAGTCATAAAAGTGAATAAATTACATTTGATGAATGAATGCATAGTAATGAACTTTGGAAGAATTAGGTGTTTAGATCCCAATGTTACTTTTTCCTGTTACCAAATTAAAAACAAAAACTCTCACTGAAAGCTTTTTGACCATACCTACATATGAGTTAACTTAGGTACTTAAGACATGTCTTCTCTTTATGTTGGTGATCCTTGACTGTTTTTGTTTTTGTTTTTTTGTGGTACGCGGGCCTCTCACTATTGTGGCTTCTCCCGTCGCGGAGCACAGGCTCCGGACGCGCAGGCTCAGCGGCCATGGCTCACGGGCCCAGCCGCTCCGCGGCATGTGGGATCTTCCCGGACCGGGGCACGAACCCATGTCCCCTGCATCAGCAGGCGGACTCTCAACCACTGCGCCACCAGGGAAGCCCCCTTGACCTCTTTTAAATAACCCTTTAATTGCTTAATGTTATGCCAAACCTTGGTTCTCCTTGAAGCAGTTAACAGAGTGGTCAAGAACACAAAAATTGAGGTCAGAGTGACATCAGCCTGAGTCTAGCTCTACTGTTGACAAGCTGGTGATCTTTTCTATGTTACTTCATTTTTTTATGCCTTAATTTTTATGTGTATAAAATGAAGATAATAATATCTACCTCATGGGTTGTTCTGGAGATTAAAAGAAGTAATATAAGCAAGGTGCACAGCACCATGTCTTTGATGTGGTAAGCACTCAATAAATGATATTTGATGTGATTATATTACACATTTTAAGTAAAATGTTCATACAGAGCTGTTTGAAGCTTTTAGATGTCCTTAAATTAGCGGTATGTACCCTGAAACGTTATAAAATAAGGGTTAGGAATTAGAAATAATTCTAGTTTTCTTGACTTATTTATAAACCTGCTTTAAGTATAACTTTACTACACTGTAATGGTTTAACATGTTTAATTTAGGAATGTGCATTCTTTACATTTACTTATAATTGCTTTATTTTAGTCCTAATGCAAATCTTTAAAAATTAATGTTTTCTGGAAATTTGTCTTTGTACTATTCGAAAAGTAGTTAAAAGTTCTCAGTGTTAAATCTCAAAGTCATTCTTCCAAGTCCTTCAGGTTAATTGGAAAAAGATCTTACTCTTTCCATGTATCAGTCATGTATAATAGATAACAACTCTGATGGGGAAATTTTTCAGGCTCTTTTATTTTAAGGCCTACCTAATTAGCACTGGAAATGATGACACGTCATGGAGTTAATGTAAGGGAGAAAAACGTGGGTTTCAAACTGTTAGAAGGCAGGTCTCCAAAAAAGAAAGGAAAAAAAAAAGCCAAATGGATTATTTGGGAATTTGGAAAAGATCTTCACTTTTGCTTTAAAAGTATTGCTAATTTTTTCAAGGGATTACCCTTGAATATAACTTATATTGTATTATACCCTTGAGCTCCTAGTATTCATATCCCGTCTTCTTCTTTTTATTCAAAGCAAACCAAATAAAGTCACTGTTTAGATTTTTCTTTGATATTATTCTAAAATTAATTAACTGAATACTTAATATTTGAAAAAGCAATTTATGTACATGGTATAAAATTTAAAAGGACAGGGCTTCCCTCGTTGCGCAGTGGTTGAGAGTCCGCCTGCCGATGCAGGGGACACGGGTTCGTGCCCCAGTCCGGGAAGATCCCACATGCTGAGGGGCGGCTGGGCCCGTGAGCCACGGCCGCTGAGCCTGCGCGTCCGGAGCCTGTGCTCCACAACGGGAGAGGCCACAACAGTGAGAGGCCCGCGTACCGCAAAAAAAAATTTAAAAGGACAAAGAACATATAATGAAAATTAAATTTCCTTTTTATCTCTTCCCTAAACATTTGTTTTTTCCCCTTAAGAGTATGCCTTGGAAATCATACTACTGATATATTCTCATTAGACAGAATGATTCAAATAGGAAAGTCAGTGTTATAGGTGCATGCTATGACTCAAATAATAGGCTTTTAATTTGTAACTCTGGGGTTGCTAATAAGAATGCACATATTGGGTACAAGATCTTTCTTTTCCTTTGGGCACCCCCATACTTTGGTTTGGAAATGTTCTGCCACTTTCTCCTTCATATAGTCTAAATTTTTTTTTTTACAGACATAAGCTGATGAATTTCTATTCATTAGTAATATGATAGGGGAGGTACAAACTTGATATCTTGGAAAGACTTTAGAAAGTGGTAAAGACACGAATAGCTATCTGGGACTCAGTCTTCTCTAATTCAGAATATATCTAGGACACATTTTATTTATAGTCAAATTATCTTTGCTTCTTGCATTCCATTTCTTTCTTCTATGTTTTGTTTCTTTCTTCCTGAAGGACCTACCTTAGTACTCTCTTAGAGTGAGTCTATTAATGGCAAACTCTCTTTCTCTAATACGGGTTTTATGCCATTTTCAGTCTTAGGTGAGCTAGGTGTAGAATTCCAGGTGTTTTCTCTAAGCACTGTGAGGGAAGTATTCCACTGTCTTCCTGGCCTCTGAGATTTGTGTTTAGAAGTCTGCTGTCAGTTCAATTGTATCAATCATTCATTTGAAAATACATCTTTTCTTTGAAGATCCTCCTTTCCTTGGGGTTTGCAGTTTCAGTGCATTATATCTGTATTTTTATTTATCTTGTTTGGGGCTCATTTAGATGATTGAATCTGAGGAGTCCTCTCTTTCACCTGTTTTGGAAAACGCTCCATCTTTATGTCCTTGAATATTGCTTCTCTCTCATTCTCTATTCTTTCCTTTCGGACTTCCTATTGGATGTATGTTGGCCATTATCTTTCTATGTTTCTTCAACTTTCTTTAGTATTTTCCATCTCTTTATCTCTCGTGCTGTGACCTTTGTGATTTCTTCATATCTGTCCCCCAGTCTATCAGTTATCTCCTCTCCTCAGCTTTGTCTAATCCTTTGTTAGCTTATCTGCTGAATTTTTTTTTAAATAACTATCTTTTTTATTCCTAGGAGTTATACTTTTCAAATCATTTAGTTCTTTTGTTTTTTTCCCCTTAGTTCTTATTCATTTCTTGTGGTTTTGATTCCTTCTTTTATGTCTTTAAAACACTTCTATTACATTATAATCTTTATCACGTTGCTGTATTGTCTGAAGTTCAGGGGGGTCTAAATCATCTGAAGTTAAGGGGATCTAAATCTGCCTTTTGTTGTGTTTGTTGACTCTTGCCCATGATACAGTGTTGCCTTATGTGTTTGTTTGTTTGTTTGTTTCTTTTTAATGTCTGATCTTATCTTCATTGAAGATTTACCTGTGAAACCTGAGGTCTTTTCTCTCCAGAGGAATTTTGAATTTGCTTCTGCAGGTATACCAGGAGTATTGCAATCAACATTTGAGTTAATTTCTTTGCCAAGTGGTACACCACAGAGATGGTATAATTTTAAACCTCAGAACTCTGTAAGAGCAAACATTTCTTCCTCCCCACTGAAGTACAGGCAAAATGATGTCTTCTCCTAATCTCCTGTGCTGGTGAATGTTTTATTTGTGTGTATGTGTGTGTATGTGTGTTTCTATCCTACACTTAAGCTGAAGGGCAGCCCTTCAAGGATCCTGCTGTCACCATGTGGGCCATAAAATCCAAATCTGGTGTTTAGCTTCTTCTTGTGCCATATAGGAATTTCCATTTTTTAAAATGAGCTCACTTATGAATTTAAAATTATTTTTAAGCCATGTGTTTGTAGAAAGAAGGTTTTAAGTGATGCAGTTTTCAGTATGACTGAAATTGGACAAAAAGCCACTCATTTTAAACATAAGTGTGATTTTATTGATGCTCAGTGACTCCTGCGAGTTCTGAACTCTGGTTGCTAATAAATCTGCAGACTGTGAGGTGACACTCATGGTGGCAGAATGAAAATGGGGTGGAACACAGGAAGAAACAATTGTAATATGAACAGCTTGATAGAATATGCTAGGAACAGAGCTGTGGATGCAACTACTTCTTTCTTTTCCCTCAATTCCTGATGCTCCCTGGAGGGTTCATATCCATGGCTAGTTTCTGTTTCTTTCTTCATGTAAACTTTCTGGAAGAAGCCGCTGGCACTTAGGTACAACAAACCCATAACAGTCAGCTTTATCCAGCTGATAAGTGACTCTTCCTTAAGAACTCTCCTGGTTTTTGAGAGAATAAAATATATTCTAGGTAATTTATTTTTAGATTTAAACTAAAATGTGGTGCCAGGGACAGTTTAATATCAAATATATGGGTGTACACTCAAGTTAAAGAAGATGAATCCAGTTTGCAAATGACATAGATTGGGGAAGGTAGCTAATATGGCAAAAAACAGGACCAAGATTCAAATTTATTCAGATTGTAGGAACAAGAGGATCGAAGTAACCCTATGACACTTAACAAACATTTAAAAACACTTCCTGTAGTTGTCCTACTTTCAGCTTTCAAATAAGGACACACTGCTTCTACCAGAGTTTCATTTTTAGATTCTTAATTCTGAGCTCTTACATCCTGGGCCCACATTCATTGTACCCTTTGCCCTACCCTTCGACTGTCTTCTGTTTTTTAGTTGTCCTTTCTGTCCTCCCCCTTTTCCCTATTCCCTCCTACTGGTATGTGCGTTCCTTGAGAATAGAAAGGAAACCTACAATTCTGTGTTTCTCATAGGGCTCAGCATCCTGTTTTGCATATAGTAGGCATTCGATGAATGTTAATAAGATATAAATGCACTCTTGAATTTGGGTTAGAAAAAACAATTGCACGGGATAGAGGAAACCGACTTTAACAGTTTCATGGTTTCCTTGACTGCTGATCCAAGTTAAGTATGAGCAAAAGTACACCGTGCTAGCTCTGAAAGAAAATATATACTTAGTCTGTGTTAAGAGAAACAGAGTACACAAAATAATATAAATAAGAGTCTCCCTGAATTCTGTATTACTTATTCCATGGTGGAATATCATATTCACTCTGGCCAACAGATTTTAAGAGGTTATTGGCAAATGGGAGTGTGATTAGGGAAAAGTTACCTGAGAGGTGAAAGCCTTGGCAGAAATAAGAGGATTGTTGAATAAACCCTAGGTGTTTAACCAGGAGATGAAAAAAATAAGGAACTTGAAAGATAGCATACAAACTATCCTTAAATACATGGAGAGCTAAACTAGTACGTGAATTTAGGATTTTATGTGTAGCTGTAAATGTGAAAAACTAGTAAATTTACCAGAAGACAAGTTTGAGCTCCAAATAAGAAATAGGCTGATCTCAAGAATCATATGAAAGTGGGATGGCCCAGCCTCCATGTTCCGGTAGAGTCTAGATGACCAAATGTTAGAAGCACTTAAGGCCTAGAGGATCTTCACATGGGTCTAGTTGCCCTTGGTTTATTGGAATGATCTAGGACTCTTCTTGTTACAATTTTTCATAACAGTAGTTACTTCAAACTGCGTGTCTCAGGGTACTTCCTGAAATGATAAAAAGGCAATGTAGCCTGATGATTAAGAGTTAAGAATGGGTTTGGAAGCTAGCTCTCTGGGTACAAATCCAGGCTCTGCCACTAACTAACTGTGTGGACTGGGACAAGTTACTGAATTTTTATATGTTTCTGTTTCCTTGTTTTAAAATTGAATGATAATAATAATCATTATTTTATTGTATTGTTGAGAAGGCTACAGTAGTGAATACATACAAACAGTTACAGCATTGACTTGGTACATGTTAGTTATTATCATGACCTTACCCCTAATCCCTACAGTAACCCTCTAGAGAAGTTAATATTACCAGATGAGGAAAGTAAGATTCAGAAAGATAAAGTAATTTTTTTCTGGGCTGTATAGCCAGTAAAGTGGGGAAATAAGGGATCATGCCCAGGGCTGATCAAATTAAAATAATCTGTGACCTCTACTGCACCTTAAAGATGATTAAATGCCTTTGAAAATGGCAACAAACTTTGTGGAATACAGGTGCCAAATTATCTAAATTAAACATGTATTAAGTTCCTGGGCACACATATGAAGATGGAGAAAGTAAAAGTCGGGTTTTTTTTTGCTCTTGGGAGTTTATATCTCTGTCTAATGCACAGGGGAGCATTTTAACTAAATGACAGGGAAAGAACAGGTGGAAACAACAATAATAGTATACCTTTTACGTGATTGCTAACTACTAATCTTGTCTGATATGGTAACCCCAGAAGAAATTGTTCTCAAGAAGAGTGAATTCTGGAGCTGTAACCTGGCAGTTGTAACTTACAGGGGAAAGCTTCACGATAAACACCTACTGGTGGGGCCTGGAAGGCAAGCAGACAGCTGATTAGATGTGTGAAAAGTGCAATCTAAACAGTTAGACAGGCTTTTTATTGCCAATTTTCTCAATATTCAGTCTGAAGGTAATTGTGAGGCTGAAAAAGAGTGGACTTCCACCTCTTGTTTAATCAAAAGCCTTATTAACAAAACAAGTTAAAGGAATTCTCTGATAGTCTTTTAAGATGTGGAACTCTTTCCACTCCTTCTTAGATGAGGTGTTTTCATTTGCTTTGAGAAACCTTCAAAATATAAATCACTCACTCAAGTATGTTTCTTTCTTCAGATTTTAAAAGGCTCAACCCCAGTCTTAAAATGAACCTTACTTTTTTCCTTTTTAATATAGAGCCAAGAATATTTTTACTACTTATTATTCTTTTTTTTTTTTTGCTGTACGCGGGCCTCTCACTGTTGTGGCCTCTACCGTTGTGGAGCACAGGCTCCAGACGCGCAGGCTCAGCGGCCATGGCTCACGGGCCTAGCCGCTCCGCGGCATGTGGGATCTTCCTGGACCGGGGCACGAACCCGTGTCCCCTGCATCGGCAGGTGGACTCTCAACCACTGCACCACCAGGGAAGCTCCACTACTTATTATTCTTGTTAAAAACGTTTAATTCAGGGAAAATAAAATCAGTTAATTGCAACTGTATTTCTTTTTGCTTGAAAGTCAGTCAGCCCGATGGATTCTGTAAACATGACAACTTATTCATTACGGTCTTCCTGGTTTTGACCATTTATAACAAAAAGAAATTAATTAAAACAGAGAGACCTATAAACAGTCCTGAATAGCCAAGAATCAAAAGTAAGTTTCATATGGTAGTTCTATTTTTCGTTTTTTAAGAAACCTGCATACTGTTCTCCATAGTGGTTGTATCAGTTTACCATATGACCCAGCAATCCCACTACTGGGCATATACCCTGAGAAAACCATAATTCAAAAACAGTCATGTACCACAATGTTCATTGCAGCTCTATTTACAATAGCCAGGACATGGAAGCAACCTCAGTGTCCATCGACAGATGAATGGGTAAAGAAGATGTGGCACATATATACAATGGAATATTACTCAGCCATAAAAAGAAACGAAATTGAGTTATTTGTAGTGAGGTGGATGGACCTAGAGTCTGTCATACAGAGTGAAGTAAGTCAGAAAGAGAAATACAAATACCGTATGCTAGCACACAGATATGGAATCTAAAAAAGAAAAAAATGGTTCTGAAGAATCCAGGGGCAGGACAGGAATAAAGATGCAGACGTAGAGAATGGACTTGAGGGCACGGGGAGGGGGAAGGGTAAGCTGGGACGAAGTGAGAGAGTGGCATGGACGTATATACACTACCAAATGTAAAATAGATAGCTAGTGGGAAGCAGCCACATAGCACAGGGAGATCAGCTTGGTGCTTTGTGACCACCTAGAGGGGTGGGATAGGGAGGGTGGGAGGGAGACACAAGAGGGAGGGGATATGGGGATATATGTATATGTATAGCTGATTTACTTTGTTATAAGCAGAAACTAACACACCATTGTAAAGCAATTATGCTCCAATAAAGATGTTGAAAAAAAAAGTTTCATATTACAGGATGTCAAAACCTTTACTCAGTGAATGTTGTGAAGGGGACTCTTTCCATAAGTCACAAAACTTAATTACAAACCAAGGAGTGCTGAATCTCTGTTACACAGATAATTTTGCTCCCCACACTGAATGAGAGGTTATATTTAGTAAGTGTCTAAAATCAATTAGAGTAGAGTCAATCAACTAATTTTAGCTTATGTAGGAGCAGAATGGGGAAAATTATCAGAATTTGTTGAAATTATTAATAAATATTAATACCATATTATCTAAGATCAAATCTTTACCTTCAAGTTGACATTCCTAAAGGCAAATAGAAGGGAGATGTTTGTTGTACACTTGCTGTGCTCATTTACCTTAGACTTTGCCCCACTACTGGAATGCCTCTTTTGGAAATCGAATATAACTTCTTAATCACTGTCTCTGAAGTGTTCAAGTTTCTTTACCTTCCTGCACCAAATTCTTTCAGGCAACCCCTTTTATTGGTTTCCTTGATATGACATTTTCTCCAGACTGTCGTACACCTGCTGTACACCTCCAGACTGTTGTCACACCTACAACCTTATGTTGTAGGTATCGTGACTCACATTTTGGGGGAAAAGATAGAGAAGTAAGTGAATTGCCCAAGGTGACATAGCTATTCAGTTGAGGAGCTTGGAGTTAAACACAGGATGACCTAAATCTAAAGCCCATCAGCAAATGCTGTACTGTACCGCCGCTTGCCAGCCCTCACACACTTGAGCTCTCCTTTCCTGCCTGACTGCCTTTGCTTGCAGTTTTTTTTCCTTCTTCTCATCTCCTGACTGTGGAGATTAAATTACACACTTGATCTCTTTCTTAACACTGTCTCCTTTGTGGAGCTCGTCTGCCCTCATGTCTTCAAAAGGAATCATCCTGTCCAGACACCTCCACAGCTTAACTCCCACACCTCAAGGGGCTTCTATCTCTTTCTGCTTGGACATTTTGCACTACACAGCAGCTCGCTTCCCTTGTGTTACCTGGATCCTGAATGCTTTCCTTCCTCCGTATTGGAATCACCTTGGCCTGAAAAACCACCCATCTCCTTTCATTTCCTTCATTCCCCTAAAGCAACACCAATAATCTGTAGTCGAATTTTAACCAGAGTTTTGAGCGTAAAGGCTGAGGTCTAAATAGGAACAAAGCAAAGGCCAGAAACCAAAATCACAGAGATCCCATTTTTCTGAAAATGCCTTGACTGTTTCTTGCCTGAGTCAGAGGCAGATTTCTCTTAAGCCAATAAAGCTTAAGCTCTACTTATCTGACCGTGCTTCCTTCTTTCAAGGTCTTAGGAAGAGCCCTAGCAATGTGCTCACCTGGTCATATATTTTTGTAAAAATAGCAATAGTTATATATCTTGGTAATCTCTTTTTTCTGAAGGGACCCTCAGAATTATAAAGGCTTCTGGTCCCCAGATTCATTCCTACAGAGTAATTCTTCCCAGGCAGGATATCTTCTACTCTAAAGCCCTGGCATCATACTTCGATTCTCTCTAGATCCTTCTTTTTCTTGAGACCCTTATCCTCTCTTTGTAGCTCTCAATTTAAACCTTTAAATCCCTCTCTCTCTCTCTCTCTCTCTCTCTCTCTCTCTCTCTCTCTCTCTCTCTCTCTCTCTCTCCCTCTCTCCCCCCCCCCACCCCCTTTCCTCTCCCCATGCTCTGGGAGAAGGGAGCAGCGCCTTTCATACCCAAAGGGGTCATCACCATATTTTCCTAAAGCAAGACTTTTTCCTCTGTTATGACATGTGCCACTGTCCTATGATGTTAAAACTGTTTCAATTACTATTTTGAACTGCCTTTTAAAATTTCCTGACACATCAGCGAGTCATTATTGAAACCTTATCATATGCCAAACATTGTGCTAATTGCTTTACATTTATTAACTCTATTTAATCATAAAAACTATACTCTGATGTATGTGTAATTATTTCCATGATCATTTTAAAAATCAATGCTTAGTGAGGTTAAATAATGCTTCCAAGGTCACCATAGCAGACATATGGTAGGCTCTCGATCTAATTAGTTACACCTGGCCCCAGACATGCACTCATCACCTCTTCATTTTACCATCCAAGTATCACTATTTTGTGAAACTCTCCTTGATTTGTCCAACCAGAAGAATCCTTGCCCTCCTCTCAACAACCATGTTAGTGCCAATTTTATTTTATTTCCCTCAAATTAACTCGTACCGTTATTAGTCTTAAAGCACAAGAACATTATCTTAAACTTTTAGGGAGTTTCATTGATTCATGGAAATCAACCCAGTAATTTATGGATTGGCTTTTATGACTAAAAAACATTTCTGTTTTATTGAGATAAAGGAGATGACTATTATGAAATTCATAAGTATGCTACTTTAAAAAATTCTTTTGAAAAGGGAAATTATTTAATACCTTAAGCAGAATATTACTTATATGGCTTACGTCCCTTAAGTGATGAACCTGGGCTGCATTATAGAAAATGTATACTTGTGTTGTTCAGGGACTTGAAAATGCAGTGTGTCATCTTTCCTAACGGGTGATGTTGGCTGTAACAAGGAGTTGGGGGCGTCTGTTAAAAGAAAGCAGTTGGGGCTTCCCTGGTGGCGCAGTCGTTCAGAGTCCGCCTGCCGATGCGGGGGACGCGGGTTCGTGCCCCGGTCCGGGAGGACCCCACATGCCGCGGAGCGAGTGGGTCCGTGAGCCATGGCCGCTGAGCCTGCGCATCCGGAGCCTGTGCTCCTCAATGGGAGAGGCCACAACAGTGACAGGCCTGTGTACCACAAAAAAAAAAAAAAAAAAAAAAAAAAAAAAGCAGTTGTTCTTAGTTGATAGGGGAAACAACTACAAGCCTAATCAATGACTTACTAATGATAGCTGTCACCTGATTCTGGTGAATTTGGCTACTGACATATGCACAAAAAGGATAAATCAGTACTTATAGATTGGATTGGGGCGAGTATATTTTAAGCTATGAGTTATGAGTTGAGTGGGCATTAATGTGACTCAACGAGGGGAGTAGGAAGAGAAGGAGGCAGGGATACTTTCTCAGATGGAATGGTGAGACCGAAAGTGAACACCAGTCATTTGAGCAACAGGTAAGGTACGTATGTAGTGGGTTGGAACCAGCTGGCAATTTCCAGAAAAAGAACGGGTCTGTGCAAAGTTTCTGTGAGGAGGACATCAACAGGCATTCTGAAGAAATTTGGGTTTGCTTTTGTTGTTACAAACAAAATCAAGAATAGTACTTAAGAGGAACCTTAACGGAAGTACTTTTCTAGCAAGTATTGCTTAAAAGTAGAGCTTCTTTGGACTTGAAAAGACTGCCTGGAGCAAACTTGTTCATCTTCCTCTTTGAATTTAAATGTCATAAAAGGAATATTTTGGTGTCCAGTGGTTCGTTTTTCACTGAACTGACTGAGAGGAATGAACACAAACTCAGAGGTTCCAAAATGTAGGCAGCCTAACATCACGGTCAAAAGTGTACCTAAATGTAAGGCCAGAAACTATCACACTCTTAGAGGAAAACATAGGCAGAACACTATATGACATAAATCACAGCAAGATCCTTTTTGACCCACCTCCCTGAGAAATGGAAATAAAAACAAAAATAAACAAATGGGACCTAATGAAACTTCAAAGCTTTTGCACAGCAAAGGAAACCATAAACAGGACCAAAAGACAACCCTCAGAATGGGAGAAAATATTTGCAAATGAAACAACTGACAAAGGATTAATCTCCAAAATTTATAAGCAGCTCATGCAGCTCAATAACAAAAAAACAAACAACCCAATCCAAAAATGGGCAGAAGACCTAAACAGACATTTCTCCAAAGAAGATATACAGAATGCCAACAAACACATGAAAGAATGCTCAACATCATTAATCATCAGAGAAATGCAAATCAAAACTACAATGAGATATCATCTCACACCAGTCAGAATGGCCATCATCAAAAAATCTAGAAACAATAAATGCTGGAGAGAGTGTTGAGAAAAGCGAACACTCTTGCACTACTGGTGGGAATGTGAATTGGTCCAGCCACTATGGAGAACAGTATGGAGGTTCCTTAAAAAATAGAACTACCATATGACCCAGCAATCCCACTACTGGGCATATACCCTGAGAAAACCATAATTCAAAAAGAGTCATGTACCAAAATGTTCATTGCAGCTCCATTTACAATAGCCAGGACATGGAAGCAACCTAAGTGTCCATCAACAGATGAATGGATAAAGAAGATGTGGCACATATATACAATGGAATATTACTCAGCCGTAAAAAGAAACGAAATTGAGTTATTTGTAATGAGGTGGATGGACCTAGAGTCTGTCATACAGAATGAAGTAAGTCAGAAAGAGAAAGACAAATACCGTATGCTAACACATATATATGGAATTTAAGAAAAAAAAATGTCATGAAGAACCTAGGGGTAAGACGGGAATAAAGACACAGACCTACTAGAGAATGGACTTGAGGATATGGGGAGGGGGAAGGGTAAGCTGTGACAAAGCGAGAGAGTGTCATGGACATATATACACTACCAAACGTAAAATAGATAGCTAGTGGGAAGCAGCCGCATAGCACAGGGAGATCAGCTCGGTGCTTTGTGACCACCTAGAGGGGTGGGATAGGGAGGGTGGGAGGGAGGGAGACGCAAGAGGGAAGAGATATGGGAACATATGTGTATGTATGACTGATTCGCTTTGTTGTAAAGCAGAAGCTAACACAGCATTGTAAAGCAATTATACTCCAATAAAGATGTAAAAAAAAAAAAAGTGTAAACTTTGGAGTCAGGATGCTGGAGTTCACTCTCCCAGGTCCACCACTTAAGGCTGTGTGGTAGTTGAGTGAGTGACTGCATCCTTCTTAATCTCAGCTTCCTCCATTGTAAGAAAGAGTTAGCCAGGTATCCTTATGGTGGTTATGAGTATTAAGTGAGCTAATTCTATTGAAATTAACTGAATGAAAGCATAGAGACAGAAACTTGATTAGATGCTATCAGGGAGTCGGGGGAGGGGGAAATAGGGTACAGAGTTTGTGTTTGGGGTGATGGATCATTCTGGAACTAGATAGTGGTGATAATGCACAACATTGTGGACTTAATTCATGCCACTGAGCTGTAGACTTAAAAATGGTTAAAACTGAAAATTTTGTGTCATATAACATCTACACAATAAAACAAACAAAAAAGAAAGCTTATGAATGATGACTGTCACTTAGGCTCAGATTCTTTTCTTCTGGTTCTAATTCCAGGAAACACATTTTACATAATTTCAGGTCTAACATACTGACTCTTTCATTGCCACCTCTGGTGTTCTGTGATCTAAAAGGGAAGATCCTCAAGGTAGTGTGCCCTCCGAGCGGTCCCCTAAGGGGGCTGGGAGCTCATCTCGGCAGTCTTGGGGCCCCTAGGGCACAGGGTCAGGAAAGAAGCACTTGCACTAACAGATCCCCACAGCTTCAGCAGTGGAGCATGGTTTGGGAGCTTCTTCCTGATGCCTCACGAGGAGTGACGAGACTTGATGAGACTAACTCAGTTATGGTGCTTATCAGTCACCACCAGTTGTGCCAGCTATTTTCCTTTCCACTTCATCTAGGTCAGGCAATCAAACACATGGATTCCAGATTTAAACCAACTCTTACAGGATCATAAACATTGTTCATCATTTTAGGAACAGAAGGTTTTACTAATTTAGCAGTAGACTGGTGACCACCAAGGGGGCTCATTATATGGTCCGTAAAAATCAAGAAACACTAGACCCAGACAGGACATTTTTCCTTGAGATTTCTTCCAACTAATTGATGGATTTTAGAGAATCTAGTGTTATTACATAAACACATCTCTTTTGCTACATTGAAATTACTTAAAAATAAAGTCTGATACTTACTTGACACATAGGGTTAGATTTACATGACGTCAGAAGTTCTTTTTGACTCTGATTCTATGACTCGTACCCACCCAGCATAACTAGTCATGAAAAGAAAAGTGCTATTTCAAATCGTTTCCTTTACCAAGCTATGCAAATGTATATGAAATAATACATGTGATAATTTTGTAATGTAATATGCACTTACTGAGTTTAAATGATTATTAAACTTGTTATTTTTAAGCTGCTATTGTTTGTCAGTAATAATTATGATAATTATTTTAGTTTCATTTCATTCTGATCAGAGGTAACTGTGTATGTAATTTTAAAATGTTCAAGTCCATACATCACTCAACAGCTAGTGTTTTAGATTAGAGATAGTTGTTATTTGTATTGCGTGTGAGGTGGATACACTTTTAGTCCCTTAACGTATATGTACTGAGCTCCTGCTTTGTGCAGGGCACTGGTCTAGGTACTGGGAATATGGTGGGGAAAGAAACTGGGCAACATCCTTTCTCTCATAAAGCCTATTTCAACCTCCTCAAAACATAACCCTTATATCTAAATAATTTAGTTGCTAATATGCTATAGAACAAAATGGGGGAAAATTAGCTACTTCTATGTGTCTGGTATTGTACATGACATAGAAACCCTGTGAAATAATTTTCATTATCCCTATTTTAGAAGAGAAGAAATTGCCTTAAGACACTTGCAAGACAAGTTAAACTGTAGCATTTCTTATCAGGCTATTTGGTAAATTCTATATAATTACTTTAAATATCTTTGCAAAACGGGGGAGAAATTTTAGAATTAGAGGGGTACATAGGTAATCCTAGTCTTAGCAGAGCCTATGAGAATGATAATTCATTATAAAAATTAACAGCAATAAAATAAATCCTCATTTTAAGAAAGTTTACATACATGACACGTAAGTATATCTGTATATCTATCTATCTATCTATCTATCTATCTATCTATCTATCTATCTAGTCTCTCTTCGAAGTCCATTGCTTCTACCCCACTCACTACAGCAGTGGTTTCAATCAGAGGTGATTTTGTCCCCTACAGAATGTATGGCAATGTCTGAAGACATTTTTCATAGTTATATTTGGGGAGGTGGGGATGCTACTGGTGTCGTGTGACTAAAGGCCAAGGATGTTGCTACCATGCTACACTGCACAGGACAGAGCCCCATAGCAAAGTGGCACTGGACTTAAGGTGAAAAACCCTACATTAGAGGTAACAACTATTAGCTGTTTGGTGTGTTTATACACACCTGAACATACACACTCTCATGGTGTGCAAATGGGATAATATTGTACTTATTATCCCATGATTTGTTATTTCTACTTACTACAATTAGTACATTTAGTTCTGTCTCATTCCGGAAGACTGCATAGCATTTACTATGTATGTGTAAATGTATCATAACTTAATTAACTCTTCTCATATGAATAGACATTTAGGTTGTTTTCTTTTCTTTTCTTTTTTTTTTTTTTTTTTTTTTGCTATTTCAAATGGTTGCAGTGAACATCCTCATATGCACATTTTTGTACAAACATGACAGCATTTCTCTAGGACTATTTCCTTGAAGTAAGACTGCAAAGTCAAATTGTATGAACATTGAAAAATTTGGTAGGTATCACCAACCCCTCCAGAAAGGATGTGCCCAAGTTATAGTCCCACCGATTGTCTATGAGAATGACAGGAATATTTTCAACTTGGCAGCTGTGTTTACTAAAAAGGAATATAACATAAGCAAATAAAATTGTGCTTGATTTCAAGAATGTGTGGACAGATGAAGCCACAAAAGCCCAATAAGCTGTATCAAAGACATAATAATGGTCACTAGAAAGTAGACTGTGATGATCACAGAAATCACTGGTACGCAAGCAATAACAGTGAGAGGACTAAGCCCGTAGCAGGTGCATCCACTGTCCACACTGTGCTGGAAAATTTACCAAAGAGCTAATGGATTCTGGCTGCCTTGTTAATATGATCCAGTGTGTCATCTGCCTTCACCTAACTAACTGCCTGGTAGCGGGAGGAACAGCAGTTGTCCACAGGATTTATAGCTACTTAGCTTTTCAGTAAGGCAGAGGAAAAATAAACCAGAAAAGGTGTCATCCACTGAGATCATTAGAAAAGGGACCATGAATAAATGAATTCTAAGAACGAGATGTTGGCTAAAAATGGAAGAGGTGAAACCTGAATTAAATAATCCCTTCCCCTAACCTTTCCCAAAAAAACAACTGTATAAATAAGGCCCGGATATATAATATAGGAGTAATACTCAAGCCACTACTTTTCATGTGAAACTGAAAGAGCTGGTTATAGAGCATGATAGATTTGTTGGCTGAAAGAGTGTTGTGTAACACGGGATCTGGAATTGCGTGCCTGCTTTATGAGCACATCTTAATGAAATCTGTGTCATTTGTGTGACGTTTGTCACATCTTGCTCTGTCATTAGGCTATTTGTCCTGTAAGACGGTCACTCCGACTGGTCACCTGGGAATAGGCTCTGAGGTGACAGTGTTAGAAGTAGAGACTTCCTCTCCTCATGGAGCTTACATTTTCAGAGGGGAAACACACATTTAAAAGTCAATTATATAGTTATTTAAGTATCTTTGTGATAAGAATTGAAGGTGCTATGAAAAGATATAACAGGGCACCTGACCTAGTCTAGGGGGTGAGTGCGGAAGGCATCCTTCAAGTGGCATCTGAGCCAAAACAGAGAAACCACCCTACTTGTACCTTTGAACACGTATAACAGTTTGTATCACACTTAGGGTACATGTCATATATTTCCTAGTGTTTTCATCTATTTCAAGAACTAAACCCTCCTATAGAATGAACTTCCTAAAGAAAACTAATGATATTGTAAATCTTTGTCTTTTCATTAACAATTAGCATAGTTCATGACACAATGAAAAAGCCTAATCAGTAGTTTCATTCGTTTATTCATTTGTTTTACTCAGCGAGCAATGCCTGAGATGTGCTCGTTACTATCCTAGGCCCGCAGGAGATAGTAGTGACCAGGATGACAAGGTCATGCTCTCCCAAGGTTTCCATTTTGGTGGGGATCCAGACAAACGTATGTATAAATAAATGATATGTGATGTGATATACTATAGAGAAAATAAATAGACTAATGTGGTAGAGTATGAATATTAGTGGTTAGAAAAATCTTTTTTAAAGAAGGGGGATTTAAGTTTTGAATTTATGCCATCAAACTGTACAAGCCCTCCCCTTACCCCAGGCTTCCCGATTGTTCACCTCCTCTCCAGCACAAATGACCAAAGGGAATGCAGCGCTACCATTCCCTAGAATGTTCCTTTTCCACCCTCCAGAATAACTGCTTCATGCCCATTTCTGTCTCATCAACCTTCACCTATCCCCTACTAGTGATGACCTTACCTTTAACTTCCTTGATACCAAAATGAAATGGAGGAATTAGCCTTGAAAAGATTTGGATAAAATGGTAGCATACAATTGTTTTGTAGTTCTTTCTTCACACCCTTTCTCAAAAGTGGCTGCTTTAGCATTGCGTTTATGTAGCATGAGCTTAAATTTTTTTGTTGAATTGAATTTTTAAAATTCCAGCCATAATTAGATACTTTTCAATATTTACATGTTTAGGCCCTCATTTGACCTTGCTTCTTCTTTCACCCGAATTCAAAACTTCCAACATATTTCTAAGACCTCTATGTTCAAGTTAAATCATATTTGCAATCATATTTTTCAACTGACTGTTATTACCTTGTTACAATCTCACAGGGAAAATGGCTCCAAGGCATTTAGGAATCCTAACTTTCACTTCAAAAAGAACTCTGAATTTTTTTTTAAAATGTGTATTTTATTCTTTCAAACAGTCTATAAAAAAAGTGTAGTTAAAATGAACCAATTAAAGGTTTTACACATACTTTTTTTTAAGTATTAAAACTTACTTTGTAACTTTCCTAAGACTCATTCCATGGTATTATCTCCCTCAATCTGTGGGTTGATTGTCAGTGTTTAAACAACTATAAAGACATTGTTCCAGATATTTAGAAGAGTGGCTTACAATAATATCTTTAATGAACAGATGACTTCTCAGTTATGACTCAAGTTATAACCCTTCATTAGTTTATTCTGTCTTCAGTATATCAAGTGGGCGATGTAGATTGTAAAGTGGAAATGCCTTTTTGCTTTTAAATTAAATTGTCATAAGATGAAGAGTTCTAACTACTTTCCTTCTAATTAAAACCTACAAACACAAGAGTAGCTGTCCATTAGTGATACATTGGTGAGTAAAGACTGGTGGCTTTAAGTATAGGTTTTAGTCTAGAACTACTAGAAATTTTTATTTATTCACTGAGAAACCTGAAATTATATGCATATGGAAATCACCTAAAATAGAAATGGAATTACTTACATAATTGACTAAAGCCCTCAGAAGTTGAAATATAAATTGTCCTATGCAAATGTTTAAATCTTTTAAAAAATTTGTCTCAAAATGAGGTTTACCTATAAATGTTTTACCATATTGACCATTTTTGCAATAATACTGTTTTCTATACTGACTTAAGAAACATTGCAGTAATTTGAAATTCAAACTCAAACTCTTTTTACTTATAGGGCATTTGTTAGATGAGATGAGATGAAATATATAGGTCAGAAACAGTAAAACGTCCTGAGGTTTCCCTATGATGATTTTTGGAATTTAAAGCAACTTTCCAGAAATTCAGCCAATCTAGGCCTTCTAATTTTTGTTTCCAATATTAGTATATGGGTATGTCCAGATAAGAATTTATATCTTAAAAATGGGAAGTGGTCTAAAATGGTCTAGAGAAGTAAATTTGCTTTTGGCTCAAGAGTGAATTGGTTTTTCTTGTGATTTCTGGAGAATAATAATAAATTAATGCACTGAGATCACTATGGTATCAGTAATTGAACAATAGATTTAAAAAAAATCATTTATAGGTTTAATTATACATAGTATCCATATCTTATCACTGTAGATATTAAAAGTTGAGCATGGAATGGTTTGTGAGTATTGGCAGACAATCCATGAGGTTGGCTCTACTTTGCGTTCTCAAGATGAACCAGTTTCTGTGGAACTTCAGAAGATACACCAGAGGTCAGTTTATTTTGAAGGGTAGGTGCATGTTATGTGAGGAGAAGAAGATGTGGAGGAGAGCATCTGAGGTCCATGGAATGGCATCTGTCCTACCTCTGTCCCTTTAAAGGACTTTGTGCCATTTCTGTGGTGCATTTCTGTCCGAGCTGCCCATCTGTGAAGCAAGACTGTGAGGGGAGTTGGCTGCCCCTTACTCCCAACTCAGTCTCAACAGATACCTCCTCTGTTTTTCCCTTAAATCAATGTGGATCTTCACAAAACTATTCTCTATTCTGATGAACCCAAAACAGAAGGATGACATTGTGCAGTTAAGAAGGTTATGTCAGGAGATTATGTCTAATTCAAATTTAACCTTAATTTGAAGTGGGTACAAAATTCATTCAAAATGCCTTTTAGACAGATTCCCTCTCTAAACACATACCATTGTAGCACATTTTAAAACCAATCGTTACCATTCCAAGAACCATCCCAAGAACTCATTTCTTGGTTCCAAAAAGCCTTCCAGATAGCTTAAATAATCCTATAAAATTATTCCATGAAAATGAAGTTGTTATAAATATTTGAATATGGCTTAACAGTTTCATAGAGCTAAGGAATACATTATGTCTTTTAACTCTCTCAGAAAGCCCTATCTTTATGATAGAGATTCCCCATTCTAGAGGTGAAGTAATTTAGGTTTAAAGAGTTAATGGATTTTTTTTTTCTGGTCTTCCACAACCAGAAATTGGCAGGACCAGGAATTAAAGTATTGTCTTCTGAGTCTAAATGTGTCTTAAAAAACAACTTACTCTGTTGATTTAATACTGTGATAAAGAACAACTTAACTGTGTTAAACTAAACAGTGTTAAAACTAAACTCATATTTAAAGGAGGCAGTACTAAAGAATTCCATATTATGTAGTAAGGCATCTAAATTGCTAGGGATATAAATTTTCAAGTTAACATCTTATAGGACCTAACAGAATATGGTTCCACTCAAAATCAGTTTACTTCAGCTGTTTGAAAGTGCTTGATGAACAGGTATAAGGCCAGGGTGCTAAGTATTACACTTGTTTCAGAATAAAATGGTTATGCCTTTTGGCACAGTAACTGAGGGTCTCTGGTGAATACTTTCCCGTGCACTTTAGCAGATTCAAAATTAATTTTTGAAAACAAAAATAGTCTTAGCTATGAGTAGCCCCATTGTACACCTGCAAGAGTAAGTAAACTCTGTGAGCTAATTCAAACTTCTGATTTTTTACTAAAACTTGTCACGTTGGTCATCCATTTACTTGAATCTAAAGGAATATGTTCTCTCTTTAATTACTAAACAAAATATTAGCATTTCAGGGACTAATCAGAAAATTAAAATTGGGAGTGATTTTGATCTCACACTTGACAAAAGCTGGTTTAAAACCTCTGATACCTTTAGAACGTGATAATCATAATGAAATCTCAAAATCCATTCCTCTTGGTTTTCTGAGCCCCATCTCTGTACAAGCAAACAAAGCAACACCTCTGAGAAAGGTGTTTACTAAGTTACGGTTGAACTTAGGAAAGAGAGAAGGTAGGCATTTGAAAACTTTTTCTGTTTCTTTGCAAATCAATAATAAAACATTGACCATCACCTTAAGACATTTCACTTATAAATTACTCTTAGAATTCAAACCAGGGGAAAATGTTGTTTCTTTAGGAAAACTTGTATGTACCATTTTGCTGGATGTTAAAAACTCTCCATCTTTCCAGTTGTGACTTTGTTGCCAGGAGGCTCACTTGCTGACCCCTGGTGCCTCTTACTCTCTCTTGGGAGTTTTTTGCTGCCTTCATTTTAAATTAGTTATATACCCTTTGGGAAGTAAGCAAGATATTAGTTAAATAGACCCATGTATCTGAATTTTGAATAAAATCAAACCAAGATCTAGAAGAAAGTAGAATAGCCTTCTTATGCAGTACTATCATTGCTTTTATGGAATTTTCTTATTTCTCTTAATGGGTCTTTTCATATCCTTGGCCTTTTTCTATCTTGATCAATTTTTTTACTTTAAATTTATTTTCAAAATTGAAACTTTATATTGTTTTCTTTTACCTATACCTGAAATACTGTATGAGAGGATGGGGTTTTTGTTGTTGTTGATTTTTTATATATTTAAATATATATCGTATTTTTATATATTTAAAATTAGATTGCTATGTTATGTTTACAATGTTTATAAAAGGAAAGGTGTGGCTCCTTGAAGGAAGTTAGTAAAGAAAAAAAATACTGGTAAAGTAAAGGTTTAGAGAAGAACTAAGAACAGTATAAAGTAGTAGAATCAAAGAGAATTATGGCTTCAAATAATACTTTAATTCACACATCTATACTTAAGGGAAAATATTTGGTACTGCAGGGTATTCAAAATAAGTGCAGCCCAGCTCTTGTCTCTAAGGAGTTTAAAATTCAGTAGAGGGAATTGAAAATACACAAATTACTATAGCACATGGAGAAATCAAAAGATTCAAAAAATAGTAATTTCCTCCAGTTGGTGAGATCTGGGCCAAATTCAAAAATGCATGTTAGATTAGGTCAGTTTCTATGTTAAGGGTCAAGGGAAATAGGGTAACTCATATAAATGCCATGATCAAAGGTGCACCCGTTCAGCTGGAGCTGGTTTTAAGAGAAGGCAGACTCTCAGGGTAACCAGAAGAAAAGCATCTACCAGAAATGATGATGATAGTGATGGGGAGAGAGACAGTGAGGATGTAGTCATTCAACCCACACTTGTTATTAGGATAGGCACTGTGATGTAATGATGGAAAAGGCTCACTGCCTGCCCTCAAGGAGTGCTTGGTTTAAGGAGCACAGAGGTCTGACCAAACAACCCTCTGATAATTCAGAGGTCTGACTCTACTTAGTCCTACAGAGGGTGTAGGCTGCCGCACTGCACAGCTGCACAGACCGCTTCCACATCGTGTCTGGGGGAGGCGGGAGGATATGACTTACTCAGGGATACCAGAAATGCTTCACTGAGGCGAGTGGGCTGAACTGAGCTCTAAAGAAAGGGTAAAAGTTCAGTAAGTGAAGTGGGGAGAAGAGTGTTCCATGCAGAGGAAACAGCATGTACAAAGCGCCTGTGATGGGGGCAATGAGGCATATTTGAAGAATGGAAAGGAGGTCCACGTGCCTGGAGCACAGAGGCCAGGGAGAGCCTGCTGTGAGATGAGGCTTTTGAGGAAGGAAGAGGCCAAACTATGAGGGCTGTGGGTCCTTAATATTTTGGTCTTTATCCTCCAACCAAAGAAAAACTATTCAATGTTTTAAGTGAGGTCAGAGTTTTAATTACTCAGAGAAGAAATTGGAAGGAAGAGTGCAAAGAAGAGTTAGGCAGCTACTCAAGAGAGACGTGATAATAATGGAGAAAATGAAAATGTATTGAGCTCTAACTGTGTAGCGGGCAGTATGCTGAGTGCCTTATGTGCATTATCGAGAACTTGCCTGGATAATTGTGGTGCTCTATCAAAGTAAGTTCATGTTTCCATTTCCTCTTCAGTCCCAGTGCATTAAGCAAGCACAATGCAGTTCTACTAAGATGTTAGCCAAGATACTGGAGCCAAAGGGATGACCAAAAGGCAGGACCACAGACCGAGGCTTTATCTCGTGACATTTCCTTATAAATTACTCTTCTACTTCTTATCTCTCTGATGCCACATGTAGGCAGATGTCAGTGCTTTGTAGCAAAGATACAGCTAATCAGGAAGTCCAGATGCTTCCAAGGCTCTAAGAACCAAAGCTGCTAGGAGTTCGTAGAATTATCGGCCTGTAAATACCTGACTGAAAGTGAATCCTCGGGCTTCCCTGGTGGCTCAGTGGTTAAGAGTCCACCTGCCAATGCAGGGGACATGGGTTCGAGCCCTGGTCTGGGAAGATCCCACACGCTGCAGAGCCACTAAGGCTGTGTGCCACAACTACTGAGCCTGTGCTCTAGAGCCCGAGAGCCACAACTACTGAAGCCCGTGCGACTAGAGCCCGTGCTCCACAGCAAGAGAAGCCACCGCAATGAGAAGCCCGTGCACCGTAATGAAGAGTAGCCCCTGCTTGCCACAACTAGAGAAAGCCCATGCGCGGCAATGAAGACCCAATGCAACCAAAAATAAATAAATAAATACATAAAATTTATTTTTTAAAAAAAGGAAGAAGAGAGTGAATCCTCAAACTTCAATTATTCAGATATCCCTATGTACTTAAAACTCGTAAGTTTTAAGTAAGGTAAAAGGTTATTTAGAATGTTAGCTAATAAGATGATACTCAGTTGTGCTCATTAATTTCTATTTATTTTCTTGAGTTATTTGTTTATCAAGTATTTGCTTTAGCGACTACTATGTACAAGGCACCGTATCAACACTGAGGATATAATAGCGAAAAAAATAGGTGACAATTCCTGCCTGTGTGGAGCTTACGTTGTAGGGAGGGAACGCAAACCATGAAAAAGATATGTAAATAAAGCATGTAGTATGTTAGATGAGACTACATAGCAAACAAGATATGCCTTATAACTTATCCTGTATTTAGACTATGGTATAGTTTGAATCCTATAATATATATTTCGTAGTGAGAAAATTAAAGCAGATTGGGAGGAGTGTCAAGTATAATTTGGAGGTTGCGATTTTAGATGTCTGAGGAAGGCTTCACTGAGTCGGTGGCATCATCATAAATACCTAAAGGAGATGAGGGAGCCAGCCATGCAAATATATGGGGCAAGAATATTCTTGGCAGAAGGAACATCATTGCAAAATCTCTGAAGTATTAGCATCTCTTGATTCAAATGGTGTTTTCCCACCCATTTACAAATGCTGACAATCAGATTTGTAATATTTCATAAGAAGTTATATTGTCACCGAATAAGATTAAGTGGCTTTTTTGCTTTATCTTTTCAAATTCCATTTAATGTGGCATACAAGATATTTACTGGTTTTTGTTACAAGATATGTTATGTTTTAAAAGTTTCCTCTAAGGTTAAAAAAGAGGAAGATTATAAAAATAAGTGTTTGTTGTAGATATTTAAACTGTATTTTTCAATGTAAAACAATATTGATAAAGTCCTTGATGTTAAAGATAAACTTCTTACCCCGCCTCCAGATTTTTGTCTATTTTTATTTTATACACTTTCTTTGTTTCTTTACTTGTATTAATTTTCATTCCTTTATTAAAATCTTTTTTTAAATTGAAGTATTGTAGACTTACACTATTATATTCGTTTCAGGTGTACAGCATAATGACTCAATATTTTTACATGTGATCACCACTTTAAGTCTCGCTACCCTCTGTCACCATACAAAGTTATGACAAGAGGAACTGTATTCAATGTCTTGTAACAACCAGCAATGGAAAAGAATCTGAAAAAGAATAGATATATACCTGTATAACTGAATCACCTTGCTGTACACCTGAAACATTGTAAATCAACTATATTTCAACAAAACTCTTTACAAATTTTAAAAAGGTATGACAAGATATATTTGCACAGCTTCTTCTACATATGTAATCACACAGCATAATTGACTGGGTGTATTTTTTAAATGAATAAATGCCTTCCTTTTGCCAAAATTGCTTTGCTGGAGATCTATTTGTCTTACAAGGAACCATGTGCTTCTCACTAAGGGGTAGAAATGCTAGATTACTGAGTTCAGGTCAGTCCTCCTGCTGCTGCCAGCCTGGCCTGCTGGCATCCGTACCGCCCAGCTGCGGTTCAGCGTAACCAAGCCCTCTAGCCCTCACTCCACACATAGCTGCTAACCTCACCACACACTCAGCTGTCCCTTTTCCGGTCTCTGCAGAGTCACTCTCAGGGCACAGGTGACGTGGAGGTGGCCAGGAATTTATGATTCTATTTAAAAAGCTGACTAGACCATGACATGATAGAGATTTCCAAAGAACACTTTCAAAAACCATTTCTCATGTGGCTCTTCCATGGGTGGTTTGGGGGGCAGAGTTGCTGGTTCTTGAATTGGTGCTTCTCCATCAACCCTATGGGGAGGTGGCTGGCTCCCACTGCTGGATGTGATGATGTCTTTTCCCCCTTTTCTGGGCCTCAGCAAACTTCCCTGCAACAGGAAAGAAAGCATTTACCTGATACCCGATTACTCTGCTAGTCTAGCTATTGTCTTGGGAGTATTGGAGGGTGACGTCTGGGGTGTCAGGAGCTTCTGTGAGCCACTCAAGCCATGACAAGTTGATGACTTTCCAGTGTAGCGGCAATCAGTCATGTGACCGACGTGAGGAGTGAACTTGGGACGTGGGCTTGGTATTCCACCCTTGCTCGTGTGGAAATGAGCAGAAAGGTCAGCAGACAGCCACTGAAGATATTCAAAGTCTAGATGAGGCTTTTGCCATTTGGAAGTGAGCCAAGATGGATGAATGACTTTGCACCTATTCGTCTGAGGAATTTTAAAATGATAATCCCAAGGGAACAGAACTAGTCCTACACTTGACTAAGTCCGGGTTCCTGGGTGGAATAAAACAATCACATTTTCTGAGGTTTTGAGGAGTTGGTGAAGCTTCATTTTTTTTTCCTTCAAGCCAGTTAACAGCCTTCACTTTTGCTTCAGTTATGAAGGGCCCACTTAATTCACTAGCATAATTCCATACTTTGGAGATATACTAAGGGATCTCATCGGCAGCTTTGAGTATTTATAAATTTATTTATTTATAACATCTTTATTGGAGTATAATTGCTTTACAATGGTGTGTTAGTTTCTGCTATATAGCAAAGTGAATTAGCCATGCATATACATATATCCCCATATCTCCTCCCCCTTGTCTTTCCCTCCCACCCTCCCTATCCCACCCCTATAGTTGCACACAAAGAACACAGCTGGTCTCCCTGTGCTATGCGGCTGCTTCCCACTAGCTATCTATTTTACATTTGGTAGTGTATATATGTCCATGCCACTCTCTCACTTCATCTCAGCATACCCTGCCCCTTCCCCGTGTTCTCAAGTTCATTCTCTACATCTGTGTCTTTATTCCTGTCCTGCCCCTCGTTTCTTCAGAACCATTTTTTTTCCTTTTTAGATTCCATATCTATGTGTTAACATATGGTATTTGTTTTTCTCTTTCGGACTTACTTCACTCTGTATGACAGTCTCTAGGTCCATCCACCTCACTACTAATAACTCAGTTTCGTGTCCTTTTATGGTGGAGTAATATTCCATTGTATATATATGCCACATCTTCTTTATGCATTCATCTGTCGATGGACACTGAGGTTGCTTCCATGTCCTGGCTATTGTAAATAGAGCTGCAATGAACATTGTCGTACATGACTGTTTTTGAATTATGGTTTTCTCAGGAACTATGCCCAGTAGTGGGATTGCTGGGTCATACGGTAGTTTTATTTTTAGTCCTTAAAGAACCTCCATACTGTTTTCCATAGTGGCTGTATCAATTTACATTCCCACCAACAGTGCAGGAGGGTTCCCTTTTCTCCACACCTTCTCCAGCATTTATTGTTTCTAGATTTTTTGATGATGGCCATTCTGACCGGTATGAGGTGATATACCTCACTGAGGTTTTGATCTTCATTTCTCTAATGATTAGTGATATTGAGCATCCTTTAATGTGTTTCTTGGCAATCTGTATATCTTTTCTGGAGAAATGTCTATTTAGGTCTTCTGCCCATTTTTGGATTGGGTTGTTTGTTTTTTTGTTATTGAGCTGCATGAGCTGCTTATAAATTTTTGAGATTAATCCTTTGTCAGTTGCTTCATTTGCAAATATTTTCTCCCATTCTGAGGGTTGTCTTTTGGTCTTGTTTATGGTTTCCTTGGCTGTGCAAAAGCTTTGACGTTTCATTAGGTCCCATTTGTTATTTTTGATTTTATTTCTATTTCTCTAGGAGGTGGGTCAAAAAGGATCTTGCTGTGATTTATATCATAGAGTGTACTGCCTATGTTTTCCTCTAAGAGTTTGATAGTGTCTGGCCTTACATTTAGGTCTTTAATCCATTTTGAGTTTACTTTTGTGTATCGTGTTACGGAGTGTTCTAATTTCATTCTTTTACATGTAGCTGTCCAGTTTTCCCAGCACCACTTATTGAAGAGACTGTCTCTTCTCCATTGTATATTCTTGCCTCCTTTATCAAAGATAAGGTGACCATATGTGCATGGGTTTATCTCTGGGCTTTCTATCCTGTTCCATTGATCTATAGTTCTGATTTTGTGCCAGTACCATACTGTCTTGATAACTGTAGCTTTGTAGTATAATCTGAAGTCCAAAAGCCTGATTTCCTCCAGCTCTGTTTTTCTTTCTCAAGATTGCTTTGGCTATTGGGGGTCTTTTGTGTTTCCATACAAATTGTGAAATTTCTTGTTCTACTTCTATGAAAAATGCCTTTGGTAGTTTTATAGGGGTTGCATTGAATCTGTAGATTTCTTTTGGTAGTAGAGTCATTTTCACAATGTTGATTCTTCCTATCCAAGGACATGGTATATCTCTCCATCTGTTTGTATCATCTTTAATTTCTTTCATCAGTGTCATAATTTTGCATACAGGTCTTTTGTCTCCTTAGGTAGGTTTATTCCTAGGTATTTTATTCTTTTTGTTGCAATGGTAAATGGCAGTGTTTCCTTAATTTCTCTTTCAGATTTTTCATCATTACTGTGTAGGAACACAAGAGATTTCTGTGCATTAATTTTGTAGCCTGCTACTTTACCAAATTCATTTCTGGTGGCGTCTTTAGGATTCTCTATGTATAGTATCATGTCATCTGCAGACAGTGACAGTTTTACTTCTTCTTTTCTGATTTGGATTCCTTTTATTTCTTTTTCTTCTCTGATTGCTGTGGCTAAAAATTCCAAAACTATGTTGAATAATAGTGGTGAGAGTGGGCAACCTTGTTTTGTTCCTGATATTCATGGAAACGGTTTCAGTTTTTGACTATTGAGAGCGATGTTGCCTGTGGGTTTGTCACATATAGCCTTTATTAAGTTGTGGTAAGTTCCCTCTATGCCTACTTCCTGGAGGATTTTTATCATAAATGAGTGTTGAATTTTGTCAGAAGCTTTTTCTGCATCTATTGAGATGATCATATGGTTTTTCTCCTTCAACTTGTTAATATGGTTTATCACAATGATTGATTGGCATATATTGAAGAATCCTTGCATTCCTGGGATAATCCCACTTGATCATGGTGTATGATCCTTTTAATGTGCTGTTGGATTCTGTTTTCTGGTATTTTATTGAGGATTTTTTCATCTGTATTCATCAGTGATATTGGCCTGTAGTTTTCTTTTTTTGTGACATCTTTGTCTGGTTTTGGTACTTGTGTGATGGTGGCCTCGTAGAATGAGTTTGGGAGCTTTCCTCCTTCTGCTTTATTTTGGAAGAGTTTGAGATGGATAAGTGTTAGCTCTTCTCTGAATGTTTGATTGAATACGTCTGTGAAGCCATCTGGTCCTGGGTTTTTGTTTGCTGGAAGATTTTTAATCACAGCTTCATTTTCAGTGCTTGTGATTGGTCTGTTTATATTTTCTATTTCTTCCTGGTTCAGTCTCGGAAGGTTGTGCTTTTCTAATGATTTGTCCATTTATTCCAGGTTGTCCATTTTATTGGCATATAGCTGCTTGTAGTAGTCTCTTAGGACGCTTTGTATTTCTGCAGTGTCAGTTGTTACTTCTTTTTCATTTCTAAGTCTATTGATTTGAGTCTTCTCCCTCTTTTTCTTGATGAGTCTGGGTAATGGTTTTTCAATTTTGTTTATCTCTCAAAAAACCAACTTTTAGGTTTTTTTCATCTTTGCTATCATTTCCTTCGTTTCTTTTCCATTTATTTCTGATCTAATTTTTATGATTTCTTTCCTTCTGCTAACTTCGGGTGTTTTTTTTTTTTTTTTCTTTATTTTTTTGCGTTACGCAGGCCTCTCACTGCTGTGGCCTCACCTGTTGTGGGGCACAGGATCCGGACGCGCAGGCTCAGCGGCCATGGCTCACGGGCCCAGCCGCTCCGCGGCATGTGGGATCTTCCCGGCCCGGGGCACGAACCCGCGTCCCCTGCATCGGCAGGCGGACTCCCAACCACTGCGCCACCAGGGAAGCCCTCTAACTTCGGGTGTTTTTTGTTCTTCTTTCTCTAATTGTTTTAGGTGTAAGGTTAGGTTGTTTATTTGAGATGTTTCTTGTTTCTTGAGGTAGGATGGTATTGTTATATACTTCCCTCTTACGACTGCTTTTGCTGCATCCCATAGTTTTTGCGTCATCGTGTTTTCATTGTCATTTGTTTCTAGGTATTTTTTATTTCTTCATTGATCTGTTGGTTTTTTAGTAGTGTATTGTTTAGCCTTCATGTGTTTATAGTTTTTACAGATTTTTTTCCTGTAATTGATATATACTCTCATAGTGTTGTGGTCGGAAAAGATAATTGATACGATTTCAATTTTCTTAAATTTACCAAGGCTTGATTTGTGACCCAATATATGATCTTTCTGGAGAATGTTCGGTGAGCACTTGAGAAGAAAGTGTATTCTGTTGTTTTTGGATGTAAAGTCCTATGTATATCAATTAAGTCCATCTTGTTTAATGTATCATTTAAAGCTTGTATTTCCTTATTTATTTTCATTTTGGATGATCTGTCCATTGGTGAAAGTGGGGTGTTAAAGTCCCCTATTATTATTGTGTTACTGTTGATTTCCCCTTTTATGGCTGTTAAAATTTGCCTTATGTTTTGAGGTACTCCTGCGTTGGGTACATAAATTTTTACAATTGTTATATCTTCTTGGATGGTACCCCATAATCATTATGTAGTGTTCTTCTTTGTCTCTTGTAACATTCTTAATTTTAAAGTCTATTTTGTCTGATATGAGAATTGCGACTCCAGCTTCTTTTGATTTCCATTTGCTTGGAATATCTTTTTCCATCCCCTCACTTTCAGTCCGTCTGTGTCCCTAGGTCTGAAGTGGGTCTCTCATAGACAACATACATACGGGTCTTGTTTTTGTATCCATTCAGCCAGTCTGTGTCTTTTGTTTGGAGCATTTAAATCCATTTACATTTAAGGTAGTTATCGATATCTATGTTCCTATTGCCATTTTCTTAATTGTTTTGGGATTGTTATTGTAGGTCTTTTCCTTCTCTTGTGTTTCCTGCCTAGAGAAGTTCCTTTAGCATTTGTTGTAGAGCTGGTTTGGTGGTGCTGAATTCTCTTCGCTTTTGCTTTTCTGTAAAGGTTTTAATTTCTCCTTTGAGTCTGAATGAGCTTCTTGCTTGGTAGAGTAATATTGGCTGTAGATTTTTCCCTTTCATCACTTTAAATATGTCCTACCACACCCTTCTGGCTTGCAGAGTTTCTGCTGAGAAATCAGCTGTTAACCTTATGGGGATTCCCTTGTATGCTATTTGTTGCTTTTCCCTTGCAGCTTTTAATATTTTTTCTTTGTGTTTAATTTTTGGTAGTTTGATCATTATGTGTCTTGGAGTGTTTCTCCTTGGATTTATCCTGTATGGGACCCTCTGCACTTCCTGGACTTGATTGACTATTTCCTTTCCCATATTAGGGGAATTTTCAAGTATAATCTCCTCAAATATTTTCTCAGTCCCTTTCTTTTTCTCTTCTTTGTCTGGGACCCCTATAATTCAAATGTTGGTGTGTTTAATGTTTTCCCAGAGGTCTCCGAGACTGTCCTCCATTCTTTTCATTCTCTTTTCTTTACTCTGCTCTCTGCTAGTTATTTCCACTATTTTATCTTCCAGGTCACTTATCCATTCATTTGCTTCAGTTATTCTGCTATTCATTCCTTCTATAGAATTTTTAATTTAATTTATTGTGTTGTTCATCATTGTTTGTTTGCTCTTTAGTTATTCTAGGTCCTTGTTAAACGTTTCTGTCATTTTCTCCATTCTACTTCCAAGATTTTGTATCATCTTTGCTATCGTTACTCTGAATTCTTTTTCAGGTATACTGCCTATTTCCTCTTCATTTGTTTGGTCTTGTGGGTTTTTACTTTGCTCCTTCATCTGCTGTGTATTTCTCTGTCTTCTTATTTTGCTTAACTTACTGTGTTTGGGGTCTCCTTTTTGCAGGCTGCAGATTCATAGTGCCCATTGTTTTTCATGTCTGCCCCCAGTGGGTTAGGTTGGGTCAGTGGGTTGTGTAGGCTTCCTGGTAGAGGGCACTAGGGTCTGTGTTCTGGTGGATGAGGCTGGTTCTTGTCTTTCTGGTGGGCAGTACCGTGTCTGGTGGTGTGTTTTGGGGTGTCTGTGAACTTATTATGATTTTAGGCAAGCTCTCTGCTAATGAGTGGGGGTGTGTTCCTGTCTTGCTAGATGTTTGGCATAGGATGTCCAGCACTGTAGCTTGCTGGTCGTTGAGTGGGGCTGGGTCTTAGCGTTGATATGGAGATCTCTGGGAGAGTGTTAGCCGTTTGATATTATGTGGGACCAGGAGGGCTCCGGTGGACAAATGCCCTGAAGTTGGCTTTCCCACTTCAGAGGCACAGGCCTGACACCCAGCTGGAGCACCAAGACCCTGTCAGCCACACGGCTCAGAAGAAAAGGGAGATTAAAAAAGAAAGAATGAAAAAATAAAATAATTAAAATAAAAAATAAAAATATATATTATTAAAAATTAAAAAATTAATAAGTAATAAAAGAGAAAGAAGAGAGCAACCAAACCAATAAACAAATCCACCAATGATAACAAGCACTATAAAGTATACTAAAAAAAAATAATAATAACTGACAGAACCTTAGGACAAATGGAAAAGCAAAGCTTACAGACCAAATCACACAAAGAAACATACACAGTCACAAAAAGAGAAAAAGGAAAAAATATATATAAATTTAAAAAAAGGAAGAGAGCCACCAAATCGATAAACAAATGTACCAATGATAATAAACTCTAAATACTAAACTAAGATAAACATAAAGCCAGAAACAAATTAGATGCAGAAAGGAAGCCCCAAGTCCACAGTTGCTCCCAAAGTCCACGACCTCAATTTTGGGATGATTTGTTGTCTATTCAGGTATTTTACAGATGGGACGGGGTTAAAGTAGCAGCTGATTAGGGCGCTCTGGCTCACTCAGGCCGTGGGGAGGGAGGGGTATGGATGCGGGGAGAGCCTGCGGTGGCAGAGGCCGGCGGCGTGACGTTCCAACAGCTGTGTGTTCTCCCGGGGAAGTTGTCCCTGGATCACGGGACCCTGGTAGTGGCGGGCTGCACAGGTTCCCAGGAGGGGAGGTGTGGATAGTGACCTATGCTTGCACACAGGCTTCTTGGTGGCTGCAGCAGCAACCTTAGCATCTCATGCCATCCTCTAATGTCTGCGCTGATAGCCACAGCTCGCGCCCATCTCTGCAGCTCGTTTTGGCGGTGCTCTGAATCCCCTCTCCTCACGCACCCCGAAACAGTGGTATCTTGCCTCTTAGGCAGGTCCAGACTTTTTGCCGGACTCCCTCCTGGCTATCTGTGGCACACTAGCCCCCTTCAGGCTGTGTTCACACGCAGCCAACCCCAGTCCTCTCCCTGCGCTCTGACCGAAGCCCAATCCTCAGCTCCCAGCCCCGCCCGCCCCGGCGGGTGAGCAGACAAGCCTCTCGGGCTGGTGAGTGCCAGTCAGCACTGTGCCTCTGTGCGGAAATCCCTCTGCTTTGCCCTCCGCACCCCTGTGGCTTCGCTCTTCTCCGCGGCTCCGAAGCTTCCCCACCCCCATCCCCGTCTCCGCCCGCGAAGGGGCTTCCTAGTGTGTGGAAACGTTTCTTCCTTCACAGCTCCCTGCTAGAGGTGCACGTCCCATCCCTGTTCTTTTGTGTCTGTTTTTTTTCTTTTGCTCTACCCAGGTACGTGGGGAGTTTCTTGCCTTTTGGGAAATCTGAGGTCTTCTGCCAGCGTTCAGTAGGTGTTCTGTAGCAGTTGTTCTACATGTAGATGTATTTTTGATGTATTTGTGGGAAGGAAGTTAATCTCCACGTCTTACTCCTCCGTCATCTTGAAGGTCCTTCTATACGTTTTCAAAGTTTGTGAAATTTAAGTTTTTTTGTAACCATAACTTGCACAGATTTTTCAGATGGTGAAAGTATGAGGAAACAAACAAAACTCTGGTTACGTAAAAGTAAAGTACTAGGGATTGCATGTTTAGGGGAGAACTCTCTTAGTGGGTAGTGCTTGAACCAAGACAGGAAGGTTCCCAAGATGGTGGCCAAGCAAAGATCTGAGTGGAGAGTGTGTCTGTGTGAACATTCTGTATCATATTTCCTAGAAATTGGTGTGGTCTTCCTGTGTATAATTAAAATCTTTCTTCATTGTGAAGAACTATATTAAATATTTTTAAACAGGTTTCCTCTTGCATGTATTAGGGTCTCTATTTCAGAGACCCCAGTTACCCTTAGCTGAATTATGTTTGCCAGTCTTCCATATCTGTTAGCTTCATCCTAATGATTTAAATCTTCTTTTTCCTTCCAACTATATTTTCTATGAATATGACAAGCTTTCTTTTAAGTTGGAAACTTTATTTTAAGGCATGTATGTTTCATTCTTTCTGTTTTTAATATGCATTACTTCGGTAGAGATGTTGTTTTGGTCTTCAATTTTATTTCCTTTAGGCTTGCAATTTTCCTTTTCTATTTTGTTTTTCTACTGTCTCATTTTATAAAGCTTTTTTTAAATCAATATATTCCTATTAAGTGCTGTGGAAAATTTCCTTCTCTTTTAGGGTTATGCTTTTTCCTAGGCTGATTATTTTCTTTCTGTGCTGTATGGTTTTGAGTGTTTTCCATAGTTTTTATGCATTGGATTCAAGTCCCTTTCCTCATATTTTACTCACACTTGGACAGTTTGGTCCAGATTTTCTATTTGACTTCTTTCCACGCCATCTGAGAACTGTTTGCTGTGCCTTCCTTGGTTGTGGTTTAAGGACTCAGTATTTTGAGTTCTATCCATAATTTTCTCTGGCTTTGAGGGCCTGATAGGCTGAGGGGAGAGCTTGGCCCAGGGAGTGATATCTGAGCTTCACCTTCACTTCTAGGATTTCATAAAATGTTTGGTGTCAGAGTTCAATCCATGAAGTCAGAGAACTGTCCCATTTCTATAGAGATTCACCCTCAGGCTTTGAGTCAGCCCCTGATTCTATGCGTCAATTTGGTACTTTCCTCTTCGAGAATCAGTCCTGTCCTGCACATCTATTTCAACCTGGTTTTCCCCTGCTGCTGTTTCTCCCACTCCCTAAACAGAAGAGAGAAGCCACTTAGTTTTCCTCTTGCCAGATCTGAGAGTATTATTGAGAATCTCAGAATCTGGTCTATTCTCTCACATGGCTTCTTGGAAATGGGATGGGAAGAGGTTTGGTCATGTCACAGTGGCTGCAGTCAGCTGCAGAAACTTATGTTTCTTTAGGTAAGCCATTGCACTGTGCCCTTTTGCTTGGTTAGTTATTTGTGGTGATTTTTGTTGTGGTTGTTGCTAAAATCTGTGCTGTTGTCCATTCTACCATCTAAACAGTAAATCTCCCATCACCCTTATATTACTCTAGCTCTTTCATTTACCTGTATATAAACAGACTCAAAACCAAACAACACTGAAACATAGTTGTCCAAAAGATATCTTAAAACAGATGAATATTAAAGCTTTCTATATTTGCTAAAAAAAAATTCCTAGTGTTTTCTAGGAAAACAAACTGAGCTTTGTGTTTGTTATATTTCTTAAGAAAATCAACTTATTATTATCAAAAATAGCAAACATTTGAGTCATTTGATCTTAAAAGTATTAGATATAAATAAAACATGTAATGATGGGCTTGGAATAATAAAATTTCTTTAAAGAGAGGAAGAAAATACGAAATGGCAATCATGACCCATCCAGAGTTATTTCTGTTTTGAGCTATGTGCTGTTTTACTAGTAATATTAAAAAGTCCATAACACTTTTGTTATGGTCTCCCTTTCTTTCTCTCCCTTTAAAAAAAATTAAGTTATTTATTTATTTATGGCTGTGTTGGGTCTTCGTTGCTGCATGCGGGCTTTCTCTAGTTGCGGCGAGCAGGGACTACTCTTTGTTGCAGTGCGCAGGCTTCTCATTGCAGTGGCTTCTCTTGTTGCGGAGCACGGGCTCTAGGCATGCGGGCTTCAGTAGTTGTGGCATGTGGGCTCAGAAGTTGTAGCTCATGCGCTCTAGAGCGCAGGCTCAGTAGTTGTGGAGCACGGGCCCCATGGCATGTGGGATCTTCCCAGACCAGGGCTCGAACCTGTGTCCCCTGCATTGGCAGGCAAACACTTAACCACTGCGCCAACCAGGGAAGTCCCATCTTTCTCTTTTTCTTGTTATGTTTATTGTTCATGTGGGTGGCTGTAATCTACATACTCTATGAAATTTTTATGGTTGATACTGAGCCATAAGTTCCTACTAAAATACAGTTGAAAACTTGGAAGCTGTTTTAGACCTGAGCCAAGAGAAAAGACATTGTGTCATCAACTTTTTGTGCAGTTTATTTATCTTATAGTCATGGGGCCCCCCAAAATATTTGTAAGTCTGAGGGTAAGAACTCATATTCCATGTATTGTGCTGAAATGCTTCAATACTCATTTTGGTATCTTAATAAAGATATTTACCAAATATGGAAAATTAACTTATTCATTTACCTGGTAAATATTTATTGAATGCTTACCATGTGGCAGGAACTCTTCTGAAGACTGGAGATCCTCTGATGAACAAGATAAAATCCCTCCCCTTATATAGCTTTACTTCAGAATGAAGGAAATGGGCAATCTGTGAAAAAATAAATAATGACCTGATTGTGTTCTTAATAAGCATTCTCAAATTTAACCATTTATCCTTCAAACTCAGTCATTGCTGATCTGAGATCAGAGACAGTATATCAGTATATCAGTGCAGGCTAATTGTTTGCTTGTGCCTGAATTGTGTATTCTCAGTGACAGACCTATATACCCTGGGCTAAGCCAAAAAGGCACCACTATGCATAAAAATATATAAAGAGGGGAGAATGAATAGCTGAAACTCTTTAAAGATTGCCCCATTTACTACTCTACCATCTGAAAAGGGGAAATGATTGTAAGGACTATTTAAAGGCTGACCTCCGTGGTAGATTTTCCTCTTGCTGCTAAAATTGCCTTTGTTCACTCAGCTGTTTTCAGAATACTCTTTGTAAGATCCCACCTGGCTTTTCTCTCTTACTAAGTATATGCTGTGCTTCGAGCCTATTAATAAAGCACAATAGGGTTGTTGTGACCTTGATTCCTTGGGGGTGAAGAACCCCAGTGGGATTGTCAGTGCAGCTTCCACAGCTAGCTTGAAATGTTAGCTGTCCTTACAAGGCAAGAAGGCAGTACTACACATTTTGCTACATTTGGCTTGGACAAAATACATTTCCGTCCAGTTCTTCAGATGGCATATAGTGACATTCACTAATTGACACCATATTCACGGGCTACAGGTAACAATTTTGAAATGTCTGAGATGTAGGAGAATGAAGCAATTTAAGTTCCAAGGACAATTTGGCAGGGAGATAAATAGAGCATTACCATTTTAAAGAGACAGTCCTTATAAAAGATAGAGAATCAGGATGTAACTTTTGGGGTCAGCCCTCAAAATTACAACTGTGTTCTATCATTCAGTATACATGTTTTTTTAGTTTAAATTTTAATGGGCATTTACATACTTCATGGCAATGATACCAATAGGAAAATACACTGCATACAAGTTTAAAAAAATAAAGATTGAAACATACAACTAATTCTCATGCCTAATTAAGTGTTCTGAATTATCAGCTTCGATTGTCACAAGTGTCATCTCCTTTGATAGTATTGGCCACCTAATAGGAGACTGTTACCATCCCAGTTGTCCGTGGGCCTGTGATTGATCAATTTTTGACAACAAAGAAATGTTAACAAGGCTATATGGCGAAGCAGTCACTGGAAAAATCCCTTTCACAATGTTTCTACTTAATTGTGAGCATCACCATTGCCACGTGTGATATAGCAACACAGTTAAATTTCCTTTTGCTCACATTTAGTGGGACCTATGGGGGTGTGCAGAAATCATTGGGGGATCAGGAGCCTGGAAAATTACATACTCGAAGAATTAATGAACTATAATTCCATATTACGTTCTCAATCACATTGTGCTTCCTTTTCATTAATAGAACTAAATTGGTTTTCCATAGACAGGGTACTTTTAAAAAATGCAATCATGCTTTTGCTCAGATAAAAAAATGCTACCTGCTTTGCGGATGAAGCTTGTTCTATCATGAAACTTATCAGTAGGAAATTTATAGGGAAGAACTTATCTGCTGTGTTAACTCAACCTGTTGTAGTGCCTTGAAATTGGTCTTTAAATCCCTGGCTGGAAACTGTGACTCATTTCTTAGTCCTTGTTCTTTTTAAGGAGAAAAATGTTTTTGAGTTATATAGTACTACCTAATAGAGTGATAATCAAAGGCTTCTCTGAATACAATGAATGTCTTTTCATAAAAATTTTCATAAATCAAAATTTTAGTATCTTAATAAGTATATCAGTAGCTTCATATTATTTCTGGATCCCAAGTCATAAAAGCCTTTGGACATAATGTTCAAATTATATCAAACTGAAATCTAAACATAATGTTAAAAATCTTTAGCCAGGTCTAAAACAGAGCCATTTATAAATTCAAATTAAGATTATTTTCAGTGTATGTGGCAGTGATTAGTTTAGCTAAAGAAGGGAGTTCATCATGGTAGGCATATTGTAGATACTGCTTTCTGATTAACAGGCTAGCTATATTACAGTGTACTTTACGTACACACACACATACACACAATCACGCACATGCGCGCACTATAGTTCAGAATCACAAATGACCGTGTGGCGGTCTAACCTTGTAAAAACGAATTCTATCAGGGTTTATGTGTCAAAAACAATTACATTAATTTCTAGTAATGTTGCTATTATTATGTACGCATCCCTCAAGTTCTAGCTCTTAAGAATCAGTTTATACTTCCTTTCTAGGTGATTCTCTTTTAAGTATTACAGCAATGATATGATGAACTGTGGAAGTATAGAACATAATACCTTATTCTAGATGAATCGGCTCCAAAGGCTTTTATGCTTCCATGCTCTCACTATTGTGTTTCATTTCCATGATATCAAATCTCAAATCAAAATTCAGTCTGAATAGAACTAAAGCATTGAAAATATGGGAATAACACAATTACGTGAAAACTAAGACATAGTTTTTGTTAGAAAGTAAGCCACAATGTAGAATCAAATTATTTAAGATTGATTCCTAATTATATGATTATGTAGTCTTTCATGAAATTGTAATACACATACACATACTGAGCTACATTTCCTGCCACCAAATCACTTAGTTTACAATCATACATCAAATCAAATCCCTTTCCTTTTCAACCTTCCTTTCATCCATAAAGCTTTTAATGACCCCCGTCTTGCCATTCGGGCCAGCTATGCCCGATATAAATACTTTTCCTGTTTACTTCTGTAAGTATTTGATATTGAAGTCTTTATTTTTTGATTAGTGTGATTTTATAGGTTTACTTATGTGCATTATGTGTGTACTTGGATGTCCCTTTCCAATTTAAAAATTCTCAAATACATTTTGCTAGCTTGGCCAACTTTCCTTATTAAATGGCTGTAAAATTTTGGGAAAATCCTCAACTGTGAAGGAAAGTGACAGGTACCTTACAAGATAATTGTGAAAATTAAATTAGGTAGCTGATATTATACGCAGAGCATAGTACTGAGCACATAGTAGGCATATTTAGGCATCCTTCTCATTTCTATGGCCTTTGTCCTTTTCTTTCTTGCTCCATGTTCTAATTCATCCTATATCTAGTCCACTTTTAGCCACCTGAAGGGCCTTGATATGATTTCACTTCAGGATGATGTATTGCTTGACTCTCTTCCCCCCACCCACCCACCCCCATTCCTGTGACTACTTCATTGAGTCAGACTCTCTCCTGGAATATTGTGACAGTGGCTAATTGGTGTCTGTGCCTGATTCACATGTGTGCCTGTCTGCCCCCTGCTGCCCCTCCAATCTCTTTTCCACACTGCTGTCAGAATGCTCTTTCTAAAGCAGTATTGATGATGTTGGATCCTGGCCTAAAACTTCTCAATGGTTTCTGAATAATGTTATGATAGAGATCAAGCTGCTTGATGTGGCCTTTTAGCACCTTCACACTCTGACCTCCGCTTGCTTCTTCAGCCTTGTGTCTTGCTGTTTCCCTCATTCTACCCCCAAGACACATTCATGCGCTCATGAGCACAAACACACACACCAGCCAAGTCCTCACAGAAGCCAGGTTTTTCTCTAGCTTCTTGGCCTTAATATGTTTCTATCTTTTGCCGTCTGTCTTCTCCTGTCTAACTCCTTTGTATTTTTTACTTCAACTTAGATATGTCTTCCTCTGGGAAGCCTTCTGGGGCCCCAGTGTTCAAACTGGGAACTATTTTTAAGTGTCTCCACATATCCTAAGATTCTTACACCATAGCACATAATACCCAGCATTGTAAGTACCTATTTGATCATCCTTTGCTCTATTAAACTGATAAACTTCATGAGGACCATGTCTACATAATTCACAGTTGTATTTCCAATACTCAGTATAGGGCTGAGCACAGAACAGGCACCAAATAACTTTTTTTCTCTCTTAAAAAACACATTTTTACCTGTTTTAAAAAAGCGCTGGAACAGGCACTAGGCATTTCATATACTATCAAGATGGGCCTAGATCAGAGCAAATGGGCCACTCTGTGTAGCTTAGGTAGGCCCATTTAGACCCAGGAAAGATATTCCTGTACCTAGTATAATGATGTGGAAATCAAGAAAAAGAAAACCTAAGGATAAATGCAAGATGAATAATGTTACATAATTAAAATGCCTGCATTTAATGCCTTTAAGTAAATTAAAATGCCTTTTGATTTTAAAAAGGCATTTAAAATGCCTTTAATTTTTAAAAAATGCCTATTTTTTCTTTTATATTTCTAAGCTATGTTCAGGTACTAGCCAAGATCATCATTTCCTTTCTCCCTTATTTTGGTCTTTCTTCTAATACTGTTTCCTCTCTTCTTCACTTTCTCATTACCCCAGGGTTATTTAGAAAAAATTCTGAATCAACTGTATGTGCAGAGGTCATTCAACTCTGATTCTTATTTCAAGAACAATTTTTTTATATCCTGACAACTGAAAATCAGAATCTGCCCTACAATAGGTTAAATATTTGCATTCCCTTTCTATTAGCTCGTATTTTTTTCACAAAAGAATTCCATTAGCATTACATCTCATTGGCTGATGTATCTGAAAACTGAGTAGAAAGATATTACAGTTCCTAAAGAGTAAATGGCATTGGGAAATTAAGATTGAGTTAATTTTTTTAAAACTAAAATTAATTTAAGTACTTTTTAACCTGACTCATTAAAACAGAGAGTTGTATGTTTCATTGAAAGTGTAAAACTCCCTATCAGACAAAATGTATATAGTATAGTAAATACAGCACTTCACAATTTTCAAAAAAGTTTTATAAAAATTCTACCAAATAGGTGTAATTGTCCCTGTTTTAGCAGATTATGAAGCTGGATCAGCAAAATTATCTAATTTGCCTTAGAGCACAAGATATTAAATGATCAATGCTAAGATTTGAACTCAGATTTTCTGATTCCAGGTACAGGCCACCTCCACCCCAGCTGTGGATATATGTCACGTTATTGTAGTCCTTATTGTTATTCATGAGATTTTTGTGTGTGTACATGAAGTCTCTACTAGGCTACATGCCAAAACTCTGTGATTGATGTGTCGTTTTCTTTTCCTAACCAACTTCATCCATTCCTGATAATATTAACCTACCACCCATGCCATTTCTTTTCCCTGACATTATCTTCTCTTTATTTAGTGGTATCTGTGAATACTAATTATATGTTGACATCTAAGGTTTTCCATTTGCATTTTTAATTTTCTTAAGGACAAACGCTGTTGTAAATCTCTAAAATATGCATCTATTGTCTATAAATAAATAGTTATGTAAACTAAAAAAACCTGGGAAATAGCCTCACTAATCACTCACTCACTATATCAAATTAGTCAAGAAGTCATGTAATTTTACCTTTTCAATAGCTTCTGAGTCTGTCTAGGAAGTCTTTCCCAACCTCCATCCCCATTGCCATCACTCTAATGAGCTCTTGCCTGAGCTATGGCCAGAGCCTCCTAAGTGCTCTCCCTGTTTCTTTGGTTCTTCTGTTGAAGTGCATTGTCCAAACTGACAGAGTAATTGTTCTGAAATGCATATCAGACCAGCCACTCTCCTGCTTCCAGTGACTCCAGGATTCTAAACTCCCTAGGAATATACAGTCATCAAAATACTATCCCCACTTACCACATTGGCTTCAGCTTCTCCCACTTCCCATTCCTGCCCCACTAGACCATTCCCTATAGCAATAATAATAATAATAAACTGTAATTGAGAATGTGTTCTATGTATTGGGCAAAGTGTTCAACACTCCGTTTGTATTCTATAATTAAGCCTTACACCCCTATGAAGCAGATTAAAATTCTCTTTTACAAATAAGAAAACAGAAGTATGAAACGTTTAAAATTAGGTTGCTCCAGTATCACTCCATGGCTAAATATCAAGGCAGATATTGGAACTTAAGCAGACTGATTTGAGAACCCTCTCTACACCAGGCTTGTGAATGTCATGTCCCTGTATCTGTGCACCTGCTCTTCCTATTGTCTGAAAGTACACTTCTCCAACACAGAGCTTCCTAGCAAACTTATGCTCATCCCTCAAAACTTTAAATTTTGACAGCCCTCTCACTGTTATTTAGGGATAACGGTCTTTCATCAATTGTTAGTTACACATATTTCCTATTTTAACATTTACAAAATCAGGAGGCATCTTATAACTGATGGTGTATCATTGTTTAATTGGCAGCATTTTTCTCTGAGTGATACATAAGACAATGTGCAACTTTTGATTAATGAATTAGCTGGAGTTGATAAAAATGTTATTTTTAGAGTTCGAGATCAATTTTGATACTAAGTCTCTTGAAGGCTAAAACAAACAGAAGTGAGTACTTTCACAGATCTGAATGCTGGAGGGGAGAACATTCCTGGCTCCATGGGTGGGTGGATTTCTAACTTTGAGGCATACATAGATTACCTGGGCACTGAATGGAAAATTCGGATCACCAGACTCCATTACCTGGGATGCTGACTTCATAGGTCTAGGGAAGAAATCAGAAATCTGCATTTTTTCTGGCATCCTCAGAGGATTCTGACTCAAGTGGTCCACACTTTGAGAACCACTGCTTTAAGGGATGCAAAGCTGTTTTTAGTATTTCATTCTCGAATGGAACTTCAGAATGAGTATAGATTGAGATAGATGATATAGATGATAATACTGATAATGCCCCATAGTCCCTTTGTTGAAATCCATTGGACAATGCCCAGGAGTATTATTTGCAGACTGTGGCATCTGATGAAAGAAAAAGTGAGAGCATACTCTGAAAAGATATCTCAGTGTAGTTTTGGAGAAAACCAAAATAATACAGCTTAAATGTTCCACTTGTATCTAAAATAATGAATAGATTACTAACAAGTTGTGTGTTCTTCTGACAGTCCTCACAGATAATTTATATACATATGCATATATGCATTTCATATGTGTGTTTATATGTATTCATATACATATACGTGTGTTTATTAGAGTGCGAGTCTAATAGGGCACAGGATGTCTTTATGCCCTCAAGACCTACTCAGTGCCTGGCATACGTAGAGACCCAACCCAACAAAGTGCTTCCACACACATGATTTCATAATAAAATGCTGCAACTCCTTGAGAACATTATATAAATACCGGGAGCTGAAACAGCCCCGAAAACTGTTAAAATATTTAGATCATTCAGCTTTTCCTTCGATAATGGAAATTATATCTCTGTTCTTTTTCATCAATAAAGAATTTCCTGAATATAGCTTGTTTTGCTGCCCTTTTGCCACAAACATATATTTTTGCATTCTAATACTTCTGCAGGTGCACCTCACTCCTATATATTAATAACATTTGCCTTCTGACTTGAGTATTTCTTAACATACTAACAACTTTAGGGATGATTTTTAGTTGGAATTAGTAAGTCAAGTATCTTATCTTTTTATTACTGAAATGATCCAGCTGGATGAATATGAAAACAGAAATGTTCCATCATGTGATATCACAAAGTAGTTCATTAAACCGCAGAAATGTGTTATCATCTCATTTATGTACTTTTCCCAAAACAGTTGTCCTAGGAATATACAGCAATATGTGCTCTATTCTTGACCTATAGTAAATTTATTAAAATCGGATTACTAATAACCATGGTGGAAGTTTTCAGCAGGAAATAATTATAGCATCTTAGGGACCAGAAGCAAACTGGCAGTTTTCTACATTTGTAATATCTGTGACATAAACCTTTTATTTCTTCCAACCTATCTATCAATGTACTTAGCAAGTCTGAAAATAGAAAAGACCATTTCTACTAGAAAGTATCAGTAGTACTGACAGTTCTATATATTCAGTGATAATTAATATTTATAATGATGGCCCTGGGGCACTGTAAGTTCCTTCTAAACCGGTAAGGAAGACTGAGTTATGTCAGCATACTTTTAATACCTAATGGGTTTTCTTATCTTGTAATTATTTGGAAATATATCATTGAATGCTATATATCATTAGACTACTTAATTAGACTCACGCTTCAAGTTAAGCAGGGTCACCCTTTCCCAAAATTGAAGATGAATGATGACTTACTAGGATTAGTATTAGTATATTTATGCATATTTAAATAATAAAACACCTTTAAAACAATGTTCTCTGCTTCAAATTCAGTACTCAGGATTTTACTGGTAGCAGAAGCAGGAGAAGAAAGAAAAAAATTCCACCTATAACTTCCATCTCCTAAAGATCCATTTCTTACCTTCTATCTTGAACATCAGAGAAGAATAAAATAATTTGTTTTATGAACTATTTTTCATGCATGCAGAAGTAGTGAAATGGGATTAAAGCTCAGTTATCCATTCTGTATTCTGTATCATCCGTCTTTCCTTTTTTTTAAATTTTATTTTACTTATTTTTTTATACAGCAGGTTTTTATTAGTCATCAATTTTATACACATCAGTGTATATGTGTCAATCCCAATTGCCCAATTAATCATACCACCATCCCCACTCCCCCGCGGCTATCCCCCTTGGTGTCCATTTGTTTGTCCATTTGTTCTCTACATCTGTGTCTCAACTTCTGCCCTGCAAACCAGTTCATCTGTACCATTTTTCTAGGTTCCACATACATGCATTAATATATGATATTTGTTCTCTTTCTGACTTACTTCACTCTGTATGACAGATTCTAGATCCATCCACATCTCAACAAATGACCCAATTTCGTTCCTTTTTATGGCTCAGTAATATTCCATTGTATATATATACCACATCTTTTTTATCCATTCGTCTGTCGATGGGCATTTAGGTTGCTTCCATGACCTGGCTATTATAAATAGTGCTGCAATGCACATTGGGGTGCATGTGTCTTTTTGAATTATGGTGTTCTCTGGGTAAATGCCCAGTAGTGGGATTGCTGGATCATAAGGTAATTCCATTTTTAGTTTTTTAAGGAACCTCCATACTGTTCTTCATAGTGGCTGTATCAATTTACATTCCCACCAACAGTGCAAGAGGGTTCCCTTTTCTCCACACCCTCTCCAGCATTTGTTGTTTGTAGATTTTCTGATGATGCCCATTCAAACTGGTGTGAGGTGATACCTCATTGCAGTTTTGATTTGCATTTCTCTAATAATTAGTGATGTTGAGCAGCTTTTTATGTGCTTCTTGGCCATCTGTATGTCTTCTTTGGAGAAATGTCTTTTTAGGTCTTCTGCCCATTTTTGGATTGGGTTGTTTGTTTTTTTAATATTGAGCTGCATGAGCTGTTTATATATTTTGGAGATTAATCCTTTGTCCATTGATTCGTTTGCAAATATTTTCTCCCATTCTGATGGTTGTCTTTTTGTCTTGTTTATGGTTTCCTTTGCTGTGCAAAAGCTTTTAAGTTTCATTAGGTCCCATTTGGTTGGGTTTTTTTTTTTGTTTTTATTTCCATTACTCTAAGAGGTGGATCAAAAAAGATCTTGCTGTGATTTATGTCGAAGAGTGCTCTTCCTATGTTTTCCTCTAAGAGTTTTATAGTGTCCAGTCTTACATTTAGGTCTCTAATCCATTTTGAGTTTATTTTTGTGTATGGTGTTAGGGAGTGTTCTAATTTCATGCTTTTACATATAGCTGTCCAGTTTTCCCAGCACCATGTATTGAAGAGATTGTCTTTTCTCCATTGTATATCCTTGCCTCCTTTGTCATAGATTAGTTGACCGTAGGTGTGTGAGTTTATTTCTGGGCTTTCTATCTTGTTCCATTGATCTATGTTTCTTTGTTTGTGCTAGTACCATATTGTCTTGATTACTGTACCTTTGTAATATAGTCTGAAGTCAGGGAGTCTGATTCCTCCAGCTCCATTTTTTTCCCTCAAGACTGCTTTGGCTATTTGCGATCTTTTTTGTCTGCATACAAATTTTAAGATTTTTTGTTCTAGTTCTGTAAAAAATGCCATTGATAATTTGATAGAGATTGCATTGAATCTGTAGATTGCTTTGGGTAGTAGAGTCATTTTCACAGTATTGATTCTTCCAATCGAAGAATATGGTATATCTCTCCATCTGTTGGTGTCATCTTTAATTTCTTTCCTCAGTGTCTTATAGTTTTCTGCATACAGGTCTTTTTTCTCCCTAGGTAGGTTTGTTCCTAGGTATTTTATTCTTTTTGTTGCAATGGTAAATTAGAGTGTTTCCTTAATTTCACTTTCAGATTTTTCATCATTACTATATAGGAATGCGAGAGATTTCTGTGCATTAATTTTGTATCCTGCAACTTTACCAAATTCATTGATTAGCTCTAGTAGTTTTCTGGTGGCATCTTTAGGATTCTCTATGTATAGTATCATGTCATCTGCAAACAGTGACAGTTTTACTTCTTCTTTTCCAATTTGTATTCTTTTTAATTCTTTTTCTTCTCTGATTGCCATGGCGTGGACTTCCAAAACTATGTTGAGTAATAGTGGCGAGAGTGGACATCCTTGTTTTGTTCCTGATCTTAAAGGAAATGGTTTCAGTTTTTCAGCATTGAAAATGAAGTTTGCTGTGGGTTTGTCATATATGGCCTTTATTATGTTGAGGTAGGTTCCCTCTATGCCCACTTTCTGGAGAGTTTTTATCATAAATGGTGTTGAATTTTGTCAAAAGCTTTTTCTGCATCTGTTGAGATGATCATATGAGTTTTATTCTTCAATTTGTTACTATGGTGTATCACATTGATTGATTTGGGTATATTGAAGAATCCTTGCATCCCTGGGATAAATCCCACTTGATTATGGTGTATGATCCTTTTAATGTGTTGTTGGATTCTGTTTGCTAATACTTTGTTGAGGATTTTTGCATCTATATTAATGAGTGATATTGGTCTGTAATTTTCTTTTTTTGTAGTATCTTGTCTGGTCTTGGTATCAGGGTGATGGTGACCTCATAGAATGAGTTTGGGAGTGTTCTTTCCTCTGCAATTTTTTGGAAGAGTTTGAGAATGATGGGTCTTAGCTCTTCTCTAAATGTTTGATAGAATTCACCTGTGAAGGACTATTGTTTGTTGGAAGATTTTTAATCACAGTTTCAATTTCATTACTTGTGACTGGTCTGTTCATATTTTCTATTTCTTCCTGGTTCGGTCTTGGAAGCTTATACCTTTTAAGAATTTGTCCATTTCTTCCAGATTGTCCATTTTATTGGCATAGAGTTGCTTGTAGTAGTCACCTAGGGTGCTTTGTATTTCTGTGGTGTCTGTTGTAACTTCTCCTTTTTCATTTCTAATTTTATTGATTTGATTCCTCTTCCTCTTTTTCTTGATGAGTCTGGCTAATGGTTTATCAATTTTGTTTATCTTTTCAAAGAATGAGCTGTTAGTTTTATTGATCTTTGCTATTGTGTTCTTTGTTTCTATTTCATTTATGTCTGCTCTGATTTTTATGATTTCTTTCCTTCTGCTAACTTTGGGTTTTGTTTGTTCTTCTTCCTCTAGTTCCTTTAGGCAGAAGGTTAGATTGTTTATCTGAGATTTTTCTTGTTTCTTGAGGTAAGCTTGTATAGGTATAAACTTCCCTCTTAGAACTGCTTTTGCTGCATCCCATAGGTTTTGGATCATCGTTTTCATTGTCCTTTGTCTCTAGGTATTTTTTGGTTTCCTCTTTGATTTCTTCAGTGATCTCTTGGTTATTTAGGAACATATTGTTTAGCCTCCATGTGTTTTTGTTTTTTACATTGTTTTCCCTGTAATGCATTTCTAATCTCATAGCGTTGTTGTCAGGAAAGATGCTTGATATGATTCAATTTTCTTAAATTTACTGAGGCTTGATTTGTGACCCAAGATATGATCTATCCTGGAGATAGATCTATCCTGATCTATCCTCAAGTTCGGTGTGCACTTGAGAATAAAGTGTAATCTGCTGTTTTTGGATGGAATGTCCTATAAATATCAATTAAATCTATCTGGTCTGTTGTGTTATTTAAAGCTTCTGTTTCCTTATATATTTTCATTTTGGATTATCTGTTCATTGTTGTAAGTGACGTGTTCAAGTGCCCCACTATTATTGTGTGACTGTCAATTTCCTCTTTTATAGCTGTTAGCAGTTGCCTTATGTATTGAGGTGCTCCTACGTTGGGTATATATATAAATATAATTGCTATATCTTCTTCTTGGATTGATCCCTTCCTCATTATGTAGTGTCCTTCCTTGTCTCTTGTAACATTCTTTAAACTCTATTTTATCTGATATGAGTATTGCTACTCTAGCTTTCTTTTGATTTCCATTTGAATGGATTATCTTTTTCCTTCCCCTCACTTTCAGTCTGTATGTGTCCCTAGGTCTGAAGTGCGTCTCTTGTAGGCAGCATATATATGAGTCTGGTTTTTGTATCCATTCAGCAAGCCTGTGTCTTTTGGTCGGAGCACTTAATCCTTTCACGTTTAAGGTAATTATCGATATGTATGTTCCTATTACCATTTTCTTAATTGTTTTGGGTTTGCTTTTGTAGATCCTTTTCTTCTCTTGTGTTTCCCACTTAGAGAAGTTCCTTTAGCATTTGTTGTAGAGCTTGTTTGGTGGTGCTGAATTCTCTTCACTTTTGCTTGTCTGTAAAGCTTTTAATTTCTCCATTGAATCTGAGTGAGATCCTTGCTGGGTAGAGTAATCTTGGTTGTAGGTTTCTCCCTTTCATCACGGTAGGTATATCATGCCACTCCCTTCTGGCTTGCAGAGTTTCTGCTAAGAAATCAGCTGTTAACCTTTGGGAGTTCCCTTGTATGTTATTTGTCATTTTTCCCTTGCTGCTTTCAGTAATTTTTCTTTGCCTTTAATTTTTGCCAATTTGATTACTATGTGTGTCAGCATGTTTCTCCTTGGGTTTATCCTGTATGGAACTCTTCGCTTCCTGGACTTGGGTGGCTATTTCCTTTCCCATGTTAGGGAAGTTTTTGACTATAATCTCTTCAAATATTTTTTCTGTTCCTTTCTCTCTCTTCTCCTTCTGGAACCCCTGTAATGTGAATGATGTTGTGCTTAATGTTGTCCCAGAAGTTTCTTAGGCTGTCTTCATTTCCTTTCATTCTTTTTTTGTTATTCTCTTCCAAAGCAGTGAATTCCACCATTTTGTCTTCCAGGTCACTTATCCGTTCTTCTGCCTCAGTTATTCTGCTATTGATTCCTTCTAGTGTCGTTTTCATTTCAGTTATTTTATTGTTCATCTCTGTTTGTTTGTTCTTTAATTCTTCTAGGTCTTTGTTAATCATTTCTTGCATCTTCTCGATCTTTGCCTCCATTCTTTTTCCGAGGTCCTGGATCATCTTCACTATCAGTATTCTGAATTCTTTTTCTGGAAGGTTGCCTATCTCCACTTCATTTAGTTGTTTTTCTGGGGTTTTATCTTGTTCCTTCATCTGGTACATAGCCCTCTGCCTTTTCATCTTGTCTATCTTTCTGTGAATGTGGTTTTTGTTCCACAGGCTGCAGGATTGTAGTTCTTCTTGCTTCTGCTGTGTGCCCTCTGGTCAGTCTTTCCTTTTTTGCTGGTTTCATATCCTCAGCCTATAAACATACTCATTTCATTATCTTAAAATTTTCCTTGAATCCTTGCTTTTCCTTTCCTTTCAAAATACCAACATACCCTTTTCCTTTCTTTCACAAACTGTTTTAAAATGAAATCTGTATACACACTCTTTACTTTATTGATCTTCCATTTACTTTTCAACTGATTTCTATTTGTACCCCCCTTGCTCCCTTATGAATTGCTGTACCCAGAGACCTCTCTTCCATTTTCATTCTATTTAACCAATTTGACACTGTTGAAACTTCTCTCTTTCTTGAAATCCTTTCTACCTCTTACTGCTTGAAGCTGTTCTTCTGCCTTTGATTCCTCTTCCTCAGTCTTATTTCCTATCTTAAATACTCTCCTTTAGCAACCCCTTTTTCTCATTCATTTTTATGGCTTCATTTACAACAGTATATAGCAAACGATACCAAATCTGTGCTTTGTTTCTAACCTCTCTTGAACCCTAGATATGTGTTTTCAGTGGTCAACTAGACATCTTTCCCTAGATGTCTCATAAGCACCTAAAGGCCAACAGCGAAGTGATCTTCTGTTATTCTCTCCCTCTTTCCCTCAACAGGCAATGAGACACCTGGTCTCGTAGATTATACCTCTTCAGTATCTGTGCATTGATCCTCTCTGCTGCTACTGTCATTATCTCTATTTGTTGTCCCTACTCATCTTCCTTCCTCTAATTTAGCTTTCTTCCTACCATCTTCCCCTTCTAATCTACCTCCAAACAGATCTGGCCATGTGACTTCCCTGTCTCTACCCTTGATTAATAACATTCCAGAGGCTAGGACCAGGCAAAGAATATTGGTACTTTTTGTTTCCTTTTTGCCATACTGTTTTAGCAGTTAGTGGGAGCCGTGGCCCCTTGGGGTGAAAATCAGATTATTGTTTGGTAAATAATCTGTAATCCAAAAGGAGCAAGGCAGAGAGGATAGTCAAGGGATAAGCTCCCCAAAGCAGAGAGTGATTAGGTACTCAGGTTCAAAGCTGTAACCAAGACATTGCCTAGGAGAATGGGCGAGGGTTTGTGGGAGCTCATTATCTGCTTTTTGTCACCATAAGCCTGCTGAGAAAGCTTCAAGAGACAAATCATGAGTGAACACCCTCTACTCAAAAGCTCCTTTGTCTCCACATTGCTTTCAGGATAGTATCTAAAATTGCAGGTCCAACAAACAAGTCCCTTCACCATCTGACCCCAACCTGTATCTTCTACCTTGTCACTTGCCACTTCCCCTCACATGAATATGCCCCTGCCACACTGAGCCACTCTCTCTTCTCTGAACACTGTCATCCTCCTATTTCTATAAGTAGGCTGATCTCTCTGTTTGGAATTCCTTCATCAGCTTGTCTTTCTAGTTAGTTTGAAAGTCACTTGCTTTGCCTAGCCTTTCTGGTGGAGCACATACCTCTAGTATAGCCTTTGCAAATTCATCTCTAGTGATTTCTTAACATATTTGTACCCATAATCTAGCTTCTGCAGAGCTGGATCTGGCCTGGGTTAGGGCTCTTAACAAATCTCCTTATATCCTGAAGGAGGCCTCAGCTTGCGATAAAAGAGCCAATATCAGTTTCTTTAGGTAGAAGAATTCCTCCAGGTTGATTCCCACTTCCTCTGCTTCCTCTGTTTCAATGATCTGGCATCTGGCTTCACCCCGTACTCCTAACCCTTTTGGGCTGATGACTGGTAATACCGCCTGCCAAGTTTAGTGTTTGTTTCATTGCTACCTGTTTCTCATAATTTTTGGTCTCATATACTCCCACCACCTCCAAGGGCAAGCTCTGCCCATCTTTCTATCCTGGTTAGGCTTTCAGACCAGCCCCTCTGGGAAGGCACTTACTTGCCTGGAATGGGGACGACTAGCTTCTTTGTTGCTGCAACCACAGTGCCCAACATGGTGTTTGGAACTTAGACTCATAATATCTGTCTGATTGAATTGGACATAAAAGCCCTAAAGGAAACTACAGAAACCGTATTTCCCCTTGTATCATGCCAGCTACGCTGGATTAGCATCATCAACTTAGAGACTGTGCCCTTCCCCCTCCATGTATCAGGGAGACCAAAGCAGCTCAAGAGCTTCTTTTGGTAAGTTCTCAGTGATGCAGACTGGTGCTTTCTGACTGCTATCCTCGACACAGTGGACCTGAAAGCAGCATGCACGTTTGGACGTGTGCATCTCAAGTGTGTGTGCCTTGACGGCTTAACCTCCCCAGATTCCCAGTGTCTAGTACCTAGCCATCCTCTCCTCAATCAGACCCCCACTGATAAAGTAAGGGAAGTGGCAATGACAGGTAAATAGTATGTTATCCACCCTCAGGCAGATTTGCTGCTGAACTTGTCTCCTGCTTAGATAGACTGCTCAGAACCCCAGTCAAGTTGAATCACACAGCAGGCAAGCCCAAGGAACTCTCTGAATTGGAGAACTGAGTTCATATTTCTTGGCCTCCTGTCACAGCGGCCTCTGCAACCATTAATAAACCAAGTCTGAGATTTATCATTCGTTAATTCTGGGATGCTGATGTCCATCCTTTACTTAGGTGAACTAGGCAGCTGATTCTATTTGTAGCACAGTGTCTTCGAAGCCGATGATGGTGTCGGCTGAGAAACAGTGCTAATGAGCCTTAGGAAAGCCTACTAACGTTAATTTTATTCCTTCAATCAGTTTTATTGTTAGTAATATGAGGGATCAAAGATTCATAAACAGTGCTTTCCACTGTAGGAATATGAGCTCAAATAGAGGGTGGTTGGTGGTAAGACACACATCAAAATAGCTGTAAAGCAAGTCATTTATGTTAGGAGACATATGATGAACCAGCAAGTGCTGTAAGTACTCAGGGGGAGAAAAGATTCCATCTCAGACTGGGCCTGCCCTTCTAGCCCTTTCAAGATTCTATTTCCCACAATGAGATTCATTGATTTCCAAACAGGGTGAGCAGCCTGCTGCCCACCAACCCTTCCCGGGAACCCCAACCAGTGTTGATGGGGCTGCCCTAGACCCCCATGCAGTTATCACTACTTTCAGCACCATCTGGGAAGAACTTCCAGGAAGACAGGCCTGCTGAGTTCAGCTGAGTATTCAGGGTTGTGGTGCTCCTTCCTCTGTCACCTGGTTTCCCCATTCTGCAAAGGAAGCTTCCCAGCCTGTGTTCCTGAACCTGTGCCTTTGCAAAATTTCTGTTTCTTGATGTGAGGCTAAAATACTGCGTTCCTGTTCATTACTGCTACACTTGAGTTCCCAAACTCACACAGTGTCCCTTTACACCAACTCCTCCTCTCTATTTCCCTGTTTCTGTAATTGATTTTCTTATTTTTATTGCTAATTTTGGCTCCTTTTCTAAGGACAGTTTGTTCACTTGAGTACTTGGAAGTTGTTTAGTCATCGACAGTTACGCACCAGTAAAAGGTTAAAAACCAATTTCTGATTATTTTTATCGTATATGTGCATCAAGCTGAGAACACATATTCCTTTTTACTACATATTTTAATAGTTTTATTGAGTTAAAATTAACAGACGATAAACTGCACACGTAGAAAGTTGATGTTTTGATATATAGCATACACCTGTGAAACCATCACCCCAATCAAAATTGTTAACATATCCATCACCCCCCAGATTTCCCTTTGCAAAAAATGTGCCTTTTGTAACGCCTCCCCCTTCCCCAGGGAGCTACTGATTTTCTTTCTATCACTGTAAGTTACTTTACATTTCCTAGAATTTTATGGAAATGGAATTCTACAGTGTGTACTATACCATTTCTTTATTCTATATTTGATTTATTGATCTTTATTATTAGTTGACAGGGCATCCAGGCTGGTGAGAGAGGCATGTGAAGAGTGATATTTTAACATACTATGCCTCAATTCAGAATTTTCAAATGTGCAATTCTTCTAAAATTTCTATCATCAGAATGTTACATTATTTTATAGCTTAAGTGTGGAGTCCTTCCTGAAAATCATCTATGATAATATAGTAACATGCCTTTAGCAACTACCACATAAGGTAATTTCCTACATGTAGTACATGATATCTGTAATCTGAAGTCTGTCCTGTTACATTAGTACCTCTACCATATTAGAATCTAATTAAGCCATAAAATATTTTGCACATGGCCAAATCATATTTGGGTGGAGCTAGTATATGTAAATTAGCTAAGATAGGCGTTAGGTTCCAGAAGAACACAGCTCTGGGGTGTGTGTGTGTGTGTGTGTGTGTGTAATAATGTGTGAGTGTGTACATTAGTATGTGTATAGAAATCAGCCTTCTCATTAATTTGGAACACTTAACCACTTTTTTTCTCACAGCGTTCAATTCATTGTCCTGCACTTTATGATTTACTGACTAAAACAAGCTACTTATTTGAAGTATTCCCAATATGTATGTAAATCACTATATATTTGGATTTTTTATCCTTTACACTTAGTTGAATTGTTGCTTCATTTTTTAAAGATTTTTTTTTTATTTTGAGAAGAAGGAAGAACATTTTATATATTTGCTGAGGGAGCAATTCTCAAGTATATTTAATAGGGTTCCCTGGCTGTGGGTATGAAGCCAGACAACAGTCTAAAACTAGCAGTTATTCTCTTAGAAATCTGCCTTCTTAGGGTCAAAGGATATGTTAGGTCATGAATCAACCTGGGAAATAGAGGTGAAGAGACTCATTTATAGGAAATGTTCACCTTTAGCCATCCCTCCATGGTCCAATTGAAATAGGGAGATAAATAGAGTAGATAATAGAAGCTGACCAAATGAAGGCTCAGCAATGAGAATCTCAAATTATGTCATATCGTATGGCACATTTGGGATCCTTGTCCTATGACACCATAAAATTTGAAAGTCACAGCAATAACTTTAAGACACTGAGATAAGAGCAGTATTATTAATTCAAGGATTTGGGATGGTTTCTTCACAATGTAAGTACAATGTAGGTGGCTCATTTTTGTTCTTTTTCCATGTTTTCATATAGTCTTAACATCATATGCCAAAAATCAATTTGTAAATGTCTTCCTTGTGGAGCATTCTGTAAAATCTGAAGAGAGCTAATAGTAGTAATAATAATAACTATTGGTAGAAGTCTTTTTTTTAACTAGGAAAAGGCAATAATCACATGTAAAATTTTAGAATAATTAGCTTCACTGTAAGAGAGCCTATAATCGAAGTTTTCTTTGAAATGCCAGAAACACAGTCAATCTGAGTAGAGAGAGAGTTTGGGTCAATCAGTCAGAAAAAAGTTATTATTTTGAAGAAAATACGTAGAGACTTTTTAGAAACCCCTCTAGGCTATAATTATAGGACTTTAATTTCTGGATCATCTTTACAAAGGACAAGCTGTAAGGGGTATAATTCATCTACTTCTATAATTCATCTACTTATTGAAGCAGTAAGAGACATGGAAAGCAAGTCAAAGTTACCAATTAATCCTTTGATAACATTAATCTTTTGGAAAATTTTGTGTTTACCGTATCTAAAAATGCTGTCAAAATTACATGCAGTGAGAAAAGTACCTAGATAATCTAATTAAGTGATCTCAAGGTAATTTTTTTTTAATTGCATAACTGCATTCCAGATGTCGCCGCCGATACTGTATTAGCAGTAATGTCCCAAGGCTGTGCACTGTGAATCCCTATTATTGGCAATCAGACCAGTCATTTTCTGGGATCATTCTCTTCAGAGTATACCCAGAGATGCTTACATCTATGACCCGTGTTTTCCTGGGCACCTCCAGTTTGTGTGTCCAGGGTAATTTCACTTCTTTTGAAGGGATTCCTGTAGACGGTGTTACAGAAGGGTGCTTTGTCTTATGAATAATCAAAACTTACCTCACAGTCACTGTGAGGTTCTCCACTCCAAGTTGGGCACCAGGTCCTATCTATGCTACCCTCAGATGGGCATCTGGATCCTCCCCCAGACCTAGCATCATCTCCTCATTAAATCCTTTCCTATTTTTCCAGACACCCTTAACAAATCTTTCCGCCTTTGAATTCTCCAGCCTTTGCTGCTGTTTACAAAGTAGGTAGCTCAGTGTCCTCTGTGTGAGCTGGGGATGGGTCCTGGAGGAGGGAGGAAGGACCCTTAGGAGAGAAGGTCATTCATAGCACAGAGGGAAAGCCGAGTAACCAGGAAGCACACCTATTAGTACAACAGGTGAGACTCCTGCTGCACAGATCTGTCTTTCTTACTACCGTAGGAGCTTCTCAAAGTCAAGTCCCATATTCTTTTTACTCCTGTATCCTCAAGGTCTGCTAAATAGTAGGTTCTCAGTCAAATCTGTTGCATGAATGAATAAATTAAATTAATACAAATGTGGACATACAAGTCTTATGTATATTACATATGCTTCTAGAAAAATTAATATCTATATTCAAGGGAAAATAAATCATAAAGCAGGGCCCATGACAAACATAACTTAGATTTCCTATGCATGTGAGCTAGAAGGATAGATTCCAGATAGTTTATATAGGGTATAGTATTGAATTAGGGGGCTATTAGCAATAACAAATAAGAGTCCAAATACATTAATGACTTAATCGTAATAGAAGTTTATTCCTCAGGTAACTGTCCAAAGTAAGTGTTTCTTATTGGTAGGAAGTTTAGGGAACCAGACTCCTTCTCTCTTTTGCTTCCTCTCCCACCCCTCCTTTCCTGTTTCTGGGGACCTCATTAACTGTATCCAGCCAGCAGAAGGGGAAGAAAGAGGATAGAGGGCGGCACATCTGTTTCCTAAAAGCCTTGGCTACACCTCTTCCATTGGCTGAAACTCAGGTAGTCTAGCTGTGTGCCAAGGAAGAAGAAGAAACAGATTTCTGAGATCTGCTAGCAATCTTCCACAGTAAGCATGCTATAACTGTTTGTATTCTTCCCAGGAATTTCTCTTATTAGTAGGTACTATGACTCTATGTTCTTCATAACAAGGGATTAAATATGTGGGTAGAAGAATTTACAGCCAACGAGGTAGAATTCATCAATTTGTTTTCCCTACCTGTCTAATAAATTTCACTTTTCTAGTTAAGTGAATTTCTTTTGTTCTCTAAGCACAAGAGATATTAGAGTGGAAAGAATTCCAGAGGCTATCTTCGTAGTTCAGGGCAAACATGCCACCAGAGCATAAATAAAGGTGAATTAACAGAGGGTTTTCCTGTTTTTTAATGATCTGCCGTAGGAAATTAGGAGCATAGACTGCTGAGTTTTATAGTTTGCAATTACAGCTATTTTTTATTCGTCATATTTGAAATAGTTCCAGTTAAAATGTAAACAAATTTAATATTTATTATTTGGCTTTACAGTCCCAAATTTAAACTTCAGAGCAGTTATTGTTACTGTAGTTCTTAAATAAAGTGTTGGTTAATTGAAAATAAAATGACAGTTCTCAGTATATATGATATTCTTTAAACCATGTTAGAAAAAACTTGGGCAGCTTAATCTTTTAAGTCAGCCTCACTGATATCTTTTTCCTTTGATTTTGAAGTCCCAAATCCTTCTTGTTTTTGGTTTACTCACTGTGAGCCAAAGTTTAAAAGAGCAGCACTTAAGTTGTGCTCTTAAATTCACTACAGAATTATTTCCTTTGAAAAAATATAATTGCTTAAATAAGTTCATTTCATTAATTGTCTTTCAAATGCTTTCAAACACTCATATGTCAATCCAGGTGCCTCCTACTCAGGACTCAGTCCTGTTTGTTAAGGATGAATTCATCAGAATTCAACAGATATTTACCGAGACCCAAGGTACGCCAGACGTACCTTAGAAACAGAAGACTCAAAGATGAGTAATGTAAAATTCAGACCCTCCGGGGGCTCATTTAGAAACAACCTGTGTCCATCAATGGATGAATCGATAAAGAAGATGTGGTGTATATACAGTGGAATATTATCCAGTCATAAGAAAGAAGGAAATCCTGCCATTTGTGACAGTGGATGGACCTTGAGAGCATTATGCTAAGTGAAATAAGTCAGACAGAAAAGGACAGTACTGTATGATGTCACTTACATGTAGAAGCTAAAAAAGCCAAACTCACAGAGGCAGAGAGTAGAATGGTGGTTACCCGGGCGGGCCTGAGGGTTGGGAGAAATGGGGACATGTTGGTCAAAGAGTACAAACTTCCAGCTAGAAGATGAATAAGTTCTGGGGAGCTAATGCACAGAGTTTTGATTATAATTAACAGTACTGTGTCATATACTTGAAAGTTGCTAAGAGAGTAAATCTTACATGTTCTCACCACAAAAAAAGAAATGGTAATTATGTGACATGATGGAGATGTTAGCTGAGCGATGGTGGTAATCATTTTGCAGTATATAAGTGTACCAAATCTACATGGTGTATACCTTAAACTCACACAGTATTATATGCGAATTATATTTCTATAAACCTGGAGGGGAAAAAGTCTAATGGCTCTCAGCCAACTGTGGTAAACTCAACAAGTGCAGCAGGAGAACTAGAACCCAGAGAATTTGCAGTGGTGTCCTGGATACATAAGACCTGAGGAGAGCCTTGCAAATGTGATTTTGATGAGTCCAAGGAAGAGAATGTGTATTCTAGGAAAAAGGAACCTTGTAGGCAAACGCATGGAGATGGAAGAGTCCAGTTAATGTGCAAGGAAGGAGAGGGCCAGTATGAGTCTTGGACCATGGGATCTGTGGAAGGGTAACATGGGAGATGAGAATAGATGGCCTTGACCATCATCTTGAGACATTAATTTACAAGGGTGCGTAGGAGCTACTCTTCTAATCCATCCTGGTTTTATTTATAAACTCCAGATCCTTTCTGTAAATCTTTTTTTTTTTTTTTTTTTTTTGCGGTACGCGGGCCTCTCACTGTTGTGGCCTCTCCCGTCGCGGAGCACAGGCTCCGGACGCGCAGACTCAGCGGCCGTGGCTCACGGGCCCAGCCGCTCCGCGGCATGTGGGATCTTCCCGGACCGAGGCACGAATCCGCGTCCCCTGCATCGGCAGGCAGACTCTCAACCACTGCGCCACCAGGGAAGCCCTCTGTAAATCTTTTTAAATTATAAAAGCAATGTATATTTAATTTCTTAAATTTGTATTGAAGTATAGTTGCTGTATAAAATTATATAAGATACAATATTATATAAGATAATCTTTTTAAATTATAAAAGCAATGTATATTAATCTGACGATTTATAAAATGAAGAAATACACAAAATAAGAATAATCTGTAATATCACCAGCTGAAGATGACTGCTTATTCAAAATGAAATACATGTTTACATACTGGAGTAATACTTCATAATTTTAATCCTGCTTTTTTACATGACATTTATCATAAGTGCTTTTACATGTCATTAATAATTTTCAGAAGAACGTACACCACTATGTATAAAATAGATAACTAATGAGAACCTCCTGTATAGCACAGGGAACTCTACTCAGTGCTCTGTGGTGACCTAAATGGGAAGGAAATCCAAAAAAGAGGGGATATCTGTATACACATAGTTGATTCACTTCGCTGGACAGCAGAAACTTAACACAACATTGTAAAGCAACTATACCCCTATTAACAACAAAAAAAGAAACATCATTTTAGTAAGCTGTATGGCATTCCATTTTATGAATGTGCCATAATTTATTTAATCACTCCCTCGTCACTGTCCATTTAGATCGTTATCTTTGCCCTAGCAGCTTAATGCTGAGATAGTGTAGATAAAGCTAGACTTCCCGTTGCTTCTGTTGTTGACTGATGCACTGAACCCACTAGAAGGACAAACCTTGCCAGACCACTTTGGATGAGTCTTGCCTCTGAGCAGCAGGATGAACTCCTGGGAAACACATGTGCTTCCATAGAAAACTACAAGTAGTTGTGGCAGCTTTGCTCATATAGGGATTGTTTTTCCTTTGGGTCCCTTCATTATCACTTCTCCAGTCACTATATGAATATTTTTTAAAAGTTTGGGTGTGTGTGTATGTAAGCAGTAGTGTAATGGTATTTTATTTCCAGATAAAATATCTGACACTTAGTAGCTGGACAACTGTCGGTTATCTTCCCTCTCCTTGTCCCTTCTTTATATCAGATAATCATAAAAATGTTGTCTAAAGGATTTTTTTCCTTTTTAAAATACATTATCAAGTACAGAATTAGGCCGAATCTGTTAGCTCAAGCACTCAAGATTGGAGACCCTTTGATGTATGATTTGGTGTTGCCTTAGTGATCAAATCTAATTGCATAACTGATCTGATTGATCATGAAGAAATAGGTTGTTAAAGTGAACAAAAAATATGATCAGTCTGGAAGAAGTTTGATTAAGTGACCTCATATTGACAGGACCAAGCAGTGACCGTCAGCCTGTGTGGTTAAGAGGTTTGGGAGCAGCATAAAAGAGCAAACCTGACTTTAAGAAACCCGTAGCCTGTTTCACTTAATTTTAATTGGAAGGAGTTATTGGTTTGCTCAATTGCTTTCTTTTTGGTATTTTTCCCCTTCAATTAACTAAGTGGGAGAGCTGTGATGTTTCATTACTGGCTGAGAAGCCTGTATCAAGCTAATGGGTGTTTTAGCAGAGATGGAAGCAGTGGTTATAATAAAATGGTCTGAAAGTAGATAGTCTGTCAGAGATCTGACACTTGCTCAAAGCCAACAGAGGCCATTCATCAGTACATTTCTTGCTTAGCACTCACTCAAAGCTCTTTCCGATGACTTCTCATTCAGATATGTATGGAAACTGTAGTATTCCATTTCTTTTTTTATTGTCATCAGTGAGCTCATTTTGCTCAAAGCAGTATTTCTCCTGATATAAGTTTGTGAGTTAGCTCACAAATAAATACAGGGTAGCTATTTTGACTGTCATCTTACCATTCCTCGCGTGCCATTCAAAAGCTTGTTTTCCTGAATAACCAGTAAGTGAGCTCATCAAAATGCAAAAAGCCTTTGATAGTGCTATATTAATAATTAGAAAGCTTGCATTAAATTATTACACACAGGCACTTTAGCCATCTTATTCTTGCTGGATACTTTGAGGAAATCAGCTTCTTTTTTCTCCTTCCGGAAATAATCTCAATATCAAGTAGGCGATCTAATCCCTGCTATTAGAAAGTGGCTCAGGGAAGCATAGGAATTGAGAGTTTCCTGCTTTTACCCTGATTAAAACCAGTCTACTTATTATTACAGAGCCAGCAGGTGCTTCACATTCATGTTATCTTGGGAGCCTAACCATAATACCATCTAATGTACAAAAAAAGCATGCCGATTTTAAAAGCAGGTACTTGATTACAATGTAATAAATGAATAAACGTTTTAAGTAATTTTCTAGTATTTGCAGGAACAAGTCTGGAAGTTTTTGTTCAGCTATGTTTTACTCCAGTGGCCTAGTTTTCAGTGATCAGAGTTTCAGAGTGAGGTCATGTCTCTTTCCTGCATTCACATATTTCTTCACCTGTACTATTCCTACAGGCCTCATATCTACCTTGCCTCTGCGGTACTTGTGCTGATGCTACAGTTTTTGTTAGACTGTGAACTCGAGTATACCACCGTAATGACTACTGTGTTTTCTATGCAAGACATTTGATATGTACTTGAATGAATGAGTAAAAGTCTTCTAAGTCTCATATCCTACACATTAAGCTAAGCTACCTTGTAAAAGGGATATTGTAATGGCAAAGATTTTTAGGTTTTAAGGAGTTTCCAGAATTCCATTTTATTAAACGCTTTGTTCAACTTGTTGCTCATACATCAGAGGGAGTTTCAATTCTCTGTTAAGCCAGAAGTATTTATTCTTAAATTTACAACAAGAGGCCATTGGAAAAAGTCCTTGGCATTGTTGACAGTCCTTTCTTCTCCCTCGAGGTTCTCTTCTCCCTTTAGGTTCCTGGGGTTACACTTGTGACCTTCCCACGTTGCTGCTAACAGTTCCTCCTACAGTTCCTCTGCCTTTTCTTTCCCTCCATTTTCCCACAAGGACTGTCCTTGTCTCTTTCTTGGCTGTTTGTTATCTCACTTTAGTAGTTTCATCCCCCTCTTCCAATTTCAGAAGCATCTTGTAGTATCAGTTCTGATTATATTATCCGCATGTTTCTGGTCCTGATATCTTTTTCCAGAGCTTCTGGCTCATCTTTCTTTTCATCTAGATATCACTGCTAGCCAGTTGCTACCATATTATACTCAACACTTTAAAAATGAGACTTCTGAATGTTTTCAAAAAATATTTTTATGTATATGAAAGAAATTAGACACGTTTAAAAAATCAAAAACAGAAGAACTTAGAATGAAAAGCAATAGTCCCCTGACTCACTTCCTGCTTACCTTCTATCAGCTTTTCTAAAAGGAGTTCCTCACCTGAACTACAAACCAGAAAATGACCCGAGCAACTAATTTCTCAGATCTCGCAAGGATGGTACATGACTAGTACCATACCAGATACACAGCAGAGAAGTTCATTCATGATTTGCTTAGGGTGCCTTAGGGCATTAGAACTTACTTCTCTTGTGAAAGTCCAGTTGAGACAAGGTACTAGGGGGGACCACTTTCCAGGGGGACCACTTTCCAATTCTTCTAATATGTTTATACCATGCTTTGTTTAACTGGTCAATTTTAGACGTTACCAGTAGACTTTTTTCTATGATAGATGATAATTTACCTTCCTTATACCACCACCCTTCCATATCCCCTTTTCTTATGTAAGTTACCTTTTTAGCCTTCACTAGTATATGTGTTCACCTTCATTTCTTGTTTTATCTACCATACATAGTTTTCCTTGCTTCCCTATTTCCAAATTGAGTTATGTTCTGAGTTCTTAGTGGACACGAAGTTTTTGGGAACAGTATTCGACCCACTACAGGTAGTTTTCAGTGTATTGATGGAGTTTGGGTATTTAAAGCCCTAGTATTAGATGAAATCATTAAGAAGTTAGTAGATGGAAAAGAAAATATCTGAATATAGATCCCTAGGGAACTCAAACTTGCGGAGATTGAGAAGATAAGACCTGAGAAGAAAACCAAGATATAGGGGCAATGAGGTGAAAGAACTAAGACAGTGATATATCCTTGCAACGTGGAGAATTTTAGGAGAGAGTGGTGAACTACTGATAGGTGTTTCGTTACATGGATTTGGTCCTTTATTTTATTGCATTACATCATCAGTAAAATCTTTTAAAAATAGTAAATAGCACAAAAACTTTCTAAGAAATTATATATCTTAAAAGATCTTTATCCAGCTTTTCCAGGTATTTGACAGTTTTGCCAAGTATAGAATTCTAGGGTCAAAATCATTGCTTCACTCTCTTACAACAAGCAGTGAGAAATGTGATGCTAGACGGATTCTTATCCCTTTATGTGTAACCTTTAGGTTGCACATAAGGGTTATTTCCCTTCTGGAAGATTTATATTTTGTACTTACTGTGAATTTTCACAATGTGCATTTAGATGTGAATCTGTTTCATTCATCTGAGGTAGTGTTGTATATAGGGTAAGGGTTTGACCTCTATATCTAGAGTATCTGGATTCAAATCCTAGTTTTAACCCTCAATAATCTTGAGAAAATTACTTAAACTCCCAGTATCTAAGTTTCTTTCTCTTTAAAATTGAGGGAATGATAAAATTTCCTACCTCATGGGACTGCTGTCTGCACTATATGAGTAAATATAGGTAAATTGCAAAGAACGGTGGCTGCCATATAGTCAGTCATCAGTAAGTATTGGCTATCATTTCATTATTTGGAGAACTTGATGGGGCCTTTTAATCTGAAGACTAAAGTCCTGTGAAAAGTTCTTCAGTTATTACTGTTATTATTTAAGATAGTTTCTTCACTTTGAGTTTTCTCTTTTCTTGGTATGAAATTTGTTTTTAATCATAAGCTATATGTACCATTTGAGTTGGTACATTTTGATTGTTGGTTGGTACAAAAGCTGTTTGATTTTTTTCCTATCATATTTTTCTTCTATTTTCTATATGTTACTCTTTTAGAAAGACTACTTCAACTTGATCTTCCAAGTATTATACTGCATTTTTGAAAAATTTCAGCTATCATATTTTTAATTTCCAAGAGCTCCTTATTCTCTGAATATTCATTTTTATAGCACTGTGTGCTTTTCTTATGAATGAAATATTCTTTCAAGTCTATTAGAAAGTATTAATTAGAAATATTTTAAGTCCTGTTCTGTGCATTATCTCTGTTTCCTTCAGGGTCAGTTTTTATGGTGGTATATCTTGGTTATTCTGTTTAATGTTGTAGTCTTTTCTCAAGTATTTGTTTCTCCTTGATCTCACATTAATATTTAAGAATGAATTAAACATTGACCTTTGATATGAAGGTAAGGTTTGTTGACTGGCAGTCTTACACTGGGTGAGCTAAAAAGGTGCCACTTTTTACACTTTGAACTCTAAACACTGAAATGCAGGGGACTTTGTTACAAAGGATAACTCCTACATTAGCTACTTAGTTTTCTCTGGATATTTTATTTATTTATTTTCTTTACAGAAGAACCATCCATTCTGGCTTTGGGGGTAATTGCTTTCTTTCAGCTGTCTGCTCAAGGTGGGAGGAGGTGGTTGGGTTGATTGTTCATCAGTAGACCTTTAACTAATCCAGAAATTCATTGAAGTTTCTTCTCCACTGGTGGTGTTTTACCTTTTATCTTTGTTTACACTTTTCTTTGTCCCTTTAACGTAATGCTTATAAGATGGGAGGAAGAAGAGATTTAACAATGTTTTTAATCTTTCATCTTTAATCAGAAGTTTGGATGTACTCTTTGTTAAAAAATTAATAATATATGTTATATATATTAAATATATAATTACATTTACATTGTATTTCATGTATATATATATATGTATAATGTACACATTTTCTATACCAATTCTACACCATTTAATATTATAGTCAAGTGTTTGACATAAATATTTGAAGGAGGATGAGAAAGGGTCATCTTATCATGTCTTGTTATTGCATCTTAGTGAATGCTTTCAAGCTGCCACTCCTGCCTTAATTCCCCCTGACCTAGCAGGACTCAAAAGGTGGCATGCTGAGCTTGCCACTTAGTTACCTGATATTACAAACAGATCATTCATTCACTCAGTAAATGTTTATGAATCTCTAACCATGCGTCTGGTTCTTTGCTAGATGTTAGAGAAAGAAAGAAAAACACACAGGCATAGTCACTGCCCATATTTATACAAATTATTTGTAAACTATTTTGATATTAAGGAAAATTGGGGGTGAAAACAATGTTTTATAGCTTGATTGTGGTAGTGTTTATGTGTCAAAACTCATGGAATTGTTGGTGATGTTTTTTGTATATAAATTTTACCTCAGTACAGTTGGTTTTAGGTCTGAGGAGATAATATGTATAACATGATGACTGTAGTTGATTATACTGTATTGTATAATAGAAATTTATTAAAAGAGTAGAACTTCAATGTTCTTACCAAAAGAAAAAAAAAAAGGTAAATCTGTGAGGTGATGGATGTGTTAATTAACTCAATGGGGCAATGGGGGAATCCTTTCACAATTTATACATATATCAAATCATCATATTGTAGTCTTTAAATATCTTACAATTTTATTTGTCAATTATACCTTAATAAAGCTGGAGAAAAATAATGTTGATTTTAATAAAAAGGAAGACAAAAATCATTTAGGAATAAGCCAAGGCAAACTATATAGAAGGTGTCCTTTCAGAAATCGATAAAGACCGTAAAAGCTATAAAAATTATTAGAGAAAGAGGAAGTACATCATGTGTGTGGATGAAAAGATTCAATAACGTAAAGATGTCACTTCTCCCCAAATCAATCTATAGAACCAGTGCAGACTTCCCCTCCCCCCATTTTTGGTTTTGTTTGGGGGTTTTGTGAGAAATTTCAAACTGATAGAAAACCCAAAGAATCAAGATACTTTTGAAAGGTGGGCAAAAAGATAAGGAGTAGCTATTCTGAGCCAGGCACTGCTTCTCCTGTGAGGCCACGTATAGTTAATGGCAGTAGTTAAGAGCGAACTATTAAGAAATAGAGAGTATTACTTCTATTTCAAAACCAGAAAACCCAGAGAAGTTTAGTAAAATAACTCAAAGTTACACAGATGACAAGCCACAGAGCTGAAATTCACTCACATTAAGATATATACTGATTAGTTATAAAGCAGAAACTAACACACCATTGTAAAGCAATTATACGCCAATAAAGATGTTAAAAAAAAAAAGATATATACTGAGACATCTCAAAGTATAGGCTGTTTCTGGTTGGCCAAGTGTTGGTCTTCAGAGGCAGCCTGTGGTGAGAGAAAGAGCACTGGACTTGGAGTTGAAAGAGTTCTGGTCCATGGTGTGACCTTGGGCAATGCCTTTGCTCTCACCGCTTTTTTGTCTATGACATAGGGATAAGAATAACTTACACAGCTGTTGTGAGGACTAAATGACATGATGAAGAAATTACATTATGCTTTTTTAAAGAGTTGTCATTAACTTCCTGATTATGAACTATAAAGTAGTGAAAATAATTTTCACTAAATCTCCAATGTTATTATCCAGCTTGTGAAGAGGATTTTAGGATTTTCAAAATTTATTTACATATATTGTCATTTTACTTTCAAAAAGTTCACATGAGAAAATCAGTCTTTTTATGACATTTTGGATATTTTATACCCAAGTCTGAAATAGTTGTAAAAAACAATGTAATGCTCAAAAGAGTTTGCTTTCATTGAGCACTCACATCTAAAGGTTGAAAGCAGACTCCCCAGAAGCTCAACAAAAGACAGAGGGAAATGACCTTGTGATCTTTTTAAAAAATGCTGTGGATAATCTAGAAAGCAAATAATCCACATGTGGGTAATCAAGAGTTGATTAATTGTTTTGAGGATGTTTAATTTCCTACTGTTTATCAATATAATTTACCTACCAGTGCATAGGATAGTGATATAACTAGTCCAAGTACTATTTTTTATGAGAAATTGTCAGGTTTTTATTAATAATAAACACTTTGAAACACAGTACTCTCATGATTTGACTTTGCCATTAAAAGTACCATGCTCATTTTAAAAAAATAATTGTATTTTCTTTTCTTTTGAATAGGGTAGCAGGTTAAACTAATGATTAGGGTCTGTTTTAGGTATGGATGGTTCTAGATATTTACACAGTTTTTATTATTCTTAGTTATGTTGTTATGATAGAAATAACTGTTCCTATGCATGAGAAAGGGTTTGTTTATCATTCAAGTGTCTCATTTTATAACTACACTTAATTTTACAAAGAAATAATTTGTCATTTTCCAAAGTGACCCATTAAATGCTGATGTCAAAAGCCATTTTTGTTTGGCCTCCTCTGAAGCCAGTGGTCTGTGACATTGTAGGAGGCATGCAGTCTTGTGTCACCACACCTGAGGGAGGCAAAGAAAACAAGATACTGACATGTGTGAGCTTTTTTTTATTCATACATGTTCCTTTCTTGTTTTCTGCTTGTTGGTGTGTTTTTAATGATTACCTCAAAACATATGTACTTTCTAGAAAATCTATCACCACAGTGCCTTCCACTTCCATTTTCTAAGTTGATTTTGACCTCTGGAGTATGACTGCTATTCGTGACTGCTGTTGGATGGCTAAATATCTTTTGGATTTTAGATTCTCTGTGCTCTGGGACAGCATCTCAATATCATCACTAGCTGACTGTTCTAAATGTAGCTAGTGAAAAAGTTCTAATTGTCCCTAAGGAACTAGTTCCTTTCTAAGACAGAATATATAATGAAATCATAGTTTTTCATAAAATTTATTTTTAGTTTTTTATATAATGTACCTACAGAGTATAAAATTAAGGTCCTTATAATTAAGACTAAATCATATGAGCTTATACATCCTGTACTAACCTTTCTGAATACTCTAACTTGGTTTGGAAAGTAATTTGTTCAAACTTGGTAGTTCTTATATGGAATAAAATAATAACATCCCCCCCCCCCCCCAGATCTGCTGTTCTCTGTGTTTCTAACTCAATTAGATAATATAAAGTTTGGTCTTAACTGACTTAAAGAAAGTACCAAAGAAATAAATCATCTGATTTTTTTTTACTACTTTCTGTTATTATATGATATGTAAAAGCACAATATGTGCATATCTGAAATTGCACACAATATGTGTGCATTTATATGTTCTAACTCATAGTAATGTCTACATTTGTGTATAGATAAAATATACTGAATTCTTAAATTGTGGATCAGATTTCAGTTCTTTACTTATTAATGATTACTGAGTAACTAAAGATATACATACCATCAGATAGCTTACAGATGAGGCTGCTTGTTTCATCTTTCACTTTAATTAGACCCATGAGCCAAACAAACATACCTTCTGGTGGAAAGTGCATACTTTGGCAATTCAAGCACACTCTCATTTTCTACCGACTTTCACCAAAGTAGAAAAGTTTTCATAAACAAATCAAAATTAGCAGGAACATGAAAGTGTAAAACAAAGCAATGTATATTATCTGGCTAGTTTTACTTTGCTATCCTAAATGGTAGCAAGTATATAATTTGAGCCATGACATATGTATACTTACACTATATTTTATAAGTTGAGTCATATTTTAAATGAATTAAGACATTTCACTACCTAATGAACTACTCAGTAAATCCTTCTGAGATATGAATAATTGCTCCATACTGTATCTTAGTGTTTTCAAAACTCGTCATTCATATGCCACCTTAATAAGTTTTGTCATATTTATATACTGTTTATACCAATATCTACTTACTGTTGTTTCTGTAATCCCTCTCACTTTTTAAATTTAAATACAATTTCACTACTGTACTATTAGTATCACTTGCTATAAATAGAAATAATTCAGAAATATACAAATGTAGCTATTAAAATAAAGTTTTTGCCTGTTATCACCTAAATACCATACCAGTGGCGGCAGATATATAACATGCTGGGAAACACTGTCCTGCATGATTGTAAATTCAGGTTTTCATAAGTTTAATTTTCTTAAAATAAAACACACTTTAGATAGATAGTAAACCCAGTAAGGGCAGAAATTACTTCTGCTTTATGTATCCTTGTTTCCCCAGCACTTAATACTTGGCATATAACAGGTATTCAATAAGTATTGAATGATAAGTTATTGAGTGACATGTATATTTGCATATCTATCTGCTAAAATACTACTTAGTATTAATAGTCAAATAATGATACTCAGATTGTATAGGAAAATACATTATGGCCAGCACATGTTTCAATCCCCAGTCTTCAGGGAATATGCACTAATATACTGTGTAACATTTCTGTTAAACTTTAATGGATATAGATCAAGGAAGGTTGCTGTAATATAAACAAAGAGAAGTGGAGATGAAGCAGTATAGGAGTGGGCCTGGTGATTAGAAAGAGTGACAAGAGAAAATGAGTGAGGAGTAAATATTGAAAGATATATCTGTGTCATGTGACCTGAGGTAGCCCTTGTGTTGCAGCAAGAAAAAATAACTAAATTAAAGGGTAAATAAGAGATGTGAAAGTTGCTTCAGTGGATAAGGCTCTGTTCTATTAATATTTACTTCCAAATCACCAACGCTAATGACCAAATTATTCTAAAATGAGGTGCTCTAAACATCCCCCTCCTGACCTTCTTCCAATAAACTCATTTCTAAAGCTTAAATTCCAACCTGTTTTCTTTTGTCCATGCACTTAAGAAATGACATAACCAATTTCCTGCATCTTTTGGGTTAGAAGAAAAGACCATATAAAGCTGAAATGAGCATAGCATTTTAGTCCCATTTATAAGTCATCAGTTAGGGAGGCCCCTGAAGTACAGATAGGCTGTTTCATAAAACGTATAAGGCCTTACTAAATGGAAGCAATCCACATCAGCTATGTGTCAGGAAGTCAATGGTTAGCTGACTTGGCCACTAACAATTATTTTGACAATAGGAATTACCAACGGTAAGAAACTGACTCTTCAGAAGAGAAACCACAGAGGCAAATCACTCATAGTTCAGAAAGAATGTTAAAATTTTGCAATCATATAAAATATTTATTTTGGCTTACTACCTAATCTAAGAGAATGGTTTGTGCCTTGTTTTACTGAAGGAACTCCGGGCTTATCAAGAAGTATATGAGTGATGACTTTTTTTTCTTTTAAAAATCTTACTTATTCAAAAATGTGTCTCTTTAAAAATTGAACATAGTAAAAGAGGAAATTTTAAAAGAAAATGAAAGAAATATATACTTCCAAGAATTTGAAGTTAGATGAGACTAGAAGGCAGTAGATACTGCTGAAGTGGATTGTCTGGGAGGAAAGGACTCTAAAAAGTATCTGGTCTTCCCATCAATAGGAGGGACTTGTCATGCTGGTCACTGCAGCAGGGAATATGATGCAGGTGCGGAAAACATATAAGAAAAGGCTGTTCTACCTCGGCGAGTGGAATCTGCAGTCATGGCAAAGGGTTGTCAAGATGGATATTTTTGGCAGCTGTGATGGTACGGTGCCAGCAGATCACTTAGCAAGGTCTGAGGCAACCCCAAACCACCCAGAAACCCAGAAGGTATTAAGAAGAAGGGGACACTCTGTAAAGCAACTCTAGGAATTACTTTTTCCTCTATGACTGATTAAAGAGGCTTGGATGGACATCAGATGTTCCCATTAATCAGCAGACTGAATAAGAAGAATAAAAGGCTCACAACATTTGAGAATAGTAATAAGCCACTGGAGGAAATATATGAAACTCAAGATACATTCTCTGTTTGTTTAGACAATTTTGCCAATTTCAGCCTGTGTCTACTTGTATGAAGGAGCACACACCAGAAAGTTAGGCAAATATGAACTCTTAGGTGACCTTGGTTAAATCCCATAATTTCCTTTTGCCTCATATTTTTTCATATGTTCAATATGCTGACTAAATGGCAAGATTTATTTTGAGGGTTGAATGAAGTAATGATATATGTGAAACACATTAAAAGGTGGCATAGAGGGCTTCCCTGGTGGCGCAGTGGTTGCGAGTCCGCCTGCTGATGCAGGGGATATGGGTTCGTGCCCCGGTCCGGGAAGATCCCACATGCCGCGGAGCGTGAGCCCGTGAGCCATGGCCGCTGCCCCTGCGCGTCTGGAGCCTGTGCTCCGCAACGGGAGAGGCCACAGCAGTGAGAGGCCCGCGTACTGCAAAAAAAAAAAAAGGTGGCATGGATGGGATATATTCTCAAAAATAGGAAGCATGTTGATGCATGAATGCTATTGCCATATACTGGAGATTATGTTGATAGTAATAAGAGACCCTAAAATTTCAGTGGCTTAAAGCAAAAAGCTCATACTCTATGTCCACCCCAACTAGAGGAGGAACGTGCCCCATATCGTCTTCACTCAGGACTCAGGCTGATCTTCAGAGCTTCTGGAAATCGCTGGTCATTGTGATGGGGGAAGGGTATGTGTGAATCACACACTGCATCTTTAAGGCTCTCTCTGGAAGTGACACATGTCATTCCCTAATTGACCTCAGGAAGTCACACGGCAATCCTAGCTTGTGTCCAGAAAAAGAGCTGGAAATATTTGGCGAGCAGCACTAATGACTATCACAGATGGTTTCTTTCCAGTTTCTACAGTTGGATGACTTTTGCAACAGAGAAGCTGTCTAGATGTTTCTCCTATTGCTAATACCACTACATTCTTTCTCTATAGCTTTCAACAACCAAGTAGACTTTCTTGATTTTATGTTGTCTTAGTTTTAAGGATTTGCTGGCACTAAATATTTTAGTAGCCATCTTAACAGAATATTTTAGTTTCTTTGAGAGAAAGGCAGCAATTGTATAACATCCCGTTTCTGTTTTCTTTCCCAAATAGACATTGATGAGTGCTCTGATGGCTTTGTTCAGTGTGACAGCCGTGCTAACTGCATCAACCTGCCCGGATGGTACCACTGTGAGTGCAGAGATGGCTACCATGACAATGGGATGTTTTCACCAAGTGGAGAATCGTGTGAAGGTCAGTACAAGGAGAAGACCTAGAGTTTAAAGTCTTAAAATTGAGGAAAATGCAGTAAGATGTAAATAGTAGATTGATCTAATATTTAAGGTATTGGTGATTTTTGCTGTGTGTTTATACAACAGTGATTAGAAACATGTTAAAATCTAACTTTTGCTTGCGAATTATGATAACTGATTTTCAGATAATTAAAACTTGCAATAGTAAACCAATTTTCTGTGGACACTTTTAACTGTTGAAGCGTGTTTTAGAATGAGTAAACCCATAATGTCAGATAAATTTTTTAAATGGCAGCAGGTAAAAATCTGACCCAAAAAAAAACTAGAAAAAAAAAATAGATGAGGAAAGCAGGATAGAGGGAAAATGAGGGTAGAGGAAATACAATGATGATATGGCCAAGGGAAATATAATGCATGCTACTCTGGGCTGTTCCTAACGTATCACTCACCTGGCAAAGTCAGAGATATTTAGTGAATGTTGGATACAGAAGATATGGTCCCTGCTTCACAGAAGATGTCAATCTAATAAGAGTGGAAATTTGAAAAGATTATATTCAATTATTTACCATTAATTTTGACTTATTTTCAGTGAATTGACAACTCTGTTCCCTTGTATCCTCTATTAAGGGGCACAATATTTAGGAGGCAGGCAGAGTAAGTAAAGCACAGTGAATAATTGTCAGGGAAACCACCCATACTAAAAGGATATGGCACAGGATTGGAAAACGAAACAAACCTCAAGAAGTCATTATTTTCTCCATTGGTGTTTACACCTTCATAGAGTAACAGCCTAAGAGAATGATGTGGCTAAAATGACACAGTCGATGAAAGCCTTGGAGAATCTAACTTAGCAGTGCTTGACGCTTAAATGATGAGACGTCTTTTACCCTTGGGCCTCAAGAGGTTTTCACACAGAGAAAAGTGAAACAGACATGGGCGATAGATGCCAAGGCTCCCAGCGTGCTTTGCCAGCAGCTGCAGAGCTCTGGACCTTGAGCGGAACGTTCATCTGGATTTTTATGCGGAACGGGAACGCTACTGCCTTACCAGGGGCTAAAACCTGGCATTTGCAAATAAACACTTAGCTGTGGTCTGAAGACTCTACCTGGCACTTGTGAATGTTCCAGAATGCGTACTTCCAGCCCTGTAGAGAATGCCATTCAAGAAGCCGATCAAACCGTGTGATTTTGCCCTTCCCTGATAAAATATTTTGCCTGTTTTCTATAGTATATTATGAGGAAGAAGTCATCAGTGCTACCTTTTTAAGATTGTCTTTTATTTTATTTTGAGTTACATACATAAAGAATGAATACAAGCTGATTATAAATATTTCAAAGCATACAGAAATATATAGAGCAAAGCTGAAAATGCATCTTTATTTCATCTCCCCCTTTTCCCCATCCCTTCCTCTTCTGCTCTAGGGGTAACCTGTGTTTAATTTTGCTTGGTATCCTTTTCTGTGCATCAGAATGTAACTAGAACAAATACATACCTCTGCTGACTATCTTACTTTATATTTGCAACTGCTTTCACTATCTTTTAAATTTATGACCACATGTCTCAAGAGAGCTGTATTAGTTATCTACTGATGTGTTAAAAGTTACCCCCAAAACTTAGAAACTGAAAACAACAAAAGTTATCTCACAACTTCTGTGGGTAAGGAATCTATGCACAGCTTAACTGAATGCCTCTGGTTCAAGGTTTCTAAGGAGGTTACTACCATCAAGTTGTTGCCCAGGGATGTGGTCTCATCTTGAAGACTTGTCTGGGGTGGGAGTGGAGAGAATGAAGGTCACTCATGTGTCTATTGGCAGGCCTTGTTTCCTTAACACAGAAGCTACTCCACAGGGCTGGGGTCTGGCTTCCCCTAGAATAAGCAGGTGCTCAAGATGGCAGCCACAGTCTTTCCATAACTGAATCTCAGATGTGACATTTCATCACTTCTCCCATAGTCTATTTGTTAGAAGCCAGTCAGTAAGTCCAAGGGGAGAGGATTACACAAGTGTGTGAATATTAAATGGTGAGGATCGTTGGGGACCATCTTGTAAGCTACCTGCTCTGAGGACCATCGACATCACCCAGTATTCCTACTTTATTTCCTTAGTTACTTTCCCCTGCATACCTTCTTCCGTCTCCTCAAATCTTAGATACCACTTTCTTTCTCTTCTTTCTCTGTCGATAACTCTGCTTATTTAACTGAGAAAAAAGAAGTACTTCCCTTTTCCACCAGACATATGGTATGATATACAGTAAAGATGTAACGGTCAGGAAAAAAATGACAAAACGTAATTAGTGCATTCATTAGTGTCCAAAAGTAACAAGGAAAATGAAACTAGCCATTAAAATAACACATGATAAAGATGAATATAGGGAAGTAAAGGATTCTATGAAATGCCTACACAGAAAAGGCTTTTTGAGGAAATTCCATAAATACAGAAAGAATGGGAAATCTTATTTTTTTAAAAAAAGAACCACAATTCTAGAAAGATGATTCTATTATTATCTTCCAGTATAATTTATAATGATTATCGTAAAAATCTACTACTCTTTCAGAAGACAGTGTGCTCTGAAGAATACTTTTAAAAGAACCCACCTATGTTGTATAAAACAAGAGAGAACTAAAGTGCTTCTTTTTAACAATTATCTATTTACTGCAATTTCAGTGATTTGTAGAATTGTTATATTAGTATTTAGAAGGATGCAATTTTAAGAGTGTGATTATATCTGAGCAGGTTCCATTTTTCTGTGCTGGGGACAAAGAAAAGAAGCATTTCAACGTGGACAAAGCCACAGCAGTGGGTTTACAATTATGCTGAAGTATAATGTTCATATTTGAAAATGTGAATAAATAACTTTGCACTGTTTCACTACTTCTTAGGCTGTGTAATCTACAAATACGTGCCTTATAAACTGCATTCATACAAAGTGTAAACTGTTTTGCTCATCCATTTACCTCAGAGGTGTAGACATTTAATCACCAGATAATGTACAAGGGTACCACTTTCCTTGTCCATATCATCATTCCTAATGTGCCTGAAAATTTGTCTTTCTCTGAGAATAAAGCCCAGTATCTTTTTTCCAGGTAAGAATATTGTATTTTCATGCCCACATTTCCCTTTACTTAAAGCTTTTATTTCTGGATTATCTTTATGCTTGGTGAGGATTTTTTGAACTTGTATGACCCCAAAAAATGTTTATAGGGTAACATCTTTTGAGTATTATGTTCAAGCCAAATACTATAAATTCTAAACTTAAATCAAGGAAAAGTATGAAAATGAAATGAATCTATTTCAACTCAAGAAGTGGTTACTGAATCTATGCACAGGTACCTTGAGGTACTTTACCAGGCACCTGCTGTGAAGAAATATAAAGGAGGTATGATCACTGCTCTCAGCTTGTAGTCGAGATAAAATATGTACAGTAACAACTGTCATACAAGATAGAATGTAGTAAGTTTTTCAATAGAGGAGAAAGCTGCAAAGTTGAAAATGATGAATACATAAGAAAAGTATGAATTCAGAGCCATAATGAAACAAAGAGAGGAATTATTTCCTGTTGGGATCAAGAAAGGATTGAATATCTAGCATTGTTTCAGGACTTAAGTATGATGTGATTATTGGCTTATTGAGATAGGGAAAGAGAGTTCCAGCAAAGGAAGTAGCTTTAAATGCCTTTCTAATAAGTTTGAACTTGAGTCTGAAAGTCTATTTTTGAGAAAGGGAATGATGAAAGTGTATCTCCACCAAATCTATATTTTGGCCCAGTCCTATTTTCTGAATTCCAGACCCACATATCCAGTTGGACAGCTCTACCTGGAAGCTCAGCGGAAAGTGTATTTCAACGTGTCAAACTAACTCATGTCTTTGCTCATCCCTGCCACCTACTTCCGCTCCCCGGCAAAATCTTGCTCTTCTTTGTATAAATATCATCAACCAAATTTTCCAAGCAGGACATCTAATCATTCATGACCCTTCTCTCTCCCTAGTCTTTGAAGCCAGCAAATCACTAAGAAGTTGCTTTATCTTTGTTGTTTCTATCTTGGAAGATTTTAGCTTTGTTGTTTCTTTCTATGCATCCCCACTGCTACTACTCAATACAGCATTATGCCTAAGAGCACAGACTTGGAGCCTGACAGCTTGGGTTCCCATCTGGGCTGTACACCTTACTAGCTGTGTGACCCTGAGAAAGTTATTCAACATGTCTAGGCCTTAATTTCCTGATCTATACAATGGAGATAATGATGGTACCTTTCATGGTTGTTGTGAGTCATTATATGAAATGAGTCATTATATGAAAGTACTTAGAATTTGATACATACCAACAACTATATAAGTGTTTCCTTTTATTATATGACCATCACTTTCCTGGAATACTGAACAGTCTATTAATCAGTCTCCTAGCTTCAATTTCTAATCCATTTAAATCCCTTTTCCACAGTGAAGCCAAAGGACCCTTTCAAAAATGCATATCTGATTATGATTTTTTTTATTATGATTTTTTTTGTTTTGCAATTCCCTAAAATGACATTTTATTGTCTTTAAGATAAGGTTCAAATTTCTTGCAACATGACTTCTAACTGATCCTGGAGAACCTCTTCAGCTGCCTGTCTACCCACTCTGCTCTCCCTAGATATTCAAGTCATACCAATACTTCTGATCCTCTAACACATCTTGATGGCTCTGAACATTGGGACTCAAACACACCCTTACCTCTGACTAGACCAGTCTTTACCTCCTCTTTGCTTGGCTAAATCTTATTCATAATGTAACTGCCACACCTGGAGAATGTGTATGCGGGCAGAAGAAAGACCCAAAAAGAGCTACCAGTGTGATAGGAAGCAAGTAAAGGAAATTTATCAGGGAGAGGGAAGGACCTGTGTCAAAAGCTGCTGCTAGCTCAAGTTCGATGGGAACTGAGACTTGACCACTGGCTTCAGCAACATTATTTCTCCAGTCACTCACTAAAGCACTTACCAGTATTTTTTTTTAATTTTATTTTACTTATTTTTTTATACAGCAGGTTATTAGTTATCCATTTTATACATATTAGTGTATATATATCAATCCCAATCTCCCAGTTCATCCCCCCACCCCCACCTGCCACTTCCCCCCTTGGTATCCATACGTTTCTTCTCTATATCTGTGTCTGCCCTGCACACTGGTTCATCTGTACCATTTTTCTAGCTTCCACATATATGCGTTAATATATGATATGTGTTTCTCTCTTTCTGACTTATTTCACTCCGTATGACAGACTCTAGATCCATCCACGTCTCTACAAATGACCCAATTACATTCCTTTTTATGGCTCAGTAATCTTCGATGGTATATATGTACCACAACTTCTTTGTCCATTTGTCTGTCAATGGGCATTTAGGTTGCTTCCATATCCTGGCTATTGTAAATAGAGTTGCAGTGAACACTGGTGGGGGGGGGTGCATGTGTCTTTTTGAATTATGGTTTTCTCTGGGTATATGCCCAATAGTGGGATGCTGGGTCACATGGTAATTCTATTTTTAGTTTTATAAGGAACCTCCATACTGTTCCCAATAGTGGCTGTATCAATTTACATTCCCACCAACAGTACAGAGGATTCCCTTTTCTCCACACCCTCTCCAGCATTTGTTTGTAGATTTTCTGATGATGCCCATTCTAACTAGTGTGAGGTGATACCTCATTGTAGTTTTGATTTGCATTTCTCTAATAATTAGTGATGTTGAGCAGCTTTTCATGTGCTTCTTGGCCATCTGTATGTCTTCTTTGGAGAAATGTCTATTTAGGCCTTCTGCCCATTCTCGGATTGGGTTGTTTGTTTTTTTAATATTGAGCTGCATGAGCTGTTTATATATTTTGGAGATTAACCCTTTGTCAAGTTGCTTCATTTGCAAATATGTTCTCCCATTCTGAGGGCTGTCTTTTCGTCTTGTTTGTAGTTTCCTTTGCTTTGCAAAAGATTTTAAGTTTAATTAGGTCCCATTTGTTTTTTGTTTTTATTTCCATTACTCTAGGAGGTGGATCAAGAAAGATCTTGCTGTGATTTATGTCGAAGAGTGTTCTTCCTGTTTTCCTCTAAGAGTTTTATAGTGTCTGGTCTTACATTTAGTTCTCTAATCCATTTTGAGTTTACTTTTGCATATGGTGTTAGGTAGTGTTCTAATTTCATTCTTTTATGTGTAGCTGTCCGGTTTTCCCAGCACCATGTATTGAAGAGACTGTCTTTTCTCCATTGTGTATCCTTGCCTCCTTTGTCATAGATTAGTTGACCATAAGTGCGTGGGTTTATCTCTGGGCTTTCTATCCTGTTCCATTGATCTGTATTTCTGTTTTTGTGCCAGTACCATATTGTCTTGATTACTGTAGCCCTGTAGTATAGTCTGAAGTCAGGGAGTCTGATTCCTCCAGCTCCATTTTTTTCCCTCAAGACTGCTTTGGCTGTTCAGGGTCTTTTGTGTCTCCATACAAATGTTAAGATTTTTTTTTGTTATAGTTGTGTAAAAAATGCCATTGGTAATTTGATAGGGATTGCATTGAATCTGTAGATTGCTTTCGGAAGTATGGTCATTTTCAAAATATTGATTCCTCCAATCCAAGAACATGGTATATTTCTCTGTTTATATCATCTTTAATTTCTTTCATCAGTGTCTTATAGTTTTATGCATACAGGTCTTCTTTCTGCCTAGGTAGATTTATTCCTAGGTATTTTATTCTTTTGGTTGCGATGGTAAATAGGAGTGTTTCCTTAATTTCTCTTTCAGATTTTTCATCATTAGTGTATAGGAATGCAAGAGATTTCTGTGCTTTAATTTTGTATCCTGCAACTTTACCAAATTCATTGATTAGCTCTAGTAGTTTTCTGGTGGCATCTTTAGGATTCTGTATGTATAGTGTCATCTCATCTGCAAACAGTGACGCCTTTACTTCTTCTTTTCCAATTTGTATTCCTTTTATTTCTTTTTCTTCTCTGATTGCCATGGCTAGGATTTCCAAAACTATGTTGAATAGTGGTGTGAGTGGATATCCTAGTCTTGTTCCTCATCTTAGAGGAAATGCTTTCAGTTTTCCAGCTTTGAGAATAATGTTTGCTGTGGGCTTGTCATATATGGCCTTTATTATGTTGAGGTAGGTTCCCTCTATGCCCACTTTCTGGAGAGTTTTTATCATAATTGGGTGTTGAATTTTGTCAAAAACTTTTCCTTCATTTATTGAAATGATCATATGGATTTTATTCTTCAATTTGTTAATACGGTATACCACATTGATTGATTTGTGTATGTTGAAGGATCCTTGCATCGCTGGGATAAATCCCACTTGAGCATGGTTTATGATCCTTTTAATGTTGGATTCTGTTTGCTAGTATTTTGTTGAGGATTTTTGCATCTATATTCAACAGTGATATTGGTCTGTAATTTTCTTTTCTTGTAGTAACTTTGTCTGGTTTGGGTATCAGGGTGATGGTGGCCTATATTTCTATAGAATGAGTTTGGGAGTGTTCTTTCCTCTGCAATTATTGGAAGAGTTTGAGAATGCAATTTTTGGAAGAGTTTGAGAATGATGGGTCTTAGCTCTTCTCTAAATGTTTGATAGAATTCACCTGTGAAGCCATACTGTCCTGGACTTTTCTTTGTGGGAAGACTCTTAATCACAGTTTCAATTTCATTATTATGATTGATCTGTTCATATTTTTTATTTCTTCCTGGTTCAGTCTTGGAAGGTTATACCTTTCTAAGAATTTGTCCATTTCTTCCAGGTTGTCCATTTTATTGGCATAGAGTTGCTTGTAGTAGTCTCTTAGGATGCTTTGTATTTCTGTGGTGTCTGTTGTAACTTCTCCTTTTTCATTTCTGATTTTATTGATTTGAGTCCTCTCTCTCTTTTTCTTGATGAGTCAGGCTAATGGTTTATCAATTTTGTTTATCTTCTCAAAGAACCAACTTTTAGTTTTATTGATCTTTGCTATTTATTTCTATTTCATTTATTTCTTGTCTGATCTTCATGATTTCTTTCCTTCTACTAAGTTTGTGTTTTGTTTGTTCTTCTTTCTCTAGTTCCTTTACATGTAATTATAGATTGTTTATTTGAGATGTTTGTTGTTTCTTCAGGTAGGATTGTATTACTATAAACTTCCCTCTTAGAACTGCTTTTGTGGCATCCCATAGGTTATGGATCATCGTGTTTTCATTGTCAGTTGTCTCTTGGTACTTTTGCTTTCCTCTTTTTTTTTTAATTTATTTTTTCACACAGCAGGTTCTTATTAGTCATCCATTTTATACCCAGCAGTGTATACATGTCAATCACAATCTCCCAATTCTTCACACCGTCACCACGCCCCACCTCCGCTATCCCCCCTTGGTGTCCATACGTTTATTCTCTACCTCTGTGTCTCAATTTATGCCCTAAAAACAGGTTCATCTGTACCATTTTCTAGGCTCCAAACATGTGTTAATATGCAATATCTGTTTTTCTCTTTCTGACAAACTTCACTCTGTTTGACAGTCTCCAGATGCATCCACGTCTCTACAAATGACCCAACTCCGTTCCTTTTTTTTCTTTTCAACATCTTTATGGGAATATAATTGCTTTACAATGGTATGTCAGTTTCTGCTTTATAAAAAAGTGAATCAGTTATACATATGTCCCCATATCTCTTCCCTCTCCATCTCCCTCCATCCCACCCTCCCTATCTGACCCCTCTAGCTGGTCAAAAAGCACTGAGCTGATCTCCCTGTGTTATGCAATTGCTTCCCACTAGCTATCTATTTTACGTTTGGTAGTGTATATATGTCCATGCCACTCTCTCACTTTTTCCCAGCATACCCTTCCCCCTCCCCGTATCCTCAAGTCCATTCTCTAGTGGGTCTGTGTCTTTATTACCATCTTGCCCTTAGGTTCTTCATGACATTTTCTTTCTTTTTTTAAGATTCAATATATATTTGTGTTAGCATACGGTATTTGTTGTCCTCTTTCTGACTTACTTCACTCTGTATGACAGACTCTAGGTCCATCCACCTCACTATAAATAACTCAATTTCGTTTGTTTTTATGGCTGAGTAATATTCCATTGTATATATGTGCCACATCTTCTTTATCCATTCATCTGTCGATGGACACTTAGGTTGCTTCCATGTCCTGGCTATTGTAAATAGAGCTACAATGAACATTTTGGTACATGACTCTTTGAATTATGGTTTTCTCAGTGAATATGCCCAGTAGTGATATTGCTGGGTGGTATGATACTTCTATTTTTATTTTTTAAGGAACATCCATACTGTTTTCCATAGTCACTGTATCAATTTACATTCCACCAACAGTGCAAGAGGGTTCCCTTTTCTCCACACCCTCTCCAGCATTTGTTGTTTGTAGATTTTTTGATGATGGCCATTCTGACCGGTGTGAGATGATATCTCATTGTAGTTTTCATTTGCATTTCTGTAATTATTAATGATGTTGAGCATTCCTTCATGTGTTTGTTGGTAATCTGTATATCTTCTTTGGAGAAATATCTACTTAGGTCTTCTGCCCATTTTGGGATTGGGTTGTTTGTCTTTTTGATATTGAGCTGCATGAGCTGCTTGTAAATTTTCGAGATTAATCCTTTGTCAGTTGCTTCATTGCAAATATTTTCTCCCATTCTGAGGGTTGTCTTTTGGTTTTGATTATGGTTTCCTTTGCTGTGCAAAAGCTTTTAAGTTTTATTAGGTCCCATTTGTTTTTGTTTGTTTGTTTTTATTTCCATTTCTCAGGGAGGTGGGTCAAAAAGGATCTTGCTGTGATTTATGGCATAGAGTGTTCTGCCTATGTTTTCCTCTAAGAGTTAGATAGTGTCTGGCCTTACATTTAGGTCTCTAATCCATTTTGAGTTTATTTTTGTGTATGGTGTTAGGGAGTGTGATAATTTCATTCTTTACATGTTGTTGTCCAGTTCTCCAAGCACCACTTATTGAAGAGGCTGTCTTTTCTCCACTGTATATTCTTGCCTCCTTTATCAAAGATAAGGTGACCATATGTGCCTGGGTTTATCTCTGGGCTTTCTATCCTGTTCTGGCTTTGTGCCATTACCATACTGTACTGATTAGTATAGCTTTGTAGTATAGTCTGAATTCAGGGAGCCTGATTCCTCCAGCTCTGTTTTTCTTTCTCCAGATTGCTTTGGCTATTCAGGGTCTTTTTGCGTTTCCATACAAATTGTGAAAATTTTTGTTCTAGCTCTGTGGAAAATGCCATTGGTAGTTTGATTGGTAGGGATTGCATTGAATCGGTAGGTTGCTTTGGGCAGTAGAGTCATTTTCACAATGTTGATTCTTCCAATCCAAGAACATGGTATATCTCTCCATCTCTTTGTATCATTAGTTTCTTTCATCAGTGTCTTATAGTTTTCTGCATACAGGTCTTTTGTCTCCTTAGGTAGGTTTATTCCCAGACATTTTATTCTTTTTGTTGCAGTTGTAAATAGGATTGTTTTCTTAATTTCACTTTCAGATTTTTCATCATTAGTGTTTAAGAATGCTAGAGGTTTCTGTGCATTAATTTTGTATCCTGCTGCTTTACCGAATTCATTGATTAGCTCTCGTAGTTTTCTGGTAGCATCTTTAGGATTCTCTATGTATAATATCATGTCATCTGCAAACAGTGACAGCTTTACTTCTTCTTTTCCGATTTGGATTCCTTTTATTTCTTTTTTTTTTTTTAAATATCTTTATTGGGGTATAATTGCTTTACAATGGTGTGTTAGTTTCTGCTTTACAACAAAGTGAATCAGCTATACATATACATATGTTCCCATATGTCTTCCCTCTTGCGTCTCCCTCCCTCCCACTCTCCCCATCCCACCCTTCCAGGCTGTCACAAAGCACCGAGCTAATATCCCTGTGCCTTGCGGCTGCTTCCCCCCAGCTATCTACCTTACTACGTTTGTTAGTGTGTATATGTCCATGACTCTCTCTCGCCCTGTCAAAACTCACCCTTCCCCCTCCCCATATCCTTAAGTCCATTCTCCAGTAGGTCTGCATCTTTATTCCTATCTTACCCCAAGGTTTTTCATGACATTTTTTTCCCTTAAATTCCATATATATGTGTTAGCATACGGTATTTGTCTTTTTCTTTCTGACTTACTTCACTCTGTATGACAGATTCTAGGTCTATCCATCTCATTACAAATAGCTCAATTTCATTTCTTTTTAAGGCTGAGTAATATTCCATTGTGTATATGTGCCACATCTTCTTTATCCATTCATCCGATGATGGGCGCTTAGGTTGTTTCCATCTCCTGGCTATTGTAAATAGAGCTGCAATGAACATTTTGGTACATGACTCTCTTTGAATTTTGGTTTTCTCAGGGTATATGCCAAGTAGTGGGATTGCTGGGTCATATGGTAATTCTATTTGTAGTTTTTTAAGGAACCTCCATACTGTTCTCCACAGTGGCTGAACCAATTCACATTCCCACCAGCAGTGCAAGAGTGTCCCCTTTTCTCCACACCCTCTCCAGCATTTATTGTTTCTTGATTTTTTGATGATGGCCATTCTGACTGGTGTGAGATGATATCTCATTGTAGTTTTGATTTGCATTTCTCTAATGATTAATGATGTTGAGCATTCTTTCATGTGTTTGTTGGCATTCTGTATATCTTCTTTGGAGAAATGTCTATTTAGGTCTTCTGCCCATTTTTGGATGGGGTTGTTTGTTTTTTTGTTATTGAGCTGCATGAGCTGCTTGTAAATTTTGGAGATTAATCCTTTGTCAGTTGCTTCATTTGCAAATGTTTTCTCCCATTCTGAGGGTTGTCTTTTGGTCTTGGTTATGGTTTCCTTTGCTGTGCAAAAGCTTTGAAGTTTCATTAGGTCCCATTTGTTTATTTTTGTTTTTATTTCCATTACTCTAGGAGGTGGGTCAGAAAGGATCTTGCTGTGATTTATATCATAGAGTGTTCTTCCTATGTTTTCTTCTAAGAGTTTGATAGTTTCTGGCCTTACATTTAGGTCTTTAATCCATTTTGAGCTTATTTTTGTGTATGGTGTTAGGGAGTGATCTAATCTCATACTTTTACATGTACCTGTCCAGTTTTCCCAGCACCATTTATTGAAGAGGCTGTCCTTTCTCCACTGTACATTCCTGCTACCTTTATCAAAGATAAGGTGTCCATATGTGCGTGGGTTTATCTCTGGGCTTTCTATCCTGTTCCACTGATCTATCTTTCTGTTTTTGTGCCAGTACCATACTGTCTTGATTACTGTTGCTTTGTAATATAGTCTGAAGTCAGGGAGCCTTATTCCTCCAGCTCCTTTTTTCGTTCTAAAGATTGCTTTGGCTATTCGGGGTCTTTTGTGTTTCCATACAAATTGCGAAATTTTTTGTTCTAGTTCTGTGAAAAATGCCAGTGGTAGTTTGATAGGGATTGCATTGAATCTGTAGATTGCTTTGGGTAGTAGAGTCATTTTCACAATGTTGATTCTTCCCATCCAAGAACATGGTATATCTCTCCATCTATTTGTATCATCTTAATTTCTTTTATCAGTGTCTTATAATTTTCTGCATACAGGTCTTTCGTATCCTTAGGTAGGTTTATTCCTAGATATTTTATTCTTTTTGTTGCAATGGTAAATGGGAGTGTTTTCTTGATTTCACTTTCAGATTTTTCATCATTAGTATATAGGAATGCCAGAGATTTCTGTGCATTAATTTTGTATCCTGCTACTTTACCAAATTCATTGATTAGCTCTAGTAGTTTTCTGGTAGCATCTTTAGGATTCTCTATGTATAGTATCATGTCATCTGCAAACAGTGACAGCTTTACTTCTTCTTTTCCGATTTGGATTCCTTTTATTTCATTTTCTTCTCTGATTGCTGTGGCTAAAACTTCCAAAACTATGTTGAATAAGAGTGGTGAGAGTGGGCAACCTTGTCTTGTTCCTGATCTTAGTGGAAATGCTTTCAGTTTTTCACCATTGAGGATGATGTTTGCTGTGGGCTTGTCATATATGGCTTTTATTATGTTTAAGAAAGTTCCCTCTATGCCTACTTTCTGGAGGGTTTTTATCATAAATGGGTGTTGAATTTTGTCGAAAGCTTTCTCTGCATCTATTGAGATGATCATATGGTTTTTCTCCTTCAATTTTTTAATATAGTTTATCACATTGATAGATTTGCGTACATTGAAGAATCCTTGCATTCCTGGAATAAACCCCACTTGATCATGGTGTATGATCCTTTTAATGTGCTGTTGGATTCTGTTTGCTAGTATTTTGTTGAGGATTTTTGCATCTATGTTCATCAGTGATATTGGCCTGTAGTTTTCTTTCTTTGTGACATCCTTGTCTGGTTTTGGTATCAAGGTGATGGTGGCTTCGTAGAAGGAATTTGGGAGTGTTCCTCCCTCTGCTATATTTTGGAAGAGTTTGAGAAGGATAGGTGTTAGCTCTTCTCTAAACGTTTGATAGAATTCACCTGTGAAGCCATCTGGTCCTGGGCTTTTGTTTGTTGGAAGGTTTTTAATCACAGTTTCAATTTCAGTGCTTGTGATTGGTCTGTTCATATTTTCTATTTCTTCCTGATTCAGTCTTGGCAGGTTGTGCATTTCTAAGAATTTGTCCATTTCTTCCACATTGTCCATTTTATTGGCATAGAGTTGCTTGTAGTAATCTCTCATGATTTTTTTTATTTCTGCAGTGTCAGTTGTTACTTCTCCTTTTTCATTTCTAATTCTATTGATTTGAGTCTTCTCCCTTTTTTTCTTGATGAGTCTGGCTAGTGGTTTATCTATTTTGTTTATCTTCTCAAAGAACCAGCTCTTAGTTTTATTGATCTTTGCTATTGTTTCCTTCATTTCTTTTTCATTTATTTCTGATCTGATTTTTATGATTTCTTTCCTTCTGCTAGCTTTGGGGTTTTTTTGTTCTTCTTTCTCTAATTGCTTGAGGTGCAAGGTTAGGTTGTTTATTCGAGATGTTTCCTGCTTCTTAAGGTGGGCTTGTATTGCTATAAACTTCCCCCTTAGAACTGCTTTTGCTGCATCCCATAGGTTTTGGGTCGTTGTGTCTCCATTGTCATTTGTTTCTAGGTATTTTTTTATTTCCTCTTTGATTTCTTCAGTGATCACTTCATTATTAAGTAGTGTATTGTTTAGCCTCCATGTGTTTGTATTTTTTACAGATCTTTTCCTGTAATTGATATCTAGTCTCATGGCGTTGTGGTCAGAAAAGATACTTGATACAATTTCAGTTTTCTTAAATTTACCAAGGCTTGATTTGTGACCCAAGATATGATCTATCCTGGAGAATGTTCCATGAGCACTTGAGAAAAATGTGTATTCTGTTGTTTTTGGATGGAGTGTCCTATAAATATCAATTAAGTCCATCTTGTTTAATGTATCATTTAAAGCTTGTGTTTCCTTATTTATTTTCATTTTGGATGATCTGTCCATGGGTGAAAGTGGGGTGTTAAAGTCCCCTACTATGAATGTGTTACTGTTGATCTCCCCTTTTATGGTTGTTAGTATTTGCCTTATGTATTGAGGTGCTCCTATGTTGGGTGCATAAATATTTACAATTGTTATATCTTCTTCTTGGATCGATCCCTTGATCATTATGTAGTGTCCTTCTTTGTCCCTTTTAATAGTCCTTATTTTAAAGTCTATTTTGTCTGATATGAGAATTGCTACTCCAGCTTTCTTTTGGTTTCCATTTGCATGGAATATCTTTTTCCATCCCCTTACTTTCAGTCTGTATGTGTCTCTAGTTCTGAAGTGGGTCTCTTGTAGACAGCATATATAAGGGTCCTTTTATTTCTTTTTCTTCTCTTGTTGCTATGGCTAAAACTTCCAAAACTCTGATGAATAGTAGTGGTGAGAGTGAGCAACCTTGTCTTGTTCCTGATCTTAGTGGAAATGGTTTCAGGTTTTCACCATTTAGGATGATCTTGGCTGTGGGTTTGTCATATATGGCCTTTATTATGTTGAGGAAAGTTCCCTCTATGCCTACTTTCTGGAGGGTTTTTATCATAAATGGGTGTTGAATTTTGTTGAAAGCTTTCTCTGCATTGATTGAGATGATTGTATGGTTTTTCTCCTTCAGTTTGTTAATATGGTGTATCATATTGGTTGATTTGCGTATACTGAAGAATCCTTGCATTCCTGGGATAAACCCCACTTGATCATGGTGTATGATCCTTTTCATGTGCTGTTGGATTCTGTTTGCTAATATTTTGTTGAGTATTTTTGCATCTATGTTCATCAGTGATATTGGCCTGTAGTTTTCTTTCTTTGTGACATCTTTGTCTGGTTTTGGTATCAGGATGATGGTGGCCTCACAGCATGAGTTTGGGAGTATTACTCCCTCTGCTATATTTTTTGGAAGAATTCAGGAAAGATAGGTGTTAGCTCTTCTCTAAATGTTTGATAGAATTCGCCTGTGAAGCCATCTTGTCCTGGGCTTTTGTTTGTTGGAAGATTTTTAGTCACAGATTCAATTTCAGTACTTGTGATTTGTCTGTTCATATTTTCTATTTATTCCTGATTCAGTCTCAGCAGATTGTGCATTTCTAAGAATTTGTCCATTTGTTCCAGGTTGTCCATTTTATTGGTCTAGAGTTGCTTATAGTAATCTCTCATGCTCCTTTTATTTCTTCAGTGTCAGTTGTTACTTCTCCTTTTTCATTTCTAATTTGATTGATTTGAGTCTTCTCCCTTTTTTTCTTGATGAATCTGGATAATGGTTTATCAATTTTGTTTCCCTTCTCAAGGAACCAGCTTTTAGTTTTATTATCTTTGCTATTGTTTCCTTCATTTCTTTTTCATTTATTTCTGATCTGATTTTATGATTTCTCTCCTGCTATCTTTGGGGGTTTTTTGTTCTTCTTTCTCTAATTGCTTTAGGTGTAAGTTTAGGTTGTTTATTTGAGATGTTTCCTGTTTCTTCAGGTAGGATTGTATTGCTATAAACTTCTCTCTTTGAACTGCTTTGGCTGCATCCTGTAGGTTTCGGGTCATCGTGTTTTCATTGTCATTTGTTTCTAGGTATTTTTTATTTCCTCTTTGATTTCTTCAGTGATCTCTTGGTTATCAAGTAGTGTATTGTTCAGCCTCCATGTGTTTGTATTTTTTACAGATTTTTTCCTGTGAGTCATATCTAGTCTCATGGCGTTGTAGTCGGAAAAGATACTTGATACAGTTTCAAATTTCTTAAGTTTACCAAGGCTTGATTTGTGAACCAAGATATGATCTATCCTGGGGAATGTTCCATGAGCACTTGAGAAGAATGTGTATTCTGTTGTTTTTGGATGGAATGTCCCATAAATATCAATTAAGTCCATCTTGTTTAATGTATCATTAAAGCTTGTTTTTCCTTATTTGTTTGCATTATGGATGATCTGTCCATTGGTGAAAGTGGGTTGTTAAAGTCCCCACTATGATTGTGTTACTATCGATTTCCCCTTTTATGGCTCTTAGTATTTGCCTTATGTATTGAGGTGCTCCTATGTTGGGTGCAAAAATATTTACAATTGTGATATGTTCTTCTTGGATCGATCCCTTGATCATTATGTAGTGTCCTTCTTTGTCTGTTGTAATTGTCTTTGTTTTAAAGTCTATTTTGTCTGATATGAGAATTGCTATTCCAGTTTTCTTTTGATTACCATTTTCATGGAATATCTTTTTCCATCTCGTCACTTTCAGTCTGTATGTGTCCCTAGGTCTGAAGTGGGTCTTTTGTAGACAGCATATGTACGGGTCCTGTTTTTGTATCCATTCAGCCCGTCTGTGTCTTCTGGTTGGAGCATTTAATCCTTTCACGTTTAAGGTAATTATCGACATGTATGTTCCTATTCCCATTTTCTTAATTGTTTTGGGTTTGTTATTGTAGGTCTTTCCCTTCTCTTGTCCTTCCTGCCTAGAGAAATTCCTTTAGCATTTGTTGTAAAGCTGATTTGGTGGTACTGAATTCTGTTAGCTTTCGCTTGTCTGTAAAGGTTTTAATTTCTCCCTCAAATCTGAATGAGATCCTTCCTGGGTAGAGTAATCTTCGTTGTAGGTTTTTCTCCTTCATGGCTTTAAATATGTCATGCCACTCCTTTCTGGGTTGCAGAGTTTCTGCTGAGAGATCAGCTGGTAACCTTATGGGGATTCCCTTGTATGTTATTTGTTGTTTTTCCCTTGCTGCTTTTAATATGTTTTCTTTGTATTTAATTTTTGATAGTTTGATTTATATGTGTCTTGGCGTGTTTCTGCTTGGATTTATCCTGTATGGGACTCTCTGTGCTTCCTGGACTTGACTATTTCCTTTCCCATATTAGGAAATTTTCAACTATAATCTCTTCAAATATTTTCTCAGACCCTTTGTTTTTCTCTTCTTCTTTTGGGACCCCTATAGTTCGAATGTTGGTGCGTTTAATGTTGTTCCAGAGGTCTCTGAAACTGTCCTCAATTTTTTTTATTCTTTTTTCTTTATTGTGCTCTGCAGTAGTTATTTCCACTATTTTATCTTCCAGGTCACCTATCCGTTCCTCTGCCTCAATTATTCTGCTACTGATCCCTTCTGGAGAGTTTTTAATTTCATTTATTGTGTCGTTCATCAGTGTTTGTCTGCTCTTTAGTTCTTCTAGGTCCTTGCTAAACGTTTCTTGTATTTTCTCCATTCTATTTCCAAGATTTTGGATTATCTTTAGTATCATTATTCTGAATTCTTTTTCAGGTAGACTGCCTATTTCCTCTTCATTTTTTAGGTCTGGTGGGTTTATGCCTTGCTTCTTCATCTGCTGTGTGTTTTTTTGTTTTCTGTTTTTGCTTAAGTTACTGTGTTTGGGGTCTTCTTTTCGCATGCTGCATGTTCGTAGTTCCTATTGTTTTTGGTGTCTGTCCCCAGTGGCTAAGGTTGGCTCAGTGGCTTGTGTAGGCTTCCAGGTGGAGGGTACTAGTGCCTGTGTTCTGGTGTATGAGGTTGGATCTTGTCTTTCTGGTGGGCAGGTCCATGTCTGGTGGTGTGTTTTAGGGTGTCTGTGACCTTATTATGGTTTTAGGCAGCCTCTCTGCTAATGGATGGGGTTGTGTTCCTGTCTTGCTAGTTGTTTGGCATAGGGTGTCCAGCACTGTAGCTTGCTGGTCGTTGCATGGAGCTGGGTCTTGACGTTGAGATGGAGATCTCTGGGAGGTTTTTGCCATTTGATATTATATGGAGCTGGGTGGTGTCCTGTAGACCAGTGTCCTGAACTTGGCTCTCTCACCTCAGAGGCACAGCCCTGATGCCTGGCTGGAGCACCAAGAGCCTGTCATCTGCATGGCATTCCAGAACTTGCCAACTTGTTATATTCTTCTATTCATCCTCCCTCTCTTCTTCTGCTAGTATTGGAGGGTCTCCTGAAGAAGTGGGGGGCAGCTGCGGCTCACTGCAGGGACAAAGAAACAGCCGGCGGCAGTTCTGGAGAGTACTCACCAATCTGAGCCCTCCTGGAGGCTGCCATTTTCTTACCTTCATTCCTTTTTCTGGCTGAGTAATATTCCATTGTATATATGTACCACATCATCTTTATCCATTTGTCTGTCAGTGGGCATTTAGTTTGCTTCCATGACCTGGCTATTGTAAATAGTGCTGCAATGAACATTGGGGTGCATGTGTCTTTTTGAATTATGGTTTTCTCTGGGTATGTGCCCAGTAGTGGGATTGCTGAGTCATATGGTAATTCTATTTTTAATTTTTTAAGGAACCTTCATACTGTTCTGCATAGGGGTGTATCAATTTACCTTCCCACCAACAGCACAAGAGGGTTCCCTTTTCTCCACACCCTCTCCACCATTTGTTGGTAGATTTTCTGATGATGCCCATTCTGACTGGTGTGAGGTGATAACTCATTGTAGTTTTGATTTGTAATTCTCTAATAATTAGTGATGTTGAGCAGCTTTTCATGTGTTTCTTGGCCATGTGTATGTCTTCTTTGGAGAAATGTTTTGTTTGTTCTTCTTTCTCTGCTTCCTTTAGGTGTAAGATTAGATTGTTTATTTGAGCTGTTTGTTGTTTCTTGAGATAGGATTGTATTGCTGTAAACTTCCCTCTTAGAACTACTTTGGCTGCTTCCCATAGGTTTTGCATTGTTGTGTTTTCATTGTCATTTGTCTCTAGGTATTTTTTGATTTCCTCTTTGATTTCTTCAGTGATTTCTTGGTAATTTAGTAATGTATTGTTTAGCCTCCATGTGTTTGTTTTTTATGTTTTTTTTCTAGAGAATAGGTCCACTTTATTTGGTTCAAAAATATTTTTATATATAACCATTATTATGAAATGCAGGATTGTCAAGAAAATGTAGATGGTCATTAAGAATTTGTCAAATAGATTATTCTATGCTGGGTTCGGTGATAGAAGTATCCCTTAATTGATTTTCCCCAAATTAAGATGAGCAGCTAACCCTGAGATCTTTGGCCCAGGAAGGAGTAGGTGAGGAATAGCCTGCTGTCTCAGATGCAGAATGCTTCTGGAAAGGACAGTGAAGAACTTGCTGGAGGAGATGGACCTCTGAAAAATCGCTCCTTTCTGCTTTTTGCACTGCGGATTCTTCCATCCAGTTCTTCAGCACATATCTAGGATTAAAAGTTGTCATTCTTTTTCTTCTTTCAGAATCTGAATCATTCATGTTACTCTTCAGTCTCCAAAGGTACTGGGACACCCAGGCAGGAAAGAGTTTGTGCTTTGAGATCATTTTCAGTGCCCAGAATTGCTGAGGAATGCTGAGCTCCTGTAACTGGCTTTGAGTGATCTCACTGAGCTGCCGAAATGTCATTGTGAAGTCAGCTTCTGTCTTTTCCATGAGATGTAAGAGAAATGCAATTAAATCATCATCACCCTTGCTTTTTCCAAGTAATTCCAATTTGGCTTTGAACAATTCTCTAAGTCTTGTATCGTAAAGAATGGGATACCCTGAGCAGCAAGTTGCTTTTGCCTAGGATCCAGTAATGGGTTTAGAGCTTGTAACAACTTGTTTAAATTAAACATTCCAATATTAGCCTGATATCCTATTTTTATCTTCTTTCATCATCAGATGTGTTTGGTACAAAATCTGGATTATAGGCCTCCATAAAATCAAATGGACCATAGTCAATTGTAATGGGTAACAAACTGAAGTTATCAGTATTACAAACACCATGAGCAAAACCAGCAGACATCCACAAGGCAATAGGCTGTGCCGTCTCAGACACCACAGTAGAAAAAAAATCCAAATATCTGTTAGGTTCCTTGACATCTACTGAGGGGAAGTGTTCCTGTATGATGAAGTCTAATAACATCCTTAGTAAATCCAATTCACCATAATGAGCCAAAATTTCTAACGATCCAATTCTAAACCATGATTTTGCAACACGCAGTACTATTGCACCTCGTTCTTTCACAACGTTTCCATTGTAAAATTGATCTCTCCATACTGCATCATCACTTACAACCAGACTTGCAGCTCTGCTAGTGGGAATTCTGAGATAGTACATAGCCTCACTACACAAAAATTCTCTCATGGAGGAACGAAGCACAGCTCTGCCATCGCCGTTTTGGGAGTATGGGGTTTTTCCTGAGCCTTTTAATTGGAGCTCCCACTTTTCACCCTGCCTGTTCATGTAAATTCCAATAAGATGGGCTCTTCCATCGCCGAGCTGATCTACCCATATCCCAAACTGGTGGCCCCCATATCTGTGAGCCAGTGGAATGGATCCAAGTACTATCTTTTCACCACTTACAAGCTGGATAAAAATCATCTGTTTCTGAGATAGATAAATCAAGGTCCAAAATATCTTCTAGCACTTGCTTTGAAACTGCTACAAGATGTACTCTTGATTTGAAAGGAGTGGGGAAGGCAATTGAAAAAACACAGTTTTTCACTTAACGCACATCATTTTCTTTAACAGGATCAATTGGCAACACAGCTATAAGTTTTTCAGAGGAGAGCGTCCAAAAGTCGGGAGACGAGGCTAATCTAACTTCTCTTTCACAATAGCCCTGCTCGGGGTTTGACTTGTTACTGTAAAGATGCAAAAGGCTGGCACTTCCTTCAAGGCCAGGTCGCCATAAGGAGCAGACGACGGCGTGGCAGTTAACACCCGAGAGAAGCAGCCGTGGAAACTGGAGCCTCCGGATTAGGCAGCAAAACGGGAACCCGATCCTTTGCGTCCTACTTCTGCCTAAATACGCAGAAGGAAAGTTCGTGATTGTTCGTCGGGCACCCTGGGGCATTTCTAGATGACAGCCGGTCTAACACGGGTGCATTTTTGTGGAGATTGCCGGAGGCACCAGCTGGGCGGGGTTGGGGGAGGCCGCTCCCCATGAGGAAGATCACGCTGGTTTCTCCCGAGCCTGCGGTGGGTGGGCGGGGTTACGAGGGGGTCCAGCCACCGCACCACCGCTCAGCTCCCTGCAGCCGCTCCTCCTCCTGCCGGGCGGGAAGCGCCCTCGGGAGGTTTGTTTTTTATGTATTTTCCCCTGTAACTGATTTCTAACCTCATAGCGTTGTGGTCAAAAAAGATGCTTGTTATGATTTCAATTTTCTTAAATTTACTGAGGCTTGATTTGTAAGCCAAGATGTGATCTATCCTAGAGAATGTTCCGTGCACACTTGAGAAGAAAGTGTAATCTGTTGTTTTTGGATGGAATGTCCTATAAATATCAGTTAAATCTATCTGGTCTATTGTGTCATTTAAAGCTTGTGTTTCCTTATTAATTTTCTGTTTGGATGATCTGTCCATTGGTGTAGTGAGGTGTTAAAGTCCCCCACTATTATTGTGTTACTGTCGATTTCCTCTTATATAGCTGTTAGCAGTTGTCTTATGTATTGAGGTGCTCCTATGTCGGGTGCATATATATTTATAATTGTTATATCTTCTTCTTGGATCGATCCCTTGATCATTATGTAGTGTCCTTCCTTGTCTCTTGTAACATTCCTTATTTTAAAGTCTGTTTTATGTGATATGAGTATTGCTACTCCAGCTTTCTTTTGATTTCCATTTGCATGGATATCTTTTTCCATTCCCTCAATTTCAGTCTGTATGTGTCCCTAGGTCTGAAGTGGGTCTCTTGTAGACAGCATATATGTACATCTTGGTTTTGTATCCATTCAGTGAGCCTGTGTGTTTTGGTTGGAGCATTTAATCTATTCACGTTTAAGGTAATTATCGATATGAATGTTCCTATTACTATTTTCTTAATTGTTTTGGGTTTGTTTTCGTAGGTCCTTTTCTTCCCTTGTGTTTCCCACTTAGAGAAGTTCCTTTAGCATTTGTTGTAGGGCTGGTTTGGTGGTGTTGAATCTCTTAGTTTTTGCTTGTCTGTAAAGCATTTGATTTCTCCATCAAATCTGAATGAGATCCTTGCTGGGTAGTGTAATCTTGGCTGTAGGTTCTTCCCTTTCATCAGTTTAAATACATCATGCCACTCCCTTCTGGCTTGTAGAGTTTCTGCTGAGAAATCAGCTGTTAACCTTATGGGAGTTCCCTTTTATGTTATTTGTCGTTTTTCCCTTGCTGCTTTCAATAATTTTCCTTTGTCTTTAATTTTTGCCAATTTGATTACTATGTGTCTTGGCATTTTTCTCCTTGGGTTTATCCTGTATGGGACTCTCTACACTTCCTGGACTTGAGTGGCTATTTCCTTTCCCATGTTAGGGAAGTTTTTGAGTATAATCTCTTCAAATATTTTCTCTGTTCCTTTCTCTCTCTCTTCTCCTTCTGGGACCCCTATAATGCGAATGTTGTTGTATTTAATGTTGTCCCAGAGATCTCTTAGGCTGTCTTCATTTCTTTTCATTCTTTTTTTCTTTATTCTGTTCCGCAGCAGTGAATTCCACCATTCTGTCTTCCAGGTCACTTTTCCGTTCCTTTGACTCAGTTATTCTGCTATTGATTCCTTCTAGTGTATTTTTCTTTTCAGTTATTGTTATTGTTCATCTCTGTTTGTTCGTTCTTTAATTCTTGTAGGTCTTTGTTAGACATTTCTTGCATCTTCTCTATCTTTGCGTCCACTCTTTTTCCGAGGTCCTGGATCATCTTTCCTATCATTATTCTGAATTCTGTTTTTGGAAGGTTGCTTTTCTCCACTTCATTTAGTTGTTTTTCTTGGTTTTTATCTTGTTCCTTCATCTGGTACCTAGCCCTCTGCCTTTTCATCTTGTCTTTCTGTGAATGTGATTTTTGTTCCACAGGCTGCAGGATTTTAGTTCTTGCTTCTGCTGTCTCAGTATTTTTAAAGTTGGAATTTCTGTATACTATAGTAGGTTTTTCAAAGTAGAATATATACTCTTTATGTATATATTATGTATATAATGCAGGAATCTTATATTGTGATAAAACTATATGTAAAAATGAATTCCAAAATTCTATACTATCATTCAATTGAGAAGTTTCTGCACTGGGAAACCCAGTATAGATAACAAGCAGGAAAGTTAAGTTCAAATTAATTCAAATCTCATAGGATAGCAAAAGGTAATAGTCCATTATGATGTTTTTGCCTATATATTTCTCCAGGCATGACAAGTACATGCCAACCATTGTCGTAAGCAACTTTTTATTCTATTTCTTCATTGTTAATGTACTTTATTTAAGGGTACATATGTTCTTTGTACCTATATATCATCTTTTCTCTGTCTTCTGCATCAAATCCAAGGACACTGTCTGCCTTTAACCAAACAAACAAAGAAACCTGTTAGCAGAGCTTTTATTTTAAATGTAAGGCAAAATGAAATGATTGTAAAAATCCAGCCATTGCCATTAACAGAATAGTGTCCTTATATTAGTGGATATTTAAAGGCTTAAATATATAAAATATATATATAAATATAGTGGATATTAAAAGTGTAGTAAGAGGTATTTGTAAAGATTGTGATCAAAGAGACCAAACAACTATGGTTAATGTTTTTCTTGCTTACCATAATTGCTAATTACAAAAATACTTAATGGGAGACAAATATCAACTCATCAAAAATACCTTATTATTTGGATTAGACCAAATATAGACGTGTTTTACAAAATTCATTTCTATTACCAAGAGAAATTTTTTTTCTGATCTGATATACATGTATGTGTATATATATATATTTTTTTTTTTTAAATTTTAATATATCCTCATGCTGGCTAAGAGTTATTTTTTTGATCATAGTTTTTAATTATAAGCAGTACTATCCTTGACAAATCAAGCTATAATAAAGTTTACTGTAGTTATAATAGAAACCTTTTCAGCTGTCATCTCAGTTCATTGGTTTTATTGATATGGGAACTAATAAAAATCAAAGGACGTAGAGAGAAGTAATCATGTAACTTATTTTCAGGAAAACATATATGACAGAATTTAAGTATTTAAGAATTTAAATGTGGCTAAAGTATAATCTTGACCAGGCATGTCCCCAACAATGTTGAAATCAAACCGTTTAAGGAAGATAGTTACTATACTGTATAATTTTGAAGGGAAATCAGTGTACAGTTCTTCTAGTTAAAAGCTATATATTCCATCTTCTCTCTAACCCACTTTTCCTGCTGTGATTTAATTCTTTATTTCTTGACCTTTACTCAGATGAAAAAGGAAATAACTCCTTACTGCCACTCGTACAATATCCCTGAAATGTATTTTGGCTTGTGACCTTTAAATGGTGCAGATAAATAAAATGAATCTCATATCTTCATATGGACCTGATCTGTGGGTCAACATATGTTTGCTTTTCATCTGTATGAAAATGCTTTGATTGTGATTGTCATGGAATAGGTGAGGTCAGGTGAAGAATGGGAAGCTGCCAACTGAGGCAGGAGATGAAACTATCTGAAATGGGAAAGTTAAGAACTGGGGGATTCTTTGTGCGAGAGATGGTAATTGCTTATGGTCACTTGCCCTTCCATGGGTGAGAAGCAGGGTGTAAGGACAGTGTGAAAATGCCTGGACTGTTAAGGGAAGAACACCTGGGCAGTACACTGGAAAGAGCTTACATATGGGTGACACAGCTGTGAGAACAGGGCTTGAAACTGAATAAAAATGCCTCAGGTCTTCCATGACATTTCATTTCCCACTAAGAAAGGATTTTCTGTAAGCACCATTTTAACACTGAGGATGATTTCCTCAATTAAAAAAAAATAGGCACTTTTAGAATTTCCACTGCCAAACTGTTTGTGTTTGAAACATTGAGTCCTATTTGTAACTTTCAAAAAAATATAAATGTTTCATAAAGCCTAATGGTATTTACAGAGATATAAAAGTTAAAAATCTAGCCAAGGTTATTTGGTGTTTGAAACTAAGCATGATAATATTTTTGTGTGAAATCCCTAGACCATTAACATTGCTTTAGTCAGCATTAATAGGAAATGCATGCCAGTGAGATGAAAATTAATTTCCAGTTGAATGCTTTATGTTGGGAGACAACTTGCCTGATTGCAGTTGTTTGAAACGGAGCATATTCTAAGCACTTTGCCTGCTGCCTTTTCTTGGCTGTAGATATTGACGAGTGTGGGACCGGGAGGCACAGCTGTGCCAATGATACCATTTGCTTTAACTTGGATGGTGGATATGATTGCCGATGTCCTCATGGAAAGAATTGCACAGGGGACTGCATCCATGATGGAAAAGTTAAGCACAATGGTCAGATTTGGGTGTTGGAAAATGACAGGTGCTCTGTGTGCTCGTGTCAGGTTAGTATAAACAAAACATTGTAACCATTTTTATTGAGGTGTAATTTGCATATATTTCAAGTGTACAGCTTGATGAACTTAGACAAATGCATATGTCCATTTAACCATCACTCAATTAATAGAACATTTTTACCTACCCAAAATGTTGCCTCAGTCCTTTCTTAGTCCCATAGCCCTAGCCTCGAGCAAACACTGCTTCCAGTTTGTATAGATTAGATTTGTATTTTCTAGAGCCTCATATAAATGGAATCATATAACACAGTTGGCCTTCCGTATCTGCAGGGTCCCCATCCATGGATTCAACCAACTGTGGATTAAAAATATTTGGGGAAAAAAATTCCAGAAAGTTCCAAAAAAGCAAAACTTTAATTCCCCCCACACTGGCAACTGTTTACGTAATATTTACATTGTATTAGATGTTATAAGTAATCTAGAGATAATTTAAAGTAAACGGGAGGGTGTGCATAGGTTATGTGCAAATACTATGCCATTTAATATAAGGGACTTGAGCATCCATGGATTTTGGTATCCACGATACCAAGGGAAGACTGTCCATACTCTTTTGTGTCTGACGCCTTTCTCTCAGCATTATGTTTTGACATTCCTTTATATTCATTACACGTATCAGTAACCCATTCCTTTTTATTACTGAATAGTATTCCATTGTATTGAAATACCACAATGCGTTTATTTATTCATATGGTAAAATTTTGTTTCTAACTATGCTAATGTTTCTATAGTCACAATATCATATTTGAATGAATGCATAAATGAAACCATAATGAATATGGTTATGGTTTCACTTACAGGCCATAATGAATATGGCCTGTAAGTGAAAAATATCTATTTGGGTTATATTTCAGTTTTAGAGAGGTGTTCTATTATGTATACCCAGTTGATAATAGACATTTGAATTATAGTTAAATGAATAATACCAAGGACTCAACTATTATTAAAGAGATTGATAACAGCTTGTACAAATCATAAGGTTAAAATATTCTAGAAACTTAATAATATGTAAAACTTGTTGACTAGCTACCAAATATAAACATATAAGCCCTCACACAAAACAAAATTTAGTTAGTATTCAAATTACTATATTAATAAACAAGTAAATGTATATTTATATATACATACACAATTTATTTACACATAAGAGCCATGCAGTGGTTATCATTTTAACTGGTTAGTTCTGAAAATTTTCTTTCCAGTCAAGTCATTTAAAGAGTAATGTGTGGAAAGAAAATTGGAAGTTCTCCAGCTTAAGTAATTTCTGGGTGTTAGCTACAAAATGGAATTTTAAAGAAAATCAGTTATATTGGGTAAACAGTGTGAGTTATCTCAACTTCCAAATCAACATCTGAGATTATAGATATAGTATGTAATATATATAAAATGTATATATGTGTGTGTATATACACATGTGCACACACACAGATACACACATACATATGATGTTAGTATATTGAGAAGTGGAGGTTTTTGGTAACTGCTTTTTTCCCCTTGTCATACAGAATGGATTTGTAATGTGTCGACGGATGGTCTGTGACTGTGAGAATCCCACGGTTGATCTTTTCTGCTGCCCCGAATGTGACCCAAGGCTGAGCAGTCAGTGCCTCCATCAAAATGGGGAAACCTTGTACAACAGTGGTGACACCTGGGTCCAGAATTGCCAACAGTGCCGCTGCTTGGTAAGTTCAGCTACGTGAATTTCAGGGAAACGTTTAAACCCAGAATTGAAATCGTAAAACAACCTTGCCCTGCCCCCCTGCACCGATATTTGGTACCTGGCCATAGTGTTGGGAGTTACAAAAAGTGAACCTGGTTAGGATGATAAGGTGATGGTTATGCATTCAGGGCCTGAGAAGGAATATCTGGGGGTAGATGAGGTACACCATGTCATGTCAGGCTTTCAGGACTATCTCCAGAGCTCAAAAGAAGAAAAGGCTCTCCTGGCTTCTCAGCTTAGGTTTACTTAGAGGCAGTTATGAACAGAATAATGGCATTCAAAAAACATCACTTTTTCCAGTAGACCTTTTGTTAATCCATTTCTATCAATTATGCTTAGATGTAAGAAAACAAAAACAAAAAAAGCACACTTTTTTTTTCTTTCTAAAGATTGTTACTGTCAATGCTGTTCTGGTGGGCACCCTGTTTTACACATAATATGGATATGCAATAAATACTAGAATCTTAGAATCGAATGTATATATTTATGAAACTTCTACTGGAAACAATAGGTTAAAAAGAAAATGAAGACTTGATAAAGAAAATGAAGACTTGATAGGGAAAATACCAATCATTTTTTCATTTAAACAAATTTCTTATTTCTTTCTAGTGGTGTAAATAAAAAGGAAAATTGGTCTATATGTCTTTATAGAAGAAAGTTTCACAGATGCTACTTTTAAAGTTAGGACTAGTTTCCTTTCTATTTGTGTGAAGATATTTTTAAGGCAATGCTTTTTTGTTGCTTCCTTTTTATACTTTCAACCCAAAAATCAATTGAAAGAGCAAGGTCAGTTTCTGTACCTGAAGGCTGCTTTCATCTCCAAGACCCTGAGACTCAGAATTATGAAGAAAATAGGAAACAGGTGGGAACTAAATTTTAAAAAGGTCCAATTCACACAATTTTCTCATGTGGAATAAAAAAGACTGAAATCAGCTCCTAGTTTCGTTTTGTTTTTTCCAGAGTCCCTACACTGAGGAACGTATAAATGAACAAAGAAAAACTGTCAAATTTCCTTCATATTTCAGTTTACTTTCTTGTCAGTGGACAAAACTTTGTTTTTTCAGAAGGGAATAAGTGAGAAGGTAGGGGGAAAAGATTGTGAAAATGAAAAAAGCATCTCATAGGCAGAAACTAAAAACCTCTTCTGTAGTAAACAATTCTCCTTTGTCATGGGAAAGAGAAGGGCATGCAAATTTGTTTGTTTTAAGAGAAAGAGTTTTTGCTTTCCTTTATTGTTTTTCTTGTTTAACCCCTGAAGACTGTTTTATAATCCATCTGCAGTATAGGTCTCATCTCTCTGATAGGGATTTTGTGGATTCCCTGCAAGATTCATAGCTGTGAAGGTCTGAGTATAAGTGTCCATCAAATAAATTGAGTATTCGGTAAACACTGCTCTCTCCCTCCTCACCTCCCTCCACGCCCTCCCTCCCCCTCCCTTTGCCCTTGTTCATCTGCTTTCCTTATAGCAAGGGGAAGTTGACTGTTGGCCCCTGCCTTGCCCAGAGGTGGAGTGTGAATTCAGTGTCCTCCTAGAGAATGAGTGCTGCCCGCGCTGTGTCACCGACCCTTGCCAGGCCGACACCATCCGTAATGACATCACCAAAACTTGCCTGGACGAGATGAATGTGGTTCGCTTCACTGGGTCCTCTTGGATCAAACATGGCACTGAGTGTACTCTCTGCCAGTGCAAGGTAAAGCCCATTCATTATATTCAAGTGGGGAGCACTTGGCCAGCTGCACCCAGGATTCACAGACACTAATGTGCTTAACCTGGCCAATGGGAAGCATCTTCTTTCCTATTTCCTGTTCAAACAGAGATGGGAGCAGGGCCACTCAGCTTTATTAGTGCCAAGGCTGACTGTCCCGTGCATCCTCTAATGCATATTCAGGGAGAAGCAGGTGCTTGGTCAGAAACCAGAATGATGGGTTACTAATATCACCAGAACAGAAAGAACCTACGTAAATTGCCCTAAAGCATCTAACTGTACACATCTTAAAAAAAAATAGTACAACACCAAACTTCATGTTTCTTTCATGATAGAAGACAATATTATTTTATTGATTTTTATCTAGTCCTTTTATGAGATAAGATATATCAGCAAAGTGAACATATTACGTTTTCCAAAGTGAAAATCAATATGGCAAAAATGGGCATATTTCTTGGTTTGTGGTGGTGAGTTACATTGCGTTGAAAAATTTAAGATCTGTTGTTTACCATATTTTATTCCTACGGCTGGAGAAAAAATCATTATAAAGATTTTTCTTTTTATTCTCATAGGAAAATAGAGCATTGTGCCTTTTGCTTCACTGAGAATAGAAATACTGGTAATGTAGACAAAGTATATAGAATTCACAGATGGTGACAAAGTTGAAAGCATTAGAATCAACACTAGAACTAAGTAAATAATCTGGAAAGCTTAACAAGAAGAAAGCAAAGATGTCAGATTTTTCCCTCCATAGCACAGCCAAATATCTATAACTGCTCTGGTTCTTTAAGTGAGCATTTCCATTTAATTGTTTTTTTCAATAGAGCAATTTCATTCAGATTCATGTAGTACAAATTTCTTACTAGAGTGGCTTGATGTAACAGGACAAAGAAATGTGAAATGCTTTAAGTTTTGAGATGCTATTATCTATTTCAAACAAAAATTTCTAGCTCTTTCAATTAATGCAATTTGTCAATCAAGCACAGCTTTTCGGGGAACATTTAATGCAGTTTTCTAAAAGTGCATTAGCACATTTGGAAGTTACTTTTACTACTAAAAGTTACTAATAATGTATATGCAGTGCTGCTTTAATATACATTTTTTAAAATAGATCTTTACTGGAGTATAATTGCTTCACAATACTGTGTTAGTTTCTGTTGTACACCAAAGTGAATCAGCCACATGCATACATATGTCCCCATATCCCCTCCCTCTTGAGCCTCCCTCCCACCCTCCCTATATACATTTGATATGAGTACATTTGAGTACATTTAATGGTGCATTATCTAGAAACTTTAGCATTCATGACCAATAGGGAAATACTTTCTGACATTTAATTGCCAAATAGAGTTGAGACTCTTTACACTCTTTATCTAACTGTTAGATTATTGTTCTGAGCAATGTCAACAAATACATATACCAGGTGATAGAATGTAAAACCAGATACAGCTCAGACAGGTACTTCCAACAAGAAAGATGCATTCAGCAATAGGCAGAAAAACATTAGAGTGTTTTCTGAGGAAAAGAGTGTGAATGAGCTTGTCATTCACCACCTTACAAACAACTACTAGGATCTTTTGGCTTATGATAGAAATATAGTCCAGAAAGTGTATTTTGACATTAAATTCATTTCTTGTCAGATAAGTGCCGATTCTCAGAGGTTACTATTTGATGCCATTTCCCTCTTCCCTTCTTATTAACTAGGAGTTATAAGAATATCCTCAATGTTACCAAATGAATCCCTAATACTCATCTTATTATGTTTATTTTGTGCTATTTTAAAAATGAAACTTATGCCAAACAAGCTTGAGAGATTTCATTGGAGGTGAGCATCCTTTACAATTTGGTGCTTTCAGAGCACTGTTTTCACTTATCATCTCCCCATCCTACCACTTCTGAGTTACTTGTTTTAGTCAATAAATACAAATTACGTGGGGTATTGTGCCAGAACCAGGGTAGAATGATAAGCAAAAATGGGTACAATCATTCCTGGAAATTTTTGCCCAGCAGCTTCTAGAGCTCTGCTGTCCAGTACAGTAGCCAGTAACCACACATGGCTATTTAAATTCATTGAAATTAAGTTAAAAATCCAATCCTCAGTCACACTAGCAACATTTCAAATGCTCACACATGCTAGTGGCTCTCATATTAGATAGCATATATAGAGAACCTTTCTGTCATCGCAGAATATTGTATTGGAAAGCGCTGGCCTAGAGGTGAAGAATGTGGCATCTGGAATCAGGCTACCTGGATTGAAAGCCTGGTCAACCTCACTAGCAATGTCACCTCAAGGGATATTTATTAATCTCTCTGTGGCTCCATCTTTCTCATCTAAAAATGGGAATACTAATAATACTTACCTAGGAATAATTATAGTACCTACTTGAGAAAGTTGCTATAAGAATTAAGTGAGAAGATCCATACAAAGTTTCCGACACATTTCATATGCATTCAGAGTAAGTGCTCAATAAATGTTGACTATTATTATTGTAAGTAGTGGAGTATAGAAACATTAATTAAGTCATGAAACAGGTAAAGACAACATTACAAACTCTGATGGATGCTCTAAAGGAACGTTGCACTGTGCTAAGAGGCTGTACAACGCATGAACCAGTTTTACTTCCTGAGGAATTAAGAGTTAGCTGGGAGAAATACAGTTATGAGTTTCCCTTCCCTTTTTAAAGATCTCTTCAAATGTAATTTGCTTAGGTTAAAAAAAAAAGTTTCCTCCACTCGGAAGTTGAATTCTTGCATCAAAAAAGAATTACTAATTTTGTCTTTCCTAAATCTAATAGAGACTACACACCCTTATGATGGGTCAGAGAGTTTTCAGGCAATTATGTTTTGAGCTCCAGACAATAAAGAGGGATGTACCCAGTTAAGAAATAAAGAGGGAGGAGGTATTAGAGAGTCATTCCCTTTAATAAATTATCACTGAGTGGGACACTTGGGAAATTGGAAACTGGAGGGCCACGTTTAACTCCTGGGGAGACTAGATACAATACTGAGATAATTGAGGTATGGAAAAAAATAGTTTTATATAGATGAAGCTCCTAACTTTCTAAATGTTGCCTTCATCTATTAGAAACCATAAACTTAAAGTTTGGAAAGTGGACATCTGTGCTAAAATTAGAATAGATAACTAAATTTATCTATGGAAAGAAATACCCCATTAATAAACAATATTATAATGAATACTTTAATATGTGATCAGGAGAGCTTCGCAAATCAAAACAGGAAGAAAGGATTATTCTATAAATACTGGAATGACTGGACAGCAGTTTGAAGGATGTAAGTTGTATATACTATTATATTATGTATCAAAACAAATTCCATGTGGAAAAAGTGATAAATATTAAAAATAAATCAAAGCAAAGATAAATAATCAAATATTTACCAAAATTCTTGAAGGAATATGCCTTTTCTAATTTAAAAGTGATAAAATCTACCTCAAAGAAAATTTAGAGCTTCTATAGATAAACAAAATTAGCAAAATAGATCACAACTAGACACTAAAAGATATTTTCAACAGACATGATTTCTTTATTAGATTAAAAATATATGAAAATTAATTTTAGAATACTTATTTCCCCATAAATAAATCAACAAAGGATGAATAAACAATTTACTAAAGAATACAGCTATCAAAAAAGAGGAAATCAATAGGATTTGAGAAGATGGTGGAAGAGTAAGAGGCGGAGATCACCTTCCTCCCCACAAATACATCAGAAATACATCTACATGTGGAACAACTCCTACAGAACACCCACTGAACGCTGGCAGAAGACCTTCAGACCTCCCAAAAGGCAAGAAACTCCCAACGTACCTGGGTACGGCAAAAGAAAAAAGAAAAAACAGAGACAAAAGAATAGGGACGGGACCTGCACCAGTGGGAGGGAGCCGTGAAGGAGGAAAGGTTTCCACACACTAGGAAGTCCCTTTGTGGGCGGAGACTATGGGTGGTGGAGGGGGGAAGCTTCAGAGCCATGGAGGAGAGCACAGCAACAGGGGTGTGGAGGGCAAAGCAGAGAGATTCCCGAACAGAGGATCGGTGCGACCAGCACTCACCAGCCCAAGAGGCTTGTCTGCTCACCCGCCGGAGTGGGTGAAGGCTGGGAGCTGAGTCTCAGGCTTTGGTCCGATCGTAGGGAGAGGACTGGCGGCGTGAACACAGTCTGAAGGGGTTAGTGCACCACGGCTAGCTGGGAGGGATTCTGGAAACAAGCCTGGACCTGCAGAAGAGGCAAGAAACTTTTTCTTGCCTCTTTGTTTCCTGGTGCGCAAGGAGAGGGGATTAAGAGCGCTGCTTGAAGGAGGTCCAGAGACAGGTGCGAGCCGTGGCTAACAGCGTGGACCCCAGAGACAGGCATGAGACGCTAAGGCTGCTGCTGCGGTCACCAAGAAGCCTGTGTGTGAGCACAGGTCACTCTCCACACCTCCGTTCCGGGGAGCCTGTGCAGCCCGCCACTGCCAGGGTCCCAGGATCTAGGGACAACTTCTCCGGGAGAACGCACGGCACGCCTCAGGCTGTTGTAACGTCACGCTGGCCTCTGCCACCGGGCTCGCCCTGCACTCCGTGCCCCTCCTCCCTCCCGGGCTGAGTGAGCCAGAGCCCCCGAAGCAGCTGCTCCTTTAACCCGGTCCTGTCTGAGCAAAGAACAGACACCCTCAGGCGACCTACCCGCAGAGGCGGGGCCAAATCCAAAGCTGAACCCTGGGAGCTGTGCGAACAAAGAAGAGAAAGGGAAATCTCTCCCAGCAGCCTCAAGAGCAATGGATTAAATCTCCACAATCAACTTGATGTACCCTGCATCTGTAGAATACCTGAATAGACAAAGAATCATTCCAAATTGAGGAGGTGGACTTTGAGACCAAGATAGACTATTTTTTCCCTTTTTCCTCTTTTTGTGAGTATGTGTACATTTCTGTGTGAGATTTTCTCTGTATAGCTTTGCTTTCACCATTTGTGCTAGGGTTCTGTCTGTCCATTGTTTTTTTTTTTTTAAGTTTAAAATTTTTTTTCTTAATATTTTTTATTTTAATAACTTTATTTTATCTTATTTTATTTTATCCTCTTTCTTTCTTTCTATTTATTCTCCCTTTTATTCTGAGCCGTGTGGAGGACAGGCTTTTGGTGCTCCAGCCAGATGTCAGGGCTGTGCCTCTGAGGTGGGAGAGCCAACTTCAAGACACTGGTCCACAAGAGACCTCCCAGCTCCACGTAATATCACACGGCAAAAATCTCCCAGAAATCTCCATCTCAACACCAGCACCCAGCTTCACTCAACAACCAGCAAACTAAAGTGCTGGACACCCTATGCCAAACAACTAGCAAGACAGGAACACAATCCCACCCATTAGCAGAGAGGCTGCCTAAGATCATAGTAAGTCCACAGACACCCCAAAACACACCACCAGACGTGGACCTGCCCACTAGAGAGACAAGATCCAGCCTCATCCACCAGAATACAGGCACTCGTCCCCTCCACCAGGAAGCCTGCACAACCCACTGAACCAACTTTAGCCACTGGAGACAGACATCAAAAACAACTGGAACTATGAACCTGCAGCCTGCAAAAAGAGCCCCCAAACACAGTAAGATAAGCAAAATGAGAAGACAGAAAAACACACAGCAGATGAAGGAGCAAGATAAAAATGCACCAGACCTAACAAATGAAGAGGAAATAGGCAGTATACCTGAAAAAGAATTCAGAATAATGATAGTAAAGATCCAAAATCTTGGAAATAAAATAAAGAAAATGCAAGAAACATTTAACAAGGATCTAGAAGAACTAAAGAGAAACAAGCAATGATGAACAGCACAATAAATGAAATTAAAAATACTCTAGAAGGGATCAATATCAGAATAACTGAGGCAGAAGAATGGATAAGTGACCTGGAGATAAAATAATAGAAGTAACTACTGCAGAGCAGAATAAAGAAAAAAGAATGAAAAGAAATGAGGACAGTCTCAGAGACCTCTGGGACAACATTAAACGCACCAACATTTGGATTATAGGGGTCCCAGAAGAAAAAGAGAAAAAGAAAGGGACTGAGAAAATATTTGAAGAGATTATAGTTGAAAACATCCCCAATATGGGAAAGGAAATAGTTAAGCAAGTCCAGGAAGCACAGAGAGTCCCATACAGGATAAATCCAAGGAGAAGCATGCCAAGACACATAATAATCAAACTGTCAAAAATTAAATACAAAGAAAACATATTAAAAGCAGCAAGGGAAAAACAACAAATAACACACAAGGGAATCCCCATAAGGTTAACAGCTGATCTTTCAGCAGAAACTCTGCAAGCCAGAAAGGAGTGGCAGGACATATTTAAAGTGATGAAGCAGAAAAATCTACAACCAAGATTACTGTACCCAGCAAGGATCTCATTCAGATTTGATGGCGAAATTAAAACCATTACAGACAAGCAAAAGCTGAGAGAGTTCAGCACCACCAAACCATCTTTACAACAAATGCTAAAGGAAATTCTCCAGGCAGGAAACACAAGAGAAGGAAAAGGCCTACCATAACACACCCGAAACAATTAAGAAAATGGGAATAGGGACATACATATCGATAATTACGTTCAATGTAAATGGATTAAATGCTCCAACCAAAAGACACAGACGGGCTGAATGAATACAAAAACAAGACCCATATATATGCTGTCTACAAGAGACCCACATCAGACCTAGGGACACATACAGACTGAAAGTGAGGGGATGGAAAAACATATTCCATGCAAATGGAAATCAGAAGAAAGCTGGAGTAGCAATTCTCATAGCAGACAAAATAGACTTTAAAATAAAGACTATTACAAGAGACAAAGAAGGACACTACATAATGATCAAGGGATTGATCCAAGAAGAAGGTATAACAATTGTAAATATTTATGCACGCAATGTAGGAGCACTTCAATACATAAGGCAAATACTAAGAGCCATAAAAGGGGAAATCAACAGTAATACAATCATAGTAGGGGACTTTAACACCCCACTTTCACCAATGGACAGATCATCCAAAGTGAAAGTAAATAAGGAAACACAAGCTTTAAATGATACATTAAACAAGATGGACTTAATTGATATTTATGAGACATTCCATCCAGAAACAACAGAATACACATTTTTCTCAAGTGTTCATGGAACATTCTCCAGGATACATCATATCTTGGGTCACAAATCTAGCCATGGTAATATTAAGAAAATTGAAATCGTATCAAGTATCTTTTCCGACCACAACGCTGTGAGACTAGATATCAATTACAGGAAAAGATCTGTAAAAAATACAAACACATGGAGGCTAAACAGTACACTACTTAATAAGGAAGTGATCACTGAATAAACCAAAGAGGAAATCAAAAAATATCTAGAAACAAATGACAATGGAGACACAACGACCCAAAACCTATGGGATGCAGCAAAAGTAGTTCTAAGAGGGAAGTTCATAGCAGTACAATCCTACCTTAAGAAACAGGAAAAATCTCAAATAAACAACCTAACTTTATACCTAAAGAAATTAGAGAAAGAAGAACAAAAAAACCCCAAAGTTAGCAGAAGGAAAGAAATCATAAAGATCAGGTCAGAAATAAATGAAAAAGAAATGAAGGAAATGATAGCAAAGATCAATAAAACTAAAAGCTGGTTCTTTGAGAAGATAAACAGAATTGATAAACCATTAGCCAGACTCATCAAGAAAAAGAGGGAGAAGACTCAAATCAATAGAATTAGAAATGAAAAAGAAGAAGTAACAACTAACACTGCAGAAATAAAAGGAGCATGAGAGATTACTACAAGCAACTCTATGCCAATAAAATGGACAACCTGGAAGAAATGGACAAATTCTTAGAAATGCACAATCTACTGAGACTGAACCAGGAAGAAATAGAAAATATAAACAGACCAATCACAAGCACTGAAATTGAAACTATGATTAAAAATCTTCCAACAGACAAAAGCCCAAGACCAGATGGCTTCACAGGTGAATTCTATCAAACATTTAGAGAAGAGCTAACATCTTTCCTTCTCAAATTCTTCCAAAATATAGCAGAGGGAGGAACACTCCCACACTCATTCTACGAGGCCACCATTATCCTGATACCAAAGCCAGACAAAGATGTCACAAAGAAAGAAAACTACAGGCCAATATCACTGATGAACATAGATGCAAAAATCCTCAACAAAATACTAGCAAACAGAATCCAACAGCACATTAAAAGGATCATGCACCATGATCAAGTGGGGTTTATCCCAGAAATGCAAGGATTCTTCAATCAATGTGATAAACCATATTAACAAATTGAAGGAGAAAAACCATATGATCATCTCAATAGATGCAGAGAAAGCTTTCGACAAAATTCAACACCCATTTATGATAAAAACCCTCCAGAAAGTAGGCATAGAGGGAACTTTCCTCAACATAATAAAGGCCATATATGACAAACCCACAGCCAAGATCATCCTCAATGGTGAAAAACTGAAACCATTTCCACTAAGATCAGGAACAAGACAAGGTTGCTCACTCTCACCACTACTATTCAACAGAGTTTTGGAAGTTTTAGCCATAGCAACAAGAGAAGAAAAAGAGATAAAAGGAATCCAAATTGGAAAAGAAGAAGTAAAGCTGTCACTGTTTGCAGGTGACATGATACTATACATAGAGAATCCTAAAGATGCTACCAGAAAGCTGCTAGAGCTAATCAATGAATTTGTAGCAGGATACAAAATTAATGCACAGAAATCTCTGGTATTCTTATACACTATTGATGAAAAATCTGAAAGTGAAATTAAGAAAACACTCCCATTTATCATTGCAACAAAAAGAATAAAATATCTAGGTATAAACCTACCTAAGGAGACAAAAGACCTGTATGCAGAAAATTATAAGACACTGATGAAAGAAATTAAAGATGATACAAATAGATGGAGAGATATACCATGTTCTTGGATTAGAAGAATCAACATTGTGAAAATGACTCTACTACCCAAAGCAATCTACAGATTCAATGCAATCCCTATCAAACTGCCAGTGGCATTTTTCACAGAACTAGAACAAAAAATTTCACAATCTGTATGGAAACACAAAAGACCCTGAATAGCCAAAGCAATCTTGAGAACAAAAAATGGAGCTGGAGTTTTCAGGCTCCCTGACTTCAGGCTATACTACAAAGCAACAGTAATCAAGACAGTATGGTACTGGCACAAAAACAGAAATATAGATCAATGGAACAGGATAGGAAGCTCAGAGGTAAATCCACGCACATATGGTTACCTTATCTTTGATAAAGGAGGCAAGAATATATAGTGGAGAAAAGACAGCCTCTTCAATAAGTGTTGCTGGGAAAACTGGACAGGTACATGTAAAAGTATGAAATTAGAACACTCCCTAACACCATACACAAAAATATACTCAAAATGGATTAAAGACCTAAATGTAAGGCCAGACACAATCAAACTCTTAGAGGAAAACATAGGCAGAACACTCTGACATAAATCACAGCAAGATCCTTTTTGACCCACTTCCTAGAGAAATGGAAATAAAACCAAAAATAAACAAATGGGACCTAATGAATCCTAAAAGCTTTTGTACAGCAAAGGAAGCCATAAACAGGACCAAAAGACAACTCTCAGAATGGGAGAATATATTTGCAAATGAAGCAACTGACAGAGGTTTTCTCTCAAAAATTTACAAGTGTCTCATGCAGCTCAATATCAAAAAGACAAACATCCCAATCCAAAAATGGGCAGAAGACTTAAATAGACATTTCTCCAAAGAAGATATACAGACTGCCAACAAACACATGAAAGAATGCTCAACATCATTAATCACCAGAGAAATGCAAATCAAAACTACAATGAGATAGTATTTCACACCGGTCAGAATGGCCATCATCAAAAAATCTAGAAACAATAAATGCTGGAGGTGGTGTGTAGAAAAGGAAACACTTTTGCACTTGTTGTTGGGAATGTAGATTGATACAGCCACTATGGAGAACAGTATGGAGGTTCCTTAAAAAACTACAAATAGATCTACCGTATGACCCAGCAATCCCACTACTGGGCATATACCCTGAGAAAACCATAATTCAAAGAGTCATGTACCAAAATGTTCATTGCAGCTCTATTTACGATAGCCAGGACATGGAAGCAACCTAAGTGTCCATCAACAGATGAATGGATAAAGAAGATGTGGCACATATGTACAATGGAATATTACTCAGCCATAAAAAGAAACAAAATTGAGTTATTTGTAGTGAGGTGGATGGACCTAGAGTCTGTCATACAGAGTGAAGTAACTCAGAAAGAGAAAAACAAATACCATATGCTAACACATATATATGGAATCTAAGAAAAAAAAAATTCGTGAAGAACCTAGGGGTCAGACGGGAATAAAGACACAGTCCTACTGGAGCATGGACCTGAGGATATGGGGAGGGGGAAGGGTAAGCTGTGACAAAATGAGAGAGTGTCATGGCCATATATACACTACCAAATGTAAAATACATAGCTAGTGGCACGTTGCTGCATAGCACAGGGAGATTAGCTAGGTGGTTTGTGACCACCTAGAAGGGTGGAATAGGGAGGGTGGGAGGGAGGGAGATACAAAAGGGAAGAGATATGGGAACATATGTATATGTATAACTGATTCACTTTGTTATAAAGCAGAAACTAACACACCATTGTAAAGCAATTATACTCCAATAAAGATGTTAAAAAAATAAAAAACATAGACTGTCATGTAATACTGCAAAAAAAAGAGGAAATCAGTGTTTTAAATTATTGACACTTAAATATAAACTAATTATTATTTTCACATACTGCGGTAAAAAAATATTTCACCATAATTTCCAATGCTGACAGAGGTGTACTGGAATTGTAATTCTTATGCAATGTTAGTGACATTGAAAAATACATGTCAGGAACCACACATACATCTCCTTGCCCACTCCCCGTCCCTACAAAAATGTCCAGAAGATCCTACTAATCCTGGGTCTGAGAATCCAACCTAAAGAAATAATCTAAAATATGGAGCAAACTATAGGCATCGTAATATTAACCTCAACATTAATTGGCACGCAGAATCAAGGAAGAAATCAAAATATCCAACAAATGAAAAATGGGTTAAATAAATTATGGTAACTCTGTAACATATAACATTATATCATAATTATATAATATGTAATTATATGATTGCATTATTCAATTATTCATGTACTAACAATGCTTATAATAAAAATCAAGATAAAAATACTATGTGTGATTACATATGCACTTTGATTACAAGAAGGTTGAAAATAAAGGAATATGAAGTGAATTCTATTAGGACATACTAAAATATTGACAATAGTGGGATTTTAAATTATTAATTTTTATATAGATTATTTATAGCCACATATTATATATGAATATGTAATTACATATATTTATTTTATCTATAGTATGTGTAATTTATAAACATATTAATATATTAGTACCATATAGTGATTGATAAGTAAATAATAAATATATTAAATATAAATAAGAGTAAAATATATTATATATGCCATATATAAACATTTTACTGAAAGCTAAAAGTCAGCTGTCTTCTATTCTTAATGTTACAGAGTTTACCATGCAAAGAGTGATGATGACTTCTTTACCAGTAAATATAGCCAGAAATAACAAGGTGTTAAGGAAACTTACTGTGTTACTACATAAAAATAGATGTTATAATTAGTTATGACAGTAGGTGGTTACTATTCCTAGCAACCTGACTAAGTTTCAGTGGGTCACTTTTTATTCTAGTTTTTATCAAGGTAATGTTTGTTAAGGTGAAATGCATAGTTATTTTGTATATAATTTTATAAGTTTGATGAATCAAAATACAGAATATTTCCAGCAATCTAGCAAGTACCCTTTTGTCCCCTTCCAGACAATATCTACTTCTCATAGGAAACCTCAATTTTATTTCATTATAGTAAATTTATTTTCCTATTTAAAAATTTCATGTAAATGGATTGCACAGTATATATTCTTTTATATCTAATGGTGAATTGACCAGTTTATCATTATGTAATGTCCCTCCTTATCTCTAGCAAGGCTTCTAGACTTGATGTCAATTTTGATTGGTACTTTGTTTTTTTTTAATATTCATTCATTTATTTAGTTGAACCGGGTTTTAGTTGCAGTCGGCGGGCTCCTTAATTGCGGCTTGCCAGCTCATTAGTTGCAACACGTGGGCTCCTTAGTTGTGACAGGCAGCCTCCTTAGTTGTGGCATGCAAACTCTTAGTTGCAGCATGCATGTGGGATCTAGTTCCTTCACCAGGGATCGAACCCAGGCCCACTGCATTGGGATCATGGAGCCTTATCCACTGCACCACCAGGGAAGTCCATTGTCTGGTACTTTTGTAGCCACACAGTATATTGTTTTGATTCATCCACTTTCAACCTATCTACGGTTTTATATTTAAAGTGCATTTTTTATAGATAATGTATAAATAGTTCTTACTTTTTTATCCAGTGTGACAATCTTTGGCTTTTAATTGAAGTGTTAGTCCATTTAATATTGTTTTTGATGTTGGTGGGTTTTGGCCCACCATTTTGCCATTTGTTTTCTACTTGTTCCATCTATTTTTTGTATTCTTAATCATCTATTCCTTCCTTCTTTTTATTTGTTAATATTTTTAATATTATTCAATTTTACTTGTTCTTTTGAATTCTTAACTATAACTCTTTATGATTGTTTTAGTTGTTGGTATAGGAGTTGTAACATATATCATTCATTTATTACAGTATAATAAGATTTAATATTATACTAATTCATATAAAATGTAAGAACTTTGGAATAATATAATCCCATTCCCCTAACCTTTGCACTATAATAATCATATATTTATAACTATGTATACTATAAACTCGAAAAATCTGTATTACTATCAATATTTTTGCTTTAAGAAGTCAAATATCTTTGAAGCAAATTAATAGAAAAACAATGCTATATTTTAATTTTATATTTATTTCATATTTATATTTATCCACATATTTACCATTTCTTGTGCTCTTCATTTCTTCTCACACATGTTAATCTCCATCTAGTGTTATTTCCCTTTATCTTGAATAACTTCCTTTAGCATTTTCCATCTTGCAGATATACTGGCCACAAATTCTCTCAACTTACATTTATTTGAAAATATTCAACTAAATATAGAATTCAGGATTGACGGATTTGTCCCAGCACTTAAAAGTGGTACTCTACTGTTTTCTAGTTTCTACTATTTCTGATAAGGATTCAGCTATCATTTGTACTTTTGTTCCCTTATATGTAATATGTCTTTTTTTTCTCCTCTGTCTCCTTTCATGATTCTTTCTTTATCTTTGGTTTTTAGAGTTTTGACTATGATGCACTTAAGTTTTTATTTTTTGTCCTCTTTGGTATTTGCTGGGCTTTTTGAGTATCTAAGTAGATTTTTTTCACCAAATTTGAGAAAAATTTGGCCATTGTTTCTTCAGATATTTGGTCTGCCACATTATTTCCCTCCTATTCTTCTGCGACTCTAATTACACATGTGTTATATGGTTTAATATTATCCTGAAGGTCACTGAGGTTCTATTTTTATTTCGATCAAATTCTCTTTTTTTTAAAGATTGGATAATTTCTATTTTTTTTAATTTATTGACTATTTCTTCTGCCATCTCTAATCTGCTGTTAAACCCATCCAATGAATTTTTCATTTCGAATATTGCACTTTTCAGTTCCAGAATTTTTTTTTTTTTTTTTTGCGGTACACGGGCATCTCACTGCTGCGGCCTCTCCTGTTGCGGAGCACAGGCTCCGGACGCACAGGCCCAGCGGCCATGGCTCACGGGCCCAGCCGTTCTGCGGCATGTGGGATCTTTCCGGACCGGGGCACAAACCTGTGTCCCCTGCGTCGGCAAGCGGACTCTCAACCACTGCGCCATCAGGGAAGCCCCAGAATTTTTATTTAATTCTATTTATAGTTTCATTTCTCTGCTGTAACTTACCATGTTTTATCATTCATTATGACCATCTATTTTTTACATCTTTGTATGTATTAGTAATAGCTACTTTCTAGTCTTTACCATCTGGATTAACTTTGAGTCATTTCTATTCACTAGTTTTTCTCTTGGTGAGGACTCACTTTTTTCTGTTTTTCTTCACATGTCTAGTAATGTTTATGGTTTACTGGATATTGTAGATAATACATAGTATAGACCCTACATTCTATTAGCTTCTTCTGAAGACTGTTTTTGTTCTAGCAGATTGCAAATTACTGGCCAGTCATCTTGCAGTTGGAAAGGCTGAGCTTTACATTGGTTAGGTGGATCTATTCCAGGTGTACCCTTAGTTTTCGGGTGAATCTCTTAATCTTGAGACATCATTTTCTTCCTAATCATGGCCCTTTTGGGCTTTCAATGGAAAGCCTGAATTTTTTATCTGTCCCTTCTAACTTGGCAGGACATAGATTTTAAATCCACAGTGAGCAGCATCTGAAATATCTGCTCAAATCTTTCAAACTTCAAGCTGTGACTCTCTGATTGTCTCTTTAGATTCTCCTCTGCGATTCAAAGACCCGCCACAGATTTGAGGAGAGTTGACATGCTGATTCACTCCCTCCTTTCTAGACATTTCCTCCTGAATTTCCAGCCACTCTGGCAGCCCAACAGAGCCCTAAATGTTGTCCTCTGACACGTGGGCCCTATCAGATTGTGGCTTTCTGCTTAAGTTATACTTATCCTAAGCATCACAGACTAGGAGTGCCCTAAGGGAAAATGCCAAGTAAAAATGAATCTCAAACAGTACATCTTCCTTCTTTTAAAGATTGAAACTCCTCCAGTGTCTACCTGCTTTTAGTCACTCTCCATTGCTTTAAATAATTTTTATATTTTGTCCAAACTTTATCCATAGGAGGGATAGTCAGTCGATAGTCTTAAATAAGTAACTCTGCCATTACTGAAACAGGAACCCCAGTGGAATATTTTATCAGTCTTTCTTGGATGAGCTATGTTTCCCTAATTGGGGAGCTTCCAATGACATGCTCTGTAGAGCATTTATGTTGCTATAGCAGAATTGATATGGAATGAGAAAAACACTACTGGAAGACTTGCAAAATATACCTTCTCTTCCTAAAACATATTCATACTCCAAACATTCCCTAACTCTCTTTCTGCTCAAAATCCATACAATTTGAGAAACTGATATCCTCAGGAACTGGTACACCCCTCCCTTCATTGGGTCAATGGATTGGGAAAGATCATGTGACCAGGTTATGGCCAGAAAACCTCTGCCTCTGAGCGTAATGACAAAGCTTTAAAATGCAGCTAGAGATCCAAGAGATGGATGTCACCTTCGTTTGCTGTCAGAATAAGAACTCTGCTTAATAACAATTTAAAATGAAAGAGGATTAAGTTAAATTGATAATACTCTTCTTGGATATAGAGTGGCTTTTCCCTCATTTGGTAAGCTTCAACAAAGGCTAAAGTACCAAAGTCCTTTCTTAAGTTTTATCTTACATGAACAGACCCTTTTGGTTTTATCATATTAAGGTCTGATACATTTTCAATCATCTAAAGTCAATTATCTGAGAGACTATATCAAATAGAAGATGAGTTTTAGAGTCAGACTAACCTGAATTTTAATCCCAGCTGTACCATTATATTAGCTATGTGATTTGGGCCATGATATTTAAGCTTTCTGATCTTCAGTTTCTGAACCTAAAAAAACATGACTATTAATAGTGATCCTACTGGGAATGCTCTGAGGTTGAAATTAGATAATGTAAAGTGCCTGGCAAAGTATCTGACACAGAGTATGCACTCAAAAAGTAGAAAGGTATTATCATCTTATGATTGTGGTAACAATACTAACATTTTCATTATTAGCTAGCCAGTGGAAGAAAGAGCGCAAGGATTCAAAAGAACAAGATACAGATTTTTTTCCTCTCTGTAATACACCATACTCTTTTGGTACTTTGTTATAAAAACTAATTATGGGGGCTTCCCTGGTGGCGCAGTGGTTGAGAGTCTGCCTGCCGATGCAGGGGACACGGGTTCGTGCCCCGGTCCGGGAAGATCCCACATGCCGCGGAGCGGCTGGGCCCGTGAGCCACGGCCGCTGAGCCTGCGCGTCCGGAGCCTGTGCTCCGCAACGGGAGAGGCCACAACAGTGAGAGGCCCGCGTACCGCAAAACAAAACAAAACAAAACCTAATTATGCGTATCTGGCTCTTCCTTGACTATTTTCCCTGCCTCATCTCTACACTGTTTTCTTCACCAACTTAAAATTCTCACCCAGACCAAACCTTTTTAGGTTTCTTAACTACGCAAAACTCTTTTCACTTTAAAGCCTTTTGTTCATTCTGTTCCCTGTGCTCTTGGCCTGCCTTTTCACAGATCTGTCTTGAGGTCTTGGTTTAAACATCACTTCTACAGAGAAGTCTACTCTGGCCACCCAGTCTAAGTAGCCAGACATTTATTAATCTCACGACATCACCTAGTTTGTTTCTTTTCTAGCACTTTTCACAATTTTTGATTGTACATTTGCTTAGTAATTCCCCCCCACAAAACTATAAGCCCTGCCCTAGGAGGGTAGTGACCATATCTGCTTTATTTACTCGGGCTCAGTTTACTCAATGCTTGTTTTGTGAATGGGTAAACCAAACAACGAATGTGAGCTAAGAGAGTGCCATGGGGTCAATAAAGTTGGCTTATGATTTGCCACAAATAACTGGCCATAGTTTGTTCTGCGACAGTAGGGGCATGAAAAGCAATTGAGCCATTGAACTTTCAGGGGCACATAAATAACAAATAAACCATTCAGTTATGTTATGTGTACCAATCGATGAGTATTGACTAATGGCTTAAAAAGTAATACCATGCTTTTTTTCCCCCTCTCTTCTCTAGAATGGCCACATCTGTTGCTCAGTGGATCCACAGTGCCTTCAGGAACTGTGAAGTTAACTGTCTCACTGGAAATTTCTGTTTAAAGAATGTTCTTTCATTAAAAAGACCAAAAAAAAAAAAATTGAAGTGGATGATTTGTGGGCAGCTAAGTGCAGCATTGTTAATAGCTGAGTAAACTTTCAATTATGAAATGTGTGGAGCTTGAGAAAATCACAAAAGGAAACTTCTTGGGGCAAAACTAGACCAGAATTCCACCTCAACTGCGTCTGATGTTGGCATGTAGAAGAATGCGTGTGAAATACACACCATGATCACGACCTCTGGATGTAAAGCCTGAGCTTATGGGAGCTTTGGAAGCCTCTAGCTTCACTGGTGCAGAAAATTTTCCTCTAGATCAGAATCTTCACAAATCAGTTCAGTTCTTCACTGCAAAAAATAAAATGTAAGGCAGTGAACGAATTCTGTTTTCCGAAGCAAAGCAAAGAAGCTATAACATGTTATATGTACAGTATACACTCTGAGAAGAAATCTGAAACGAGTTATTGTCATGATAAAAATAACGCACAGGCATGGTTACTTAATATTTTCTAACAAGAGATGTCATCCTTATTTCATTGTTTTACTGCACTTAATATTATTTGGTTGAATTTGTTAAGTATAAGCTCGTTCTTGTGTAAAATTAAATAAATATTTCTCTTACCTTATAACATGTCCAAGTGTCTGCATAATGTGTTCCTTTTCCCCCACAGATGCCTCAGTATACAAACTGCTTTCTAGTTCCGCTGATGAGAAACTCCCACCATGCTATTCCCAAACTGAAAGGTGATTTTCACTCCATTTCATGCCGAAGTGGCGGGGAGGTGGGTGATGGATACCTTTGTTCTGCCTCTCTGTATCCTCTCAGTCATCTTTTACCCTACCTCATATCCTGGGGGCTGACCTGTATACGTTGTATTAGTAGGTTCTCTTGTCCTCTGGATTCTGATTCGGTTTGACCAGTGGTGACCACCGGCAGGATATCAGAAAGAGGACGTTTGGATATTTATTCTGCTGGCTCCTTTCCTGCCAGGTTACTACCATGATTAGCTGTGTCACTTACTGAAGGTGACATCTCCTGACACGTGACCCTCTCTGTTAAGCTACCCCCTCCAGTTTTTGATAACTTCTATTTGCTTCTTCTGGCTTAGAGATAATAACAACTCTGGCTGCTTTGTCCTTTCAGGTACCTGATCGATTTCTTGTTGTTTTCCCTATCTCCTATTGCATCTTTATAAATCGTCCCTTTGTTAAACTGTCTTTAATTAGCCAGCTCGAGTGTGCTATCTGTTTCCTGCCAGGACTTTGACTGATATACATAAGGAGGGTAGTATGTGAGGGTTGGGAATATCTTCAAGAATTGGTCCTTCACAATTCGATATAAAAATTTAAAGAGTCCCAATCTTAGAAGGCATTATGATATTACATGTTAAAATTTTTGATGCACTAGAATCTCAGGAGGAAAAAAATTAACTTACTGATGCCCAATAGAGGAGTTAATCCAATATTGCCCTAGTCATATGTTTTGTGCTAGGGTGAAAAAGGAAATATATTATTAAATTCACTTTTGGTTTAGAGACTTCTTTAAAGAAAAAAAAAAGGGAAAGGAACAGGATATGACTCCCACAAGCTACAGAAATGGTAAAGTGGCATTTTAACTACCCCTTCCCCATTGTTATGGGAACAACCTAACAGGAGCTGAGCTAAAGGATAATTCATAAATGTCTTAATACTTTGGCATGTGTAATATTTATTAAATGTGTGAATTCAAGTATCTCAATATTCCCTGGTTTTATCATAAACGATTTTTTCTACAGCCTTTTTATATTTAATTTAAAATTTCAGCAGAGCATAAAGTTTATTTTACTTTATAAAAATTTTTTTTTTGGCTGCATTGGGTCTTCGTTGCTGCCTGCGGGCTTTCTCTAGTTGCGGCAAGCAGGGGCTACTCTTCGTTGTGGTGTGCGGGCTTCTCATTGCAGTGGCCTTTCTTGTTGCGGAGCATGGGCTCTAGGTGCGTGGGCTTCAGTAGTTGTGGCGCACAGACTCAGTATTTGTGGCTCGCGGGCTCTAGAACACAAGCTGAGTAGTTGTGGCACATGGGCTTAGTTGCTCAGTGGCATGTGTGATCTTCCCATACCAGGGATCGAACCTGTGTCATCTGTATTGGCAGGCAGATTCTTAACCACTGCGCCACCAGGGAAGTCCTAAGTTTATTTGGGGGGGGCATTATTTACTATGGTAACTAGCAATTTAGTCTCCAAGAAGGTATTAATTTGAAGTTTTTTCTACATATTTCTCCCTTATATAGATTTGGGATTTCATATTAAATCTCCCTAAAGTATATTTTATTTGCTTTTATGAGGAGAGTGAGAAATAGTATGTGCCTGTGCGTGTGTGTATACACACGCATACTCAATCTACATCCATATATTTGTATATATTCATCATTTAGATATTTTATGCCTTCTGGAAGAAGAAGCAAGGCTGGAATTGCATACTCCCAATCTGTTGTCTCTGTAGGGCTCTGAGCATACTGGTGGTTTTCAGAGTCTGGTTTCCATAGACTTCTGAAAGAAAGAAAACTCATAACAGTGAGAAGAAAAGAGGGAAAAAATAAGATTATGTTCTTGCAAGGACCTTTGAACCAATGAATGTGTTCAGATTGAATTTTTCCAGATCCAGGAATATATATATATATATATATATATATATATATATATATATATATCCAGGAATATATATATATAAGGGATCCAGGAATAAATTTATCAAAAGAGTTGCATGGTCTTATGGAGAAAATATAAAACCACCTTGAACAAATTTTTTTTTGAAGTCCTAGAATATACTTAGGCACTGTGTGAAGAGTTTATACAATGAGCCAATTTCACTGCAACAGTCCGGATACTGCAGTGAATAAAGTGCGTACAGAGGGGAAGCACCCACACATTGCTTCCTCATGGAGCTCACATCCTAATGCAGGGCAAAGGAAATTAACAAATAAATAGATGCTATGTCAGGCGTTACGAAGAAAAATTAAGCTGAGTGAATTAGTGATATGGACCAGGGTGCTAGTTTAGATAGGGCGGGGGTGAAGTCCTTTCTAAGATAGAGTGACATTGGAGCAGATATTTAATGAAGTGAGGGAGTGAGGCATCCACACACCTGGAGAGAGAATAACAAGCGGAGGGAACTGTGCGTGAATAGGTCTGAGATGTGGACTGAGCAAGCTGAGCCTTACAGAGGATGTGGTCACAGGAGTGGCTGGTGACCAAATCACATAGGTTTTCCTAGGCCATCATTAAAGATTAGCATTTTTATTCTTAGTGATTTGGAAGTTGTTAGAGAGATTTGAGCATAGCTCTGACATAGTCTAATGACAATTAAGGAATCCCTCTATGCCCTTTATGGAGAATAGACCCGGGATTGGGGCCAGGTGGGGTGTGTGCTGAGCTTGGGTACAGGAGGTACATTTATACCTCAGAATTTCCAACAAGATGATAATGAATTTGGACTAGGATGGCAACATTGAGGGTGAGAAGAGAGGACCATTTAACATTAAAGAAGATCCGCTTACGTGAAAAAATGGGTAGGAAGACTAAATGTCATAAAAGTGTCACATCTCCCCACTAGTGCTAATAAGGAAAAAATCCTGAACTATTATAGAAAAGCAAATGGCCAAGAATATTTTGAAGAATTATATCTGGGGGCAGGGGAGACTTATTCTATCATATATCAAGAGGGTATAAAGCTATAGGAATTAAGAACCTTTGTTATAGGAATAACTAAAATAGATGACAGATCAATCTACAATAGCATCAAGACCTCAGAAAGCATCCCATGCACAAATGGATACTTGATATGTGACAGAGGTTATACTGAAGAATTGGACATGTGGAAATTGCTTCTGGAAAAGCAAAAACAAAATTATGTCCTTATTTCACGCAAATCAATTCCACGTAGATAAAGGACCTAAATATAAAAAGCAAATTAAATTTATGAAGACATTTTAGGAGAATGCTTTCTGACCTGGGGATAGTTTAAAATAGACTCAAAGGGCATATATCATAAAATCATAGTTAAATTCTACTATATGGAATAGATGAAAAGACAGGCCATGGACTGGAAAAGATATTGGGGTATATATATTCACAAAGGATTGGTAACCAGAATATATGTATTTAAAACTCCTAAAAAAGAAAAAAAGTACAAAATACCCAATAGAAAAATGGTCAGAAGATATACATAGCTGTTTCACAAGAAAGGAAATGCCAAAATGGCAAATAAACATGAACATTTGCTTGGGCTCCCTAGTCATCAGGTAAGTTTATATTAAAACCGTAATGACAAAATATTTTTAAAAATCAAAAAAATTAAAAAGTAGGATAACACCAATTGTTGGTGAAGATGTGAAACAGCAGGAAGTCTTGCACACCGGTAGTAGGATATACATCACACTTACCTCCACGCCACTTTGGGGGGCAGTTCTGTAATATCTAAAGTCGAGGATATGCACTTGTCATGATCCAGCACATACTCCTACATTTATGATCTAGAGCTGCACTGTCCAATACAGTTGACACTGGTCATTTGTGTCTATTTAAATTTAAATTAATTTAATTTAATTAAAATTCACTTCCTCAGTTGCATGAGTATATTTCAAGGGCTCAATGGCTACTCTGTGACTAGTGACTAGGGGCTACTTCACAGACAGCACAATGATATTCCTATCATCCTAGAAAGTTCTAATGGACAGCACTGATCTATAGGAATGCTCATAAATGTGTATAAGAAGACATGCAAGAGATATTCATAATAGTGTTATTTGTAATAAAATTCTAGAAACCATGCAAATGTCAATCAGTGGGATCAGCAATAAACAAAATGTGGTATGTTTATATTACAGACTACTCTAGAGGATGCAAATGAATACATATAGCAACATGGATGAATCTCAGAAACATGTTGAGTAAAACACAAGATGCAAAAAAGGAACATTTTTTACAGTATTTACATAAAATTTTTAAATGCACAAAACTTTGTGTTATGTTTATGCAAGTACAAATATGCATAAAATGCATATCAAGATGCATGGGAATGATAAATATCAAATTAGGATAGTGGCTGTCTCTGAGAGGTGGAAGAGGGGTGCCAGGTGCACAGGATGTGTAACTGTGTTGGTAATATCTGTTTATCGTTTTATTCTGTATATTTCAGATATTTTAAAATAATGCTATCTATTGCTGACATTCAGGTAAATGAATTTACAAATTGACTAAATGTGGGGTTTTTTTTGTTTTTTTGGGTTTTTTTGTCCATGCTGCATGGCATGTGGGATCTTAGTTCCTGACCAGGGATGGAACCTGTGCCTCCTGCAGTGGAAGCTAGGAGTCTTAACCAATGGACTGCCAGGGAAGTCCCGACTAAATGTGTTTTCATTTATATTTCTATGCCCAAAACTAAGCCAGTTAGTTTTTACATGCACGTATGGAAGTACCCAGATTTGTGGAAGCAAGGCTTTAAACAAATATACACCGTAACGCCTACAAGGTTTCCATTCCTAATTATGTTTTTAAATAAATACAATACTAGTTAAAGGCAGGTAATAAAAGAAAAAAAATGATCACATGATATCACCACCTTTGGTACTGGTTTTCTTTGCTCTTTGTCAAATGCTTACATATTTTACATTGTTGCAATCACAGTATCATTTTTATTTCTACATTTTGCATAATATTTTATTGTAAACAATGTTTATATTATTATGAGTTTATAAAATTTTAAGGACTAGTAAATATTTCATTGATGTTAGAAATATAGTTTATTTCCTTCTAACTTTTTCACTATTAGAGGTGCTGCTGCAATTCATATGGTGTAAGTTATTTTTTAGACTATATTATCAACAGTAGATTTAATGAAGCAAGTTGTGAACTGTTCGAATAATGTAGTTTAGCTGAGGTATAGTTGATGTACAATATTATATAAGTTTCAGGTATACAACATAGTGAGTCATAATTTTTAAAGTTTATATTACATTTATTTTTGTTATACATATTGGCTATATTCCCTGTGTTGTACAATATATCCTTGTAGCTTATTTATTTTATACATAGTAGTTTGCACCTCTTAATCCCCTACCCTTATCTTGATTTAACATGTTTTATTGCTTGTCCAAAGGCTGTATCAAAGAACATTCCACTGGCAAAGTATGCAATTACTTTTTATTTTTTGATAGATTTATTTTATTTGTTTATTTATTTATTTTTTGGCTGCATTGGGTCTTCTGTGGCCGTGCACAGGCTTTCTCTAGTTGCCAAGGGCTTCTCATTGCGATGGCTTCTCTTGTTGCAGAGCACGGGCTCCAGGCGTGCAGGCTTCAGTAGTTGTGGCACACGAGCTTCAGTAGTTGCGGCTTGTGGGCTCTAGAGCGCAGGCTCAGTAGTTGTGGTGCACGGGCTTAGTTGCTCCGCAGCATGTGGGATCTTCCCTGACCAGGACTCAAACCCGTGTCCCCTGCATTGACAGGTGGATTCTTAACCACTGTGCCACCAGGGAAGCCCTGCAATTACTTTTAAAACAACCTTGTTGCCATTGGATATTATCAATTTAATTTTTGCTCTCCGTTGTAGTTTTTTATAGGTGTAAAATGGTACATTACTGTTTTAATTTTAATGTCTTTAAATAACTGTGAGGTTAAACTTATGTAGGCATTGCCATTTTCTACATATGTCCTTTGCTCCTGTATCTCTAGTCCTTTGATCAATTATACATGAGATAAACAGTAAAAAAATACTCAGGTATAATTGTTGGAAATCCTTCCACAAATTTTTGCCAATGTTTTTCTCAAAATATTGTTACTTTTTATAGTTTATTTCTTTTCATTTTTAGTATAAAGAATTTTAATATGTATCACTGATGGTTACTTTTATAACCTCTTATATTTGTTCAAAATTCATATTATTACATCTCCAAATAGTTCCCTACATATATTCCATACATGGGAAAGCACCTCCTCTAGAAAACATCCAAGAACTATTTGAGTTCTTCTGAACATCAACTGAAATGAGTTTTCTTAAATTTCAACTTAAGGTATGTCATGTTGGTCCTAGCTCTATTCGCTGGGAGATGTTAACTCATCTTCAAATATTCTTCTGGAACCCTCTTCTTCCACTATTAAATTCCTCTCATTCCTTTAATCTGTCTTGAGAAAAAATATCTCAGTGGTTCTCTTCTAGGTGTTTTCCTGTTGTTCATGTGCCCGTGTATGTGTCATGCCTAGAACTAAACACCATATTCCAAGAGAAATATCTCCAGCCAGGGACACACTTGGTTTAGGACCTGAGACTACAAATAAGGACTCCTTAACTGAGCTTTATTTTACAGAGAAGAAAAAAATTTTTTTCTCCCAATTCACCAACTGAGCTCTTCTGATATATTTGAAATTCATAAAAACTTTAAAATGCTAAATAAGAGAACATTTATATTCAAATTATATTCTCCCAAGTGTGTTTATGAAATCGTCTTTCTTAGAGCATATTCAGTGCTGTATAAAATCGTGTTCTATTCGGTGGTATTTCACTATTCCATAAAGAATCTAGTAGCATGTATTTTCTACTTCAAATCGAATTTTCCTAGTAATTTGGGCTTTTCGTCTATAGTAAATACATTTATCAGTGCGGGTCTTTGTGCATCATTTCATCATCTCTAAAATATATTCCAAAGGAAGATAGCTTTGCCTTGTTCTGAAGAAAACAACTTGATTTTATTTCAGTAATTTGTACGCGGGCCTCTCACTGTCGTGGCCTCTCCCGTTGCAGAGCACAGGCTCCGAAATGCGCAGGCTCAACGGCCATGGCTCACGGGCCCAGTCGCTCCGCGGCATGTGGGATCTTCCTGGACCGGGGCATGAACCCGTGTCCCCTGCATCGGCAGGCGGACTCTCAACCACTGCACCACCAGGGAAGCCCCAGTAATTTGAATCGTTTTAACTGTGAAGCAAAGCCAATAGAAACAGAGTCGTATCACCTTGGTGAAATTCTAACACAACATAGAGTGGGACACCAGTAAAACACTTCATTAAATGATGATTAACAATAAAGATAGTTATTGCATTGGCATATTTGGCCCATGGCTAGCACAGAATAGACTATCAATACTTTTATGCTTTAGATTTTTTTTCAGCTTTATTGAGGTATAATCCACAAAAAAATTGTAATATATTTAAAGAGTATATCATGATGAATTTCAATTTGTATACATTGTGAAAGGATTTCTACCATCTAGTTAATTAACACATTACATTCATTACATATATATATAGAGAGAGAGAGAGAGTATACATTTAAGTTTTACTCTGTTAGCAAATTTCAATTATACAGTACAGTGTTATCAACTATAGTCACCATGTTCTACATTAGATACTCAGACCTTATTCATCTTATAGGTGAAAGTTTTTACCTTTTTACCAGCCTCTCCCTATTTCCTCTGTCCCTAACCCCTGACAACCACTTTCCTACTCTATGTTTTGAGGAGTTTGATTTTTTATTTTAGATTCCATATATAAGTGATACGATGCAGTACATGTTTTTCTCTGTCTGGCTTGTTTCACTTAGCATACTGCCCTCTAGGTCCATCCATGTTGTCACAAACTGCAGGATTTCCTTCTTTTTCATGGTTGAATAATATTCCAATATATATTGGAATATTATACATACACACACACACAAGATCTCTATTCATTCATCTGTTGACAGACATGAAGATTGTTTCTATATCTTGGCTATTGTGAATAACGCTGCAGTGAACACGGGAATGCAGATATCTCTTTAAGATCCTGATTTCACTTCCTTCAGCTATATACCCAGAAGTCAGATTTCTGGACCATATGGTTGTTCTACTTTTAATTTTTTGAGGAAACTCTATACTATTTTCCATAGCGATGGCACCTATTTACATTCCCAACAGTGCACAAGACTTTCATTTTCTCCACATTCTTGCCCAAACGTGTTATCTCTTATCTTTCTGATGATAGGTATTCTAACAGGTGTGAGGTAATATCTCATTGTAAAAATGATTTGCAATTCCCTGATTATTTGTGAGATTGAGCACCTTTGTGTATACCTGTTGGACATCTGTATATCTTCTTTGGAAAAATGTCTATACAGATCATCTGCTCATTTTTAAAATCAGAATGTTTCTGTTGTTTGCTACTGAGTTGTGTGAGTTCATATATTTTGGATATGAACCCCTTACTATATATATGATGTGCAAATATTTCCTCCCATTCCACAGGTTGCCTTTTCATTATGTTGATTAGTTTCTCTGCTGTGCAGATGCTTTTTAGCTTGATGTAGTCTTACTTATTTATTTTTCCTTTTACTGTGTTTGCTGTTGGTTTCAAGTCCAAAAAAATCATTGCCAAAACCAAGGTCATAGCTTATCCCCTTTTGTTTTTCTCGGAGTTTTACAGTTTCAGGTCTTAAATATAAGACTGTAGTCCATTTTGAGTTGCTTTTTGTGTATGATATAAGATGGTGGTCCTGTTTCATTCTTTTGCATGTGGCTGTCAGGTTTCCCAAAATCATTTACTAAAGACACTATCATTTCCCCATGGTACATTCTTGGCTCCCTTGTCGTATCAATTGACCATACTTCCGTGGGTTTCTTTGTAGGCTCTCTATTTTGTTTCCATTGATCTATGTGTCTACTATTATGCCATAGATTTAGTATGTCCATGGGAGAATGTGAATTCGGGAGGGTCTTTTCTCCATCTTGGACCAGAATCTGCCTATAGCTTCAGGTCTTAGACTAAGGAAGAATAAAAGAAGTTCCAGCTCACATAGAGTCCAGAGAGTTGACTAAAAGTGAGTTTGAGGCCAAAGCCTCGTTTAACGGCCAGAGAGTAAATAGTTGAGGTACACATTCTCTGTTGCAACTGCTCAGCTCTGCTATTGTAGAGCTAATATATCAAGGTAAAGCATGTGTTGGAGAGCATAATATATAAGTGAATGAGCGACCATTTTTGGCCAATAGCCCATAGTTTGTCAACCTCTACCCTATGCTATATGAACCAGTGGAAACTTCAACAGCAATATATGTAGCCCATTGGGTATTCAGAAATTTGTTGCCCCAAACAGTTGTTCTTTTTCTTATATGTAAACATAGAGAAAATTCATGATCAAAATCCCAAAAGCATTTTAGTGAAGCCAAAGTGAAGGGATCACATTTGCTGAATCCGCACATAACCCACCTCAATGAAACTTGCCTCCCTCTTCCCTTAGCCCCAAACTCTCTACCTTTTCACCCTAAATCAATTAAAGCTGAGGATCTATGTCCACAGAAAGGCTTCTGCCTTTCCAAAGACCTATATATGTCTTACTGCTGCACATGTGAAGACCTCAGGGCTCTAGAAACTGATTCTCAGGGTTCATCAGGCATAAGGGACAGAGCCAACCAAACCCAGCACCCAGGATTTTCTTTCCCTATTTGACATGCAGAGGCAAGTGAGTTTATTTTCCCTAATTTTGGGCTAAGTGCAGTTACCACTTTGGAACCCAGGGAGGCAGACTCAGATATCTTCCCTAGGCCTGACAGCCTAAGTCTGCTCACCTACAAAATGGAGTTAACAATACTGCCTACATTGTAGAGCTTTTGTGAGGATTTAATGACTATTCATAAGTATCTAGCCCAGTACTTAATATAAGTATGCAGTAAGTATATTTTTCTTAATACTTATTATTATTCTCAGGTGCCAAAGAGGCTGGTAGAAGAATCTCACTCTTAACTCCTTTACAAAAAGCCACTAACAGCAACCAAAAGCCACTAGTTTGCTACCAATTATTCTGTTAAATTTTCTTCCCAAGAGATATTCATTTATTCAGATCCTCAAATGAGTCAGTCTTTCCCTGTTAGCAAATATAAGTCATACTTTCTACATTTCTCTTCCTGAGCCCGTTACATATATTATTATTCAAACACAGAATTTTTCTTTCAGAGCCTAGAGGCGGCTGCAGAATCTAGCTCACCAGGGCTCTGGGAAGCCCAGTCTTGTCCTGGCTCCTCTGGATATGAGGCAGATGTACCAGACGGCTGTCCCATGAGGGCTTCTAATTTAGCCAAAGCCCTGCAGAGAAAGGCTTCAGTTCCTCAGTTCAGAAAAGTTTGGGAAAGATTGCAGAGCAACCTGATTTCTAACTACCAAAACTGTAAGAGAGATAGATTTAGATTTCTTGAGATCCCTAGAAATAGCATCAGAATATTCCTCCATTTGAAGCAAATGAAGGCTAAGTATCCTTAACATAAGCTCTAAGAAAATATTGCCTACTAAGGGCAAGTCCTACCCACTGCCCTCTGAAGTGGTCCATTTACTATCTAGCAGGATCAATACAGGATCCCAAGCCATTACCCCAACTCAAGGACGTGCCAGCACTTACAGGTACCTCTTTTTTAGTCTATGTCCTCAAAGATATCTGCATCTTGGGGTTATTGGAGGAGCAGCAAAATTCCCTTAAATATTCTGAAAGTCGTTAAAAACCAAGAATGTGTTGGACCTGAGTTCACATCCCTGCTCTGTCATTTCCTAACTTAATCATGGTGAAGCTCACTTTCTAAAAAATGGATATCTATCCTAACATTATTGTCCTATCGACAATAATATCTAACGTACAAAGTTGTCAAGAAGATTACATTCTTTTACTTATTTGTATGTTATAGTTATATTATAGTCACTGAGATTAGTGGCTTTAACTGGGAAAAGAAAGAAAATCAAAGAAGGTTCACCATAGGACTGAATACACAGCTAATCCTGATATAAATAACTTTGTGAGTTCCCAAACAAAACAAAAGAAATTGAAAGGTACTCCTAAGCTTTAAACCAACTTCCACGGTTACAATGCAAATGATGAGAAATACAAGGAAAGAGTGATGACTCCCACTTTAAAAGCAGGAGCTCTGCCCAGGTCCTGGTCAACTCACAAGCCATGCTAGGGTGCCCTTTGGAGGGAGATGTAACAGCTCTCTGGTTTCCTTTCCTGTCTCCTTCTAGATCCTACAGCTGAGGCCAATATATGCCTCCCTGCTGATTGGAGTTTCTTGATCAATCCTAGGAGAATCCGAGGAGATATTTTAAGAGCTTTAGCCCAATTCTCTGGCACTTGGCAGCTAACGAGTCTTGCTCCTTATCTGGACCTAAGTTTTGGTTTACTTTTTCCTAAGATGTACAAGTTCCTCTCTTATACCTAAACTCCTATTTCATTAGGTTTGAAACCTTATATAGCTCTTTCAAATCCCCTCTCAAGGACTAGAGTCTGAATGACTGCCTAGAAAGCTGCCCAATGAACACCAAATTGTTTCATGATATGAATGAGAAAAAAAATTGCATTGCTTTAAGCTATTGAGATTTTAATGTTGTTTGCTACTGCAGTTAGCCTAAATAATACTTAAATTTTCCAGTGGAAATTGGAGACTATGGTTTATCAGTAGGATGGTAGTCAGCAGATTGAAAATCAGGAGAGCATTGTGTTATGGGAAAGACGTTTGCAAAAATCTGTTGCCAGCAATAATTTGGTAGGCAGATCTTGTACTTACTGAATTGTAACTCTAGGGAAAGAGGTTAGAAAACAATGTTAGTGCATACAAACTAGTGTTGTCCACATCTGGCACAAGAAAGAAATGAAATGAGCTCCGGAAAAAGTTGGTCACTTTATAAGCAGAAATGAGAGGGAATAGAAAAAAATCTAAAAATGTGGGCCATCAAAGTGTTGGAAATATCTTTGTTTCTAGATCCTAAACTGTAAGTGATGTGATTGAGAAAGGCTTGGAGTAACTAAAAAACTTCTGCTGCTCAAAGTGACTTAAGTCTTGCAGCAAAGATCACACACATTAATATCCATTTTTAGCCACCATTAAATTAGGAAAAAACAATTGGAGGGATCAGGCAATAAAATTAAGCTGATTAGAGACCAACGTCTGGGAAGCATCTCTGGGTATGGTTACAGGCACATGGTACTGATTGCAAGCAAATAGACCTGAAGCTTTGCTCATGAAGAAATTGCACATCACATAAAACCACGTGGGTGGTCTCAGGGAGCATAAAATAATCATCGGGCAAACAGTGGGCTGACAAAACTCTGCAGCCCCAGGAAGGCACAGCCCACTTCAGATGTGCAAGGAGGATAATAGATAAGGAGGAAGCTCCCAAAGGATAGAGTCAGGGGGCCACAGAGCACAATGTGCAGAAGAGTTTCTTCCAGAGAGCTGATTCAGAGAAGAGTCAAAGATCTCCCCCTGCTCTCTGGGTTTGTCCAACTGGATTACCTCTGACCAGTAACGGCTGTGTCTCCCTGTTTTACCCTTTCCAAACGGAACTATTCTTTATGGTGGATATCAGGGATGGATACTAAGTGCATAGTCACAGGACTATGAGAAACTGTATCTGATAGATTGTACAGGACATGCATTATCTGAGATCCTGGAAATGAGTGTAATCTATATGTGGGAAAAGGGGAGAGAATGAAAATTTGGTTATCAGAAAGAGCAGGCAATGGTGAAAATGCTAATGTTCAACAATACACATATTCCCTTTTCTTGGACACGTAGAAAAACTACATTTCCCAGCCTCCTTTGCAGTTAGGTATGATCAGGTAATTGAGTTCTAAGTAATGGAAGGTGGGCAGAAGTGAAGTATAGTCTAACTCTAGGCATAGTCCACACAGCCTCCTGCAGTGGAGGGCTCCAAGGCCCTAGAAGTAGGTAGAAAACTACAGCCCATAGGCCAAATATGGCTCACTGCCTATTTTTTTTTTGCATATTTTTATTAAAAGTAACTTTTTCAAAAAAAAATCATTAGAAGAGCAGCATTTTTGCAAATCTCTTTTATATCTGACAATAGAAGACAGCTGGATTCTCATGTCAGCTTCTTCATTCAACATGTTTCTTTGGTTGAAGCATATAAAGAAAAGCTGGCCTCATGGTCATGCAGTTGGAAAAGGAACTTCATGAAATTTCTGAAAGGGTTTCAGGTACCCCCAGGAGTCCTCAGACCATACTTTGAGAACCACTGCAGTAAACTATACTGTTTCTCAGTTAGAGACTATATGGCTATTGAATCAGTATTAGACCAAGATATTTTAAACAGGGACTTCGCTGGTGGTCCAGTGGTTAAGACTCAGCACTTCCAATGCAGGGGGCACAAGTTCAATCCCTGGTCAGGGAACTAAGATCCCACATGGCGCATGCACTGCCAAAAAAAAAAAAAAAAAAGACATTTTAAACAAATTGCAAAGGGTGGTAGTAGGGAAGGAAACTTGAATTCTCCCATTAACTCAATTTTAAATATCAATTTTCAATTTAAGTTCAAAAATTGCTCTTAGCCAGCCAAGATTACATATTAGGTTTTTTCAAGTTTACTTTTCCAAACTAAGAAGAGAAAGCAGCATGTCATACAGAAAGTTCACATTTGTACACTGTCTTTACAGTTTACAAAGACTCCTTCTGTATCCACCTGATGCCATTTAATCCTTAGAAGCCACTTGATAGAGGAGGAAAGCTTGGAGCAGAGAGGCAACTTTCCCAAGATTGCCATCAGTAAGCAGGCTTCCTTGTGACCAAGCGATGTGCTCACAGGACAATTCTGCTCTGTCTCTAATGAACAAACATCTCTCTTGCAAAAGCTGGCTTTCCAACCTGGGAAGAGGGGACTCTTTATTTATGTTCACTTTTTTCACATCTATACAACAGACAGCATCTGTTCTAGAATCCACCTGGATTTCATTTGACACAGAATATCAATACGATATGGCTGCAGGAATAGCAAACTGGAAAGACAAAGCATAAAAGACATGGGTCTATCTAATTTATAATTAAGGAACAAGAGGGCAAGTCATTAAATGAATAACAGAACAGCTGAGCTTGATGGAAGAATTCTTTTTTCTAGTGCACATACTTTTGGAATTCCCACTATCTGTTGTCCAACAGACACACCTGCCATGTTTTGAGCCAGCAGGAGAAGCAGTGGAAGTGAAAAGTATGGTCACAGACTCCCCATGCAACGGTGCACTCTTCAGAAGTAGCAGATGCCTGGTTAGCTCAACATCCTATGGAAAGATCCATAATGTGGTTCCTGCAGATGGCACAGTTATGAGCCACAATATCCCAGGCCCAGAGGGTTACTGCATTTCATTTTTTCCCTTCAGTGTGCTGCTTTCCCATGCTGTTGTTGGTGCCACTTGGGGTATCCATATCCATCACTGCTGCCATTTTGGAAACATACCTCCTGTGGTCCTCACTGCCTATTCTTGTACAACCATGAGCTAAAATGGCTTTACATTTTTAAATTACCTTTAAAAATAAGAATAATAATATTCCAAAACATTCAAAATTATATATATATATATATATAAATTATATAAAATTTAATTTGCAATGTCATAAAGTTTTATTGGAACACATTCACATTCACATTCATTTCTATATTTTTTCTGCCTGCTTTCACATTAAGTGGCAGGGTTGAATAGCTACAGCAGAGACCATCTGTGGTACCCTCACTGCTGCCCCCTGCTGACTCAGTGCATTCTACATTGCAATGATGCAGTTATAACTTGACCACATTTTGACTGCCATCCATATCACTGTACTGTAACATTTTATTTTATTTTATTTTATCCTTTTACTATCAGTGCATATTCATCAGGTGAAAACAAGAAGGAAGAAAAAAGTGGACTTCATATGGTGCATGTTTGAGGCATACTGGAGTGTGGATTATTTTGTTAACAAATTAGGTGGCAAAGCATTGTTTTTTTATACAATGACCTTTTAGCTGTGGTAAGCAAAATAATACCACCGCCCCCCAGATGTCCATATCCTAATTCCTGGAACCTGTGAATATGTTATTTTACATGTCAAAAGGAACTATACATACATAAAGTAAAAATATTAAGGAAAAAAGGAACTATGCAGGTGCAGCTAATTTAATGGATCTTGAGATAGAGATTTTAAAATTTAATCTAGATACAAGATTTTATTTACAAATATTTAGATTAATAGCATTTTGGCACATCAAATGAAGAGCACAGCAGTCTGAATAAATCCTGTCACAAAAACAGTAAGACCCATTGTAAATAATTTTGTAAATCAGGGAATTGCACCTCAAAAAGCCACAGTCTTTAGTTGTGACAGCTACCTTGTATCCCAATGGGTAACTTTTTCTTTTGTTTTTGTAAATATATACACACACCGGCAAGTCATGGTCCCTGGGGGGAGTCCCTTGTGATACAACACTATAAATGCTGTAAATCTTTATCAGAATGTACCAACCTATTCTAGGAATCTTGTTTTTAAAAAAGACAAACATAAAAATGATGCCACAAATTAACCAAATCCTATTTTCTGCACATTCCACTTTTGGGTTTTATTTAACATTGACTGTATAATATTGTTATTATCACATGTTTACAACCCAGAAAGACATATTTTTTTACTTTAGTGTCTGTAAAAAGGGATTTAAAATGTGTAATTTAAACACTGCAGCTGACCTGAATGAATTTTATATTATATGCTGAGGTTTACCTATCCTACTTCAAACAACTTCTCAATTCCCAGCATAAAGCATGAAGTCAATTAGAAATCAATGAACAGAAGTGAAAAACTTTTTAAAATATAAGTTTGTTGTCTTAAGAAATAAGATTGTTTCCTTTGCAATACAGTATTTTCTCAGTGGCCAAAACACCCAGAGCAAAGTAATAACTTACTTTGTATCAATACAAACACTGAAACACCATTAGAAACACCCTCCCTTTAACAAAACAATTTATGCCAACATGACATATAGTAGCCCCTCATACTAAGAACACAAAGAATATCTTAAGTTATTTCACTGCAGTGTTAAAAACACACAATTTAAAATCCCTTAACAGCAGCTCTGGCTGTCTGGTTCAGAATCTCATCATTCCAGAAAGGCATTGAGACCATTATTACCCTAGTGGTTCTAATGTAATCACAATGAACATTGTTTTTACAAAGGGAGAAATGGGACAGTCAGTCAGAGGAGGAAATGGGATGATGGAAGCAGATGTTGGAGTGATGTAATTGCTGGCTGGGGCCATGTGCCAAGGAATTTAGGAATCCTCTAGAGACTGTGAAAAAGCAAGATTTGGATTGTCCCATAGATCCTCCAGAAAAATCACAGACTCCCCAATATTTTAATTTTAGCCAGTTAGACTCCCTTTGGATTTTTAACCTCCAGAACTGTAAGATAATAAATGTGTGTTGTGTTAAGTCACTAAGTTTGTGGTGTTATAACAGCAATAAGAAACTAATACAATAAGTCTTGATATTACCAAACAGAGCACATATTGAAATATTCCCAACTGACAGGAAAACACTGTCTAGAAAAATTAGAAAATTTAAAACAAAATATCTTATCACAGTAGAATTTCTTCACAAAAGTAAAGAAAAAAATAAGGCTGCAACCTAAATACATTTTCCAGTGGCTTATTTGTTAGCCAAGCAAGAAAGCTCTTTACTTCTGGTGAGTTAATTAAATTGTGTTTGATTGAAGCTGAAGAAATGCATCCAGAAAAAAGTAATTCAAAACTATTACCCTTTTGATGAGAACAGTTGCTCAAAAAGTTAAGGATATTGGAAACAACATGGAGAGTTGACAAAAACATTAATCATAACGTAGATGATTTTGAGTGGTTTGTTTTGGTTCTTGATGAGTAAATGTTACCTATACCACTCAGTTGTTTATTGGATGCCAAGTTTTAAGTTACTTAATCATCTGAGTGGAACAACTACAGGTGAGTACCTTTTCAGAAAAGTTGAAGAAAACATTAATTCAGTACAACCTAAAGTGGAATCTGCTAAGATGTATTACAACCGATGATGGTAAAAATACGTGTGGAACAGAAAAAGGTTCTGTTGGACAAATTCACGAAGTTTGTGAAAAAATAAGGTATTTAAAGCCTATGTTTTTTGGCCTCTCCCGTTGTGGAGCACAGGCTCTGGACACGCAGGCCCAGCAGCCACAGCTCACGGGCCCAGCCGCTCCACGGCACGTGGGATCTTCCCGGACCGTGGCACGAACCCGCATCCCCTGCATCGGCAGGTGGACTCTCAACCACTGCGCCACCAGGGAAGCCCCTAGCCTATGGTTTTTAATTGTCTTAGTTATGAGCAAAGACTCTGCGGAAAATATTTGAATCTATCATGTGTTATTGAAACAGAAGTGTCAACAGTATATTTCATTTGCTTTCATGGATTTATCCATCTCCAGTTCCATGAATTTTTGTCAGAAATAGAAGCTGGATTTCTTACCCTGCCCTACTACACAGTACTTTGATGGTTTAGCAGTGTTAATTTATTGTCAAAATAAACAGACTCAAAATTAAAAATTTTCTGAACAAGGAAAGCTGTGCTCAGCCACTATCATCAAATACTGAATGACTTTGGAAATCATCTTTTTCCACAGAATTGATAATGCATACTGAATTCAACCTAGAATTTCAAGGCAAAATAGCACTTACATGTGAAACACATACACTGTAGTCATTTCCATAACAACCTAATTTTGTTTGAGCCACAGGTAACCTTAAGCTGCTTTATACACTTTCTGTGCTGTAAATTTAAAACAGAAACCCAAATCTCCATTCCCACACAAATTTGCAGTGATATGCTTTCCCAGCTCAGACTACTGTAACAGCAGTATTTTTGGCATCTCGATGCAAGTACAAAAATTTTCATATTTCATAATCCATATAATTGTTCAATTGAGGAGCTTCCTTCTAATCTTCAATCAGAAGTGATTAGTCTACAATGTAATGATAGGTTAAAAGGCAAGAGAAGAATCTTATAGAATCCTGAAACTACCTTTCAAGAGATGAATATAGTCAATTAAAATCATACACTCATAGATTGATATCAGTATTGGCAGAACTTATCCAGGTGAAAAGATGAAATAAAAAAAATTCAATACAGACTAGTATTAACTGATGAACATTTGTAGGCATTTTGACCATAGGGAAAGTAATTAAACCTCAATCAAGCAAAATTGTATCCCCCAACAAAATAATTCAATTTTTCTCATTGGTAGGCTTGTATTACAAATAACTATACTCAGTTATCATATTTTGAATTTCATCAAAATAATATTTGCTGAAATTTGTTTTCTCTCTTGTTCAGTAAGCACCTACATAATATCTTTGATTTTGCCTCCTGACTGGCAAAGCCTAACATACTATCTGGCCCTTTACACAAAATGTTTTTTGACTCTGATTTAAGAGAGGTAGAGCTATTAGATACCAGCAGACTACAATACTAATCACTAGATGGAGGGCTGATCACTCAACAGTCAGTTGGATCACTGAATAAGAAATTAACCTTCATTGTCTTAAGCCGCCAAGACTTGTGGGTTGTTTGTTACAACAGCCAGTGTTACTTACCATGACTAAAACAACCTTTTAATTACATGATTGAAATTCACATTTATGGAAACCTCAAAAACCATGAGAATTTCTAGGAAGTACTAAGTCACTTTGGGAAAAAGCTGCAGATGCCTTATCTTAGCAAAGTAAATCAGCACAGGGAATTCATCTTTCATTAACTCCGCCAACATTGTTCAAGGCACTGTGAGGAAGGTTATATGCAAGGTTGATTTGAAGTTTCTCTTTGAATTATAAATTCCCGCTTATTTTTGAGTTGAGCAATTTAATACATTTAAATCAATAAACCTTTAGAAGCCAGATGCAATCATTTATTCAATGGAAATCTTCCCCTAGATGAAGAAAGAACATGCATTTTTGCTTTCCTAAATGAGCAATTTCTCATTCCTTGGAATAACGCTAAACTGTTCCTTGCTTGCAAACTAGAAAAGAGTAAATTTTGAGGTCTGAATAGGACACTACTTTGAAATACCCCCAGAGAGAGCACTAGGCGAACTTCTGTAAGAAAATGCAGCCACCAAATTGTCAATATTTGTCCCAGTTGCATGAAGAACTAGAGAGAGCAAAACACTGAGGAGAGAAATTTTTTTTTTCCCATTTCGCATTGTAAAGTGAAAAACTACCTGAGATGATAAGCATTTCATTTTCTGATTCAGAGTAGAGTCAGGTCCATAAAATTAAATTATATAAGCATGGCTCAATATTTCTTTTAAAATCACATATTTAAAAACTATTTTCTGGTTGTGTTTAATATGACTGTGTATCCCAGATCTCATCCTAATCATTCTAATTAATTTTCCCCCAAATGTTCCTAAGCATGAGAATCCCTTGGGGTAAGTGTTTTTTAACACGTCCGTTTTTGTACCCAGAAACAGATTCATTAAGTCAAATGAAGGCCTAAGACTCTGTACTTTCACAAATTCACCTTGGAGGTTAAAGTGGATGCCACATATTTTGAATGGGGCTCACTCAGCCTCCATTCTGCCTGCTGAGACTCTCTTGCAGCTAGAGTTCTGGCTGCAAATTAATTCCACTAGTTAGAGTGCACTTGCAGAAAATTTGGAAGGTGGAAAGCAAGGTGGAAGCTACCTTTCTGCCCCTTTTTGGCTATTTCTTCTCTCAGGCATGGTTGTGGTCATGAGCTTTCTCAGGTAATATTTCAGTATCTGTTGTCCAGTTTTCTGTGTGTTGAACAGTGGCGGTTTCAGAGGTAGTAGCGGTGTCCCTTTTTCCTGGCATAGTTCCAGCGATGACCTATGGTTCTAGAATATTCCTGGGGCCCAAACAGGAAAGTACCTTTTTATATAACTTCTAACTATTCTGTAAGCAACTAATTCTCTGCATCATGTCAGTTCCTGCTTAAAATACCCAGAGTTGTTTCTGTTTCTTCAACTAAACTGTGACCAGTAAAGAATATGGCATCAATGTTAACATTATACCGCAGTGGGTTCTAGACCACTACCATTGTTTCTGTCTCTTAGAAACCTATTCTTTTCTCATTGTATAGGAATGTGTTTGTGAGAAGATTCATTAATGGCATCAAGATGCCATCGAGATCCTGCGTGGATATTTGGACAGCAAGTATGATTGCCCACTGATTCCCTACTCCACCTCCCTTCCCAACACAAAGGATCAAGGATCATAGTAAGCCTTTTTACCACTGCTTCTCCAGGTGGGGACCACCCTTAGGCTGAGACCACAGACCCTTTCTAGAAGAGCAGCAAATGTGACAGATGAGGGAAGAGGACCATCTGAATATAAACTTCATAAGGGCAGAAATTTCTGCTTGTTTTTTTTTTGTTCAATATTACAATCCTAACACCTAGAATAGTGCCTGACAGCACTGTTACCTACTAATTACATAAAGAATTTTATGAACTGATGAATAGTCAGTAAATATTTGTTGAATAATGAATTAATATAGCACGGTCTAAAGGAGTTACTACTTCTTATCAAGGTAAAACTTCCAGAGACTTATCTTGCCTCAAGGCTTGAATGGTATATTAGGGCTAAAAAAAAAAAAAAAAAAAAGAATATGCAGGGTCTAGAAACAAGCATTGTACCTACATAGTCTGGAATTTTACTTAGCAACCTAAATCTCTGAATACTATGATTTTCACCTCTTTGCATTGCTCACTGGCTGGCCACTCTGTAACCCTATGTCGTGTTTCAAATGTTGCTCTGAGCTAGTATTGGTCACTGCCAGTCCATCAAGATATGTCCTGGAAATGACTCTGCTACCTTCTGTTGGAATGCCAAGCCTACCTTTGCATGGTTTTGGTTTTCTAAACCCCTTACAATGAAGTGAGTGTTGATGTGATAGCTTGGTCTTAGTAATAAGAACAAAATCTAAGTTATCAAAATCAGCACTCACATTTAGAGTCAAGTTGCCATTAAGTGGCTTAAAATGAAGCCCCAGAACACTGGACTAGTACATACATCCCTCTTGCCTAAGGTCAAGATTGCCCTAAGAAATGGTATGGCTGATGATTGGTGGTGGACATTGAGGTGTAAGAGCTATGAGCAATAGGTTATACAAGTTATACAATATATATACAAGCAATAGGTTATAGGTTATAAAATGTTTTTATTTTATACAAATAAAAACATTTTATTTTATTCATTTATATCAGTCCCACTTGCTGATCTTTATCATCAAACATGGAATTCCCAAGGATTGAATAGAGGGTAGCTTTGGGACAAGAATCCCCAAATAATATTTCATCTAGCTCCATGACTTGTACCTTTCTGCTAGGGTTCCCTCACTCTCATTATCATGCCATATTCACTCTTTAAAACCATGATCCACCAATGGAAAAAAACAAAAAAAAATCAATAACTTTCTGCACAGCTGAGCTATATTGGCATTTAAAAAATTGCCTATGATTCTAAGATAAAATTAAACAAGAGGAAAATATAAACTATCTAATTCCCTAAGAACAAACTCCCTTCTAGCCTTTGTAAAGGCCTGATACATTTTCACCTGTCTAATTTGGCTTCCGGCCCTCTGATTCTTTCTTATTTCCACGAGACAGAATGCATCTCTGTCCTCAGATATGCTGATAAATTTCCCAGTCTTTGGCAAAAATAACTTCTGTTCCAGTGAATATTGAAGTTGCTCTTGTACAACTCAATTAGCCTTTCTAAATCACTTAGCCCACATCAGAACAAAAGATTAGATTTTATTTTTATGATTCAGCTTCCAATCACTGTTTGAACTTATCCATTGGTTTAATATAGCAAATATTTGTTGGAATCCTTTCATGGACCAAGCATTATGCAAAGTTCTAGGCATACAAAGATGAGTGGCCACTGCCTTTCCCATCAAAAAGCTGTCTGTGGTACCAGGGACAGAGTCACAAAAGCCAACTTAAATGCCAGTCATGATATGACTTGAATTGGAAACTGAATTATCAGAATAATTACCAAATATGGCAGGTTTTGAGCAAAATGAAGGTTGAGATTCTTCTCATAGAACAGAGGACCGGAAACAGCAAAAAGTGACTGGCAATGAGACTCAGAAAAGAGAACTGATGTACACAGATAAGATCACATACTTTCTTAGTTTATGACAACAATGGGAATATAACCCAGAAATTTAGGTTTCTATTTTAGGACACTTTTATTATAACACAGCTGTCTTCTTAATTAACTATAAAGTAATAAAAGGTCACTTTTAACATAAAAGTTGTAAGTAAAAAGTTCTTTATACCCCAGATACTTAAATAGATCTGTGATAAATAATGATACAAAATCCCAGTTTTATAATTTAGGATATTTAAGAAATTTTCACTTAACATCAGTGTTTGACTTGAATGATAAACAAGGTAGCATGTAGTTTTAAGTCAACATAATACCCTAATAATATATTACAGTAAATATTTTCAATCCATAAGTATTCTTTGAACATACCTACTTGCAGAGCACTGTCCTAGTTTTCAAGGAAAATGGTTGAGGAGGTTGGAGAGGATTAAAGAAAAGTAAAGGACATCATGTTTCTTTCTTTTTTTTTTAAATAAAACCTTCAATGTATTAATAGAAGTGGGGGGAAAAACATGATTAAATAAAAGAACTTTCTTACCAATTTTTTTTGTCTTTAAAATTTTTTATTTGCCAAGATATAGTGAGGGAGGGAATCATCTTTAACTTCTCTCTTTCCCTTGCATTTCAATTTCCATTCCAAGTATAAACATTATACCTCTGTCTTTAAAAGAGCTCCAGAATCTGATCACCTCTTATCATCTCTCCCATTATGTAATAAAGAATCTGACTCCATTTTTGGATGTTTGACTGCTTACCCCTCCCTCTTCCCCTTCTGCCCCAGGTGCTCTCCCTCCTTTGGCACCAGGGGAGAGTCAAACCACTCATGGGAACCCTCACTCCAGCCCCACTCCCTGACCACCCTAAACCCCCAGGCAGTGTCCTTTTCCTGCTCTCTCAGCCATTTTTGGACCATCTTGGGAGGTCTGCCCAGTTCTCTCCACAAAGCCTTGTTATATAAATAATAAACCTTTCCATGCTCCCTCTTAATGCATGTTGGTGGGGATGGGGGATGGTGTGGTAATAATGTCTGACATCTGAGCTCAGTTTTGGACGGGGGTGCATCCCGTGGAGAGGCCACAACACATTATAACCCTGGTTTAAGCTACCTCTGCCCCTTGCCTAGAGTATCGCAATAACCTACATTTTTGGTCTCCCAACTTCAGCTCTTGTCCCATTTTTGTCTATTTTCCATAGGGTAACCAGGGTAATAACTTAAACATGTAAGTCATATCTTGTCACTCTTCCATTCCAAATCCTCTAATGGAATCACTTGGAATAAGAGTCAGACTCCTGACCATAGACAATAAGACTTTTTGTGATCTTTCCTTCCCTACTGCTTTTATGACATCATCTCTTACCCTCTTACCATTCCCCTCTTTATCATTCCACTCTGGTTCGCCACGGTGGCCTCCCTGTTGTTTCTCAGACGTGCTAAGCATGGCCTACCTTATTTTCATGTACTGTTCCCTCTGCTGGACTTCAGTTCTCTTCTATTCCTTCTCATAGCCTGGTGGTTAGTTCCTTCATATTCTTCATATCTCTGCTCAAATATCGCCTTATCACTGTGGACTTCTCTGACCATCTGCATAAAAAATAGAAATTCCCTCACTCTCTAATATTCCCAATCTCTAATTGCACACACCCATATCCCCCCCCCACACACCCCCCAGAATACATGGTTTTAAGAATACACTGCTTGGATAACTAAGTAATTATTTAATCCCTCATTCTCCTATAGACACATAAATATACAATGAACATCAAAAGCATTTTTTGACTAGTCCAAATCTCTATTCTCTCTGGGCAAGTAGATAAGGAATAATATACACAAAAAGTTACACTACAAATAACTTAGTGTTGGGACTTCCCTGGTGACACAGGGCTTAAGAATCCACCTGCCAATGCAGGGGACACGGGTTCGAGCCCTGGTCCGGGAAGATCCCACATGCCGCGGAGCAACTAAGCCCGTGTGCCACAAGTACTCAGCCTGCGCTCTAGAGCCCACGAGCCACAACTACTGAGCCCACGCACCACAACTACGGAAGCCCATGTGCCTGGAGCCAGTGCTCCGCAACAAGAGAAGCCACCGCAATGAGAAGCCCGCGCACCGCAACAAAGAGTAGCCCCTGCTCGCCGCAACTAGAGAAAGTCCGTGCACATCAATGAAAACCCAACACAGCGAAAAATTAATTAATTTTTAAAAAAACCCTTAGTTTTGTTTCCTGGTCTTATTCTGGACATAACTTTTGCTATCAAAGAATTTCAATTGGTCTGTCACTTCTGCAGGGAATGTGAGGCTACATCTTCAACTGAGAGCCATGAGCTGGGTTTATATTCAGGTGGGAATATAAAGGAGGGAAATGGGAAAAGGAAGACGCTGGAATCAGTTGGTCCTAGTTTACATCAGGCACTGTGGTAATTAAATAGAATGATTATTCTACCATCTGTTTTCTGAATGCCCCTATGTTTCCCTTCGATTTCTGCCCTGCAATTTTTACATGGAAGCGCTATGGATGCTATCTGGGAAGGTACAGCTTATCTCAACTATTTTCTTTTTATCCTGTTGAGTTGGCTCAGCATGGCAGTCCTTTGAAGGCAGTGGGAGCCCTGTGTCTGCATCCCTTCCAAATAGATGCACTCTTACTGAAGGCTCAGGAGAGAATGTAGAAATCAGACCCCTCCTCCAACCAAGATGCTTTCCACAGAAAGCTGCATGAAGTAAGGGTCTCACAGGAACTTCCAGGTTTTTACAGTTTAATCTTCTACATGCTTCTTTTGTTAAATCATAATTTAAGAAATAGATTTAAAGCTACTCTTAGATGCAAGAATCAAGGATGTGTGACGCCCTGACTAATAGCCCCCATGGAGATATGATACTATTGCACTTTAAACTTGTGGAAACTCTGGCACTGGATGTGAAGTAAACACCTGGGTTTCTATCACCCTGCATTTGAATTAGTGACTTTTAATTCATTTTTTCATACTTTAGCTTTGCCTTTATTTGTAACTCTCTTTGTGACACTTAGTATCCTATGCCTTGTATACTTTTGCTTCTACCATTCTTATCACATTTACCAGGCTATGTCTTGTATTGCAGTTTTTTTATAAGCTGGTCTTCCCCAGAGTGTAAGTTGCTTGAAGTCAAGGAAGATATTTTTGTGTCATCTGCTTAACGTTGGGCCATATCATTCGCCAATCTAAAAACTCTCTACCTGGTGTAAGTCAGCACCCAGGGTCTTGAGAAATAGTCACCATAAACATAATAATCTTTAGGCAACCCCCAGATGTCAAAGTAACTCATATTAGCAGTAGAGAGGGGCAAGACCTCTAGCAGTAAGATTCCACACCCCATACTTAACCTGGTTCCAACCGCAGTTCCTAGTTAGTGGAGTCCAGCCAAGTTCTCTATCAGGAGGGGCAGTGGCTGTTCTCACCATATTATCGGATTCATATATTCCTGTGAATTAATATTTTGTTTTTATGGCATGTCTTTCTTCATCTCTAATAATGCTCCTTTTCTTTTACAGTCTTAACATCATCTGATGGTGACCCCATCGCTGTGGTTTAAGTGTTTGTATTATAGATCATTTCCTACCATTTGTTTTCAATCTTATATCTAATGCATATTTCTAGTAAGCAGCATATACTTGCTTTTTCCTTTTATAACCAGTGAGAAGACTTATTACAGTATAATAAAAATGATTACTTTTCCCCACTCCCCTAGCTAGTTGTAATATTACAACCTTAGAACTTTTAATCTCCATTCCTCCTCCTTTCCCATTTTTTTTTTGTGGTACGCGGGCCTTTCACTGTTGTGGCCTCTCCCATTGTGGAGCACAGGCTCCGGACACGCAGGCACAGCGGCCACTGCTCACGGGCCCAGCCACTCCGCGGCATGTGGGATCTTCCCGGACCAGGGCACAAACCTGTGTCCCCTGCATCGGCAGGTGGACTCTCAACCACTGCACCACCAGGGAAGCCCTAAATGTCTTTTATTAATTTTGGAAAATCCTTGTCTATCATCTATTTAAATATTGCTCCTTGTCCATTCCCTTGGTCCTTTCATACTGAAACTCTGTAACATAATTATTTTCTTTAATCTGTGCAGTACCTTTGACCTTAAATTCCATTTTGAGTGATATTAATATTGCTGCTCCTGCTTTCTTTTTGTTTGTATCTGACTGGTATTTCTTCATCTGTGTCCTTTTTTATAAAAGAATTTCATTATTATTTTATTTTATGTAAGTTACTTATAAATAATAAGTAATATAATATATAAAGTATATAAAAGTCTAACAATTTCTGTCTTTTAAATCTTTCACTGACATGTAGTATAATAACTAATATACTTGATTTTATTTCTTTCTTTTAAGTTTATTGGTTCTTTTATCTCATAATTTGCTCTTTTCCTTTCTTAAAATTATTGCTGTTTTATTTAATTTGCTCTTCATTCCATCTTTTGCTCCCTGTTTATTTGGAAGTTCCATTGTAGTTTTCCAGTAATGTAAGATTGGCACTGACTTTACCCTAGAGATCCATACACAGATCTTATCTGTATTTATAGGCTGAAGTTCTAACCCTCAGGCTCAATGCCATTAAGCAATTGCTTACCCAGACCACAGGAGAGGAAGCCCCTCGGGTTTTTTTTCTTCTCCTAGGACCACAACAGAACTCAAGACTTCCTTTATACCCACTTGCCAGTAACTTATAGCAGCTGCTTGAATCTGGAGCTACACAGTTTGGAGTTGCTAAGAAGAGGAAGGAGGCTGCATTCAGGTAACCCTGTTTCTAGAATCCCAGCTGCCTCTCATACACTATCTCATTTAATCCTCCTACAGAACATTTTGACAGAATGTATTCATTTCCATGATGTCTACATTAGAAGAGATAACCCATGTAACAGCACATAGTGGCACACACCTGTCTTTGAGGCTGAGCTGAAGCATTGATTTTATATTATTTTTTCAAGCTGCACTCCCTGGGTACAATCTGGAGTCTATTCATTCCTTTCTGGAAATATCTCTATTCCAATTAATACTAAGATTAGATTAGTTGGAAGTCCTTTCTGTGTCATCTCTCTGGGTCACCTAGGTCCACATCCACATATCAGTTCTAGAGACTTGCCAACCCAAGGCATGCCATGGTTGTTCAGGACAGATATGACAATGATAACTATAGTAACAGCAATAATTATAATAATTTTGGTTACCAATTGCTGATTGCTCAATTTGCAATACCAAGAAGCTTAAAAAAAATATTGTTAATCTTTACAACTTTACAGGGCAGTGCAATTATCCTCTCACTACAGATGAAGAAACCAGGGCTTCAGAGAACTTAAATGACCTGCTCATATTCATTCAGCTTTTTAGTGGAAAAACCTGGGTGCAGACCACCTTGGTCTGCCTGTCCTTCCTCCCATTGCATCTCAGGTGCTCAAGCTGGGCTCAGAGAAGCCATCGGTTTCCTCAGAGCCTCCCTAGGGTAGGGGAGGATTTAAGTGGTGTAGTTCCAGCCCCCTCCATGCTTCCACCTGAGCAATGCAGCTCAGGGAGCCCTGACAGTGAGGATGGGAAGTAGGTGAGAACTAGAAGACTTTCTCAACTTCTCGGTTTGGGCTTCGTTCTGTTCTTTAGCACTTCCTGTGTCTCTCTGCTGTGCCATGTGGAATGTTAAAGCTCTTTTCCTCCTTGTCAATGTCCCCAGTTTTCTTCCTTTCTCTGTTTCCTAGCTCCTATTCTGAGCCCTATTCTTAATTTCAACTGCTAAAGTAGAACGTGATCTCTAGCAAAATGAAAGCTACAGGAGACTTTAGAGAGAAGTGAGCACACCTCTTTGTCTGGCAGAAGTTGGGGCAGTAACTGAGGCCTCAAGAGACTATGGGGCTGACTGGGGTGAGGCCCCTGACTCATAGCTCTGTTCCCCCACACAACATGCTACCTCGTTAAGACAAGATGGGGTAGCTCATAGGGCTTAAGGTATGTTCTCTCTCAAGGGTACTTAAGGAAAATTCCTGAAGATGGAATGTCTCACAAACAGCAGGCTGAAAAGGCTGTCTAAAGGGCCCCTCGCCTTGCTCACCCTATCACTCTTAAAGGGGTCTAACCTGTGCCTTAAGGAAATGAAACCGTATTCTGGTATGTCTCCATTATATAGAGTAGAATAGACACAGCAAAGATGAAGGCTGTAAAAATTAAATGTAGTGTCTGCGGGCCTACTAATGGCTGTTACTGGCTATTAATTGATATAATTATGTTTTCATCTTTAACTATTCATTTGTGCTTTAAAAGTTAAATGTATTAACAACGAACTAGACTCTTTCCTGGAGCCCTTTCCTGGAATGTGAATATGTATTTTTAAGCAGATTCATGTTTATGTCCCAAAGTCATCAGAGCTGACTTGAAAATAAAATTACTCCTCTGGACTCAAGCCCTAAAAGAAATCAACATCAGTCTTTTTAAGAAACATCTAATATTCCTAGTCTTTTGGTTTTTTTCCTTTTTCTCTCTTCTTGCATTCATCAGAAGCGTCTTCTGAAGCCAGTCAAATGTCTCACCTCCAGGCATGTGTGGATACTCCTGAGGCAGGAGAAAATGCAATTCTCCTTAGCTTTAGATCAGAGCAGAGCACCAAGAACTATTAGTCGAAGAAAATAAGAGTATTTCAGTTAGAATTTTTGGTTGCAAGCAACAGAAATCAACTTTAGCTAACTTAAGCAGAAAAAGTTATTGGAAGGATTTTGGGAGCTCATAGAATCCTTGGAAAATATGGAGAACCAGTCTTGGGAAACAGGCCAGAATCAAGAAGACTTGGTATCAAGAAACACAGCTTGGTGGTGCCATCAGTCATTTCAGTTAGAGCTTCTGTGCAGCCACCACCACTACTGGACCTTCTAGACAATCATCGTTACACTCACAACCTTCCATCTGGAAATATGGTATCAATTATCTCTGCCTTTTTGCCCAATTCTCTCAAGATTCCAAGTCCAAGGTGAGAGCAGCTGATTGTTCACATCATATGTTCATTGCTGGAGGGTGAGTAGAGATACCTGACTCCTTCCTTTTCTCTAGAGGGAAATCATGCACTTATACACAGAGATAGAGTCCCCATAATCAGAAGGATATTCAAATATTTGGTAGCCAAAGAATCCATTTTGGACAGTCAAAAATTTCCCAGTTCACTTAGATAATTATTCTGGCTTAATTTCACATTATCCTGATGAATCCATCAGACTTTCTACACTCCTACATTAGCTGGATAAATGATGACAGTCTGATTTGTCTGTGAGTCCTGGCCAAAGTGGGGATGGAGGCCCTTCCTATCGGAAATACACATACAGGACATCATCTCAATAATTAGAGTACGTCCTTCTCAAAATAATTCTATGCCTAAATGGCAAAGTCTAGAGGAAAAATGTGTTTATATCCCCAGCATTGAATATTATGCCTGCTATATAACAATGCCTGATAAATGTTTGTTGAATGCATACTTATAAGAGCTACCTTTTATTTGGCATTTAGCTACATACCAGGCACTGTGGTAAGCAATTTATATGCATTATCTAATTTAATTGCCACTTTTATTATCCTTATTTTACAAATGAGGCAACAAATGTAATGAGGTTAAGTAACTTGTTCAGTGTTGTAGACCTAATATGTGGCAGAGTCCCCAGAAGCTTGGTCTATCTAGAGTGAGAATGGGATACTTTCTCAAATGTGTGTTCTGCTCTGTACTCCCAAGAAATGACTACTGCCAGTTTAATTTTAGCTCAGTCATCTTTGGGATAAGTTTTATTATTATTCAATATAAATGTATCATAGAATAGAGAAGAGCAGACACTAGAAATTTTTTCTTCCTGTCCATCTGTATCTATTTTCTTATACAGTCTACCCAGACCTTTCTTTTTCCTCTTGGTGAGGTTGGGAGGGATTTGAAGGGAGCAGATACTATCACCTACAAGAGGACAAAGGACTTCGGGACACAGTTGGGAACTATGTTTTCAGGGAGCAGGAGGAAATAGGAAGAATTTTCCACTTATATTGTACTTATAGAGCTAGGATTTCCACATACATAAACCAATTCTTAGAGACTTAACATAGAAAAGAAGTCATGAATCCTGGAGAGAAAAAGAAAGAAAGAGAGAAAGAGAGAAAGGGAGAAAGAAAGAGAAAGAAAGAAAGAAAGAAAGAAAGAAAGAAAGAAAGAAAGAAAGAAAGAAAGAAAGAAAGAAAGAAAGAAAGAAAGAAAAAGAAAGAAAGAAAGAAAGAAAGAAAAAGAAAGAAAGAAAATAAAGTTGACAGTTGCTAATTGGTTAATTAGTGCTTCACTAAAATGACTCCAAATTTGAGCGCTTCCACATGAACAGTAGGAAAAGTAAGCAGGAAACACATTTAATGCACCTGAAGTGGAATGCATGTGGCTGTTAGACAAGCAACTGGTCTGCATTTTCTTGCCCACTGTTTGCAAGGTAGGGCTTTCCTGAAGCAACATATGAAAATGCATAGAACTTAAGGGATAATCAATAAATATTAGTTCACTTTCCTCCTCCAACCCACTTTCTTCCTTCATTCCTTATTTACAAAGAGAGGACCTGAAGCCACCCCATACATTATCAGCAGAGGGAATGCATGCATGCATCACTCGCTCAACAGCAATTCCTGGGGGGCTGCTAAATGGCAGGGACCATGCTAGACACTGAGAGAAAGCAATAAACCAAACAGACATGGTTCTTATTCTTATGGAACGAATAGCCTTGCACAGCTGTAAACTTTAACTCAATGATTACTTAACATCCTTCATGATGTGTGATATGAAGATAAAAGGGACAACCACCCGGAATCCAAGGAGTGGAAAGGAAGGATGTCCAGACCTAGAAATAGTCCTCCTTTTCTTCTTTCTTCCTCCTTCTTTAGCCAGGGATCCCACGCCTGAAATAATTGGGCAGGAATGGAAGAATAGGATATAGTACTGCTAGTGTTTACATAAATCAGGTTGTACCTTGCCTCCAGCTCAGACTCAGGCCAAAGCCTTGATTTCCACCCAGTGTCCTTAGGGAACGGGAACATGGTCGGCCACTTTGAGTTGCCTCTGTCCCCGGGAAGCTCCTGGCAACATACTCTGAGCCAGAATCTCAGGTATCCTTAAAATAGGCAAGCAAAGGATGTCTGAGATGGCAGATGCTCTTGTTTTAATGTCCGTAGAAGATGATGGGGTTGCGTTCTTACCTTATATTTTCTGTGTCCTTAAATCTCCATGTGGCTTTATAACTAAGAAATTGTTCTTGTCATGGCACTTTGCTTTGGAGGATCTTTATATCATAAACATAGAGACATATAAGAGCTGTCTAATATGTGTGGGCAGCCAAAAACTATATATTGATAATAATAGTTAACTTTTATTAAATACTTACATGCCAAAACATTTCAGACACGATCTCTTGGGGCATCATTATCCTACTTCATTGAAACCGTGATGCTGTAGCTAGTCAGGATTGGGAGTTTTGAAATTTAGTTCAGTCCCTAAGAGCTTAAATATTTCATTTTGAACAGAAGACTTCAAATCTGTATCTCAGAATTGTATTTAATATCAGGGCAATTCTTTTTATCATGTCACCTAAGGCAAGTTATTTAGCCCCTTGGGCAATGGTTCTTACAGTGAAGGGGTTAAACTAGATAAACTCTAAGATTCTTTCCAGTGGTGCCATCTTTCTCTTTCAAACAGATGAATCCTGCATTCTACATAGAAGAGAGAATGGTGGTCATAAAGAGTTTTAGATAGTTTGCTTTACCTATTTAAGAGAATACATGAAAACAAAAAGAGAAGCTGATGTTAATGACACCTAGACTGAAGCAGTATTTAGTTTCTTTTTTTTACAAAAATGTTTTCTAATTTCCCATGGATATTCTTTATACCTGATAAGATAGAAACTTCAGAAGTGAAACTCATGTCTTTTCCAATGAATCTAAAATGAAGTCCTAATGAGAGTACGTTCTATTTATATATGGGTGAGAGTAGGGAGGGGAACAGCTTTCCCCTACCACATTGGCAGCAAGCTTCTGAAAAATGGCAATTTAGATAAGATTTGTCAGTCTTACCACCATGGATAGATTTCAAACCTCCGGGAAGTTGGAAATGAGTATTGTCCTCCCAACTAGAGCATAAGACCAAGTTCAATTTTCTTCTTTATCCAAGATTTTTGGGTAATCATGAAAAAAAAATCTTTAAAGTTATTCTTGCAAATTTCTCTGCCACCAAAGAGAGGAAAATAAAGTATTTCATGCCACACCAGAGAGCTGTGAGTACTCATTCTTGTTTGTAAACATTAATCAAATGATAGGCATGGATACCTGCAAAGTATGGTTTCTGTCTAATTTAAAGTTGGCCAGATTATTGACTGAGGTCTGAGTAATGATTACAGCTGGGGTTTGATGTGTATTCAGTGCCATTCTTCCCTTTGCATTAATTTGGAGCTGGGTGGGAGCTTTAGGGCTTTCGGTGGAGACAGTGCCTATAATGATTTATTTAAATTCTGACCATGCTTTCTAATTATGTAAATATTCAATCACCTCTATTGGTGACTCGACTCTTAAGATGTTGAGAACATTTCCTGTACATACATTTGGCAAAGTTTCCTGGCTCCTATGCTTTAAATGCTATGAGAAAGGATGTGTTGCAGGGAAAAAAGAATCAAGCTGAGTGCTTTTCAACAATTCACCATTTTTCTGGGGTGAAAATCCGACACTTACATTCAGAAGTGCTATCCATACATCCAACAATGTTGAAATTGCTTTTGTTCACTGGAAGAGCTGGAGATGTCATCAGACCCTCTGTGTCTTTGGGGGTGTAACAATCGTGCGGTGGCATATAATGTATCAGCATATTTCCTTGGCCATTCCAGGGCAGGGAGTGTACACCCAGTCTTGACTGAATTCACAGTGGTCGGTTTGGAATGGCCATACCTTTTCATGTGCAATCCCAAGAGAAAAGGACCAAGAGTTAGCAAGCTCTAATTATTTCTCATCATTACATCCTGTTATCACTCACTTCCTCCCAAACCTTCTGACTTCCATCTCTTAAAACTTTCCCCTCTGCTCATCACATGGCAGCTACACTGGCTTCCTTGTTCCCCCAGACACTGTAAGGCACATACCACCCACTCTCACCCCCACCCTTGGGGCCAGGGCTGCTAACCTTCCAAATACAGCCCAGCTTACTCCCCACTTCCTGCTGATCTCAAATGCCACTTATCAGAGACATCTTCCCTGACCACCTTCCTCAATAATCCCATTCCCCCAACCCCTTCCTTTGTCTCAAACTCGTTATCTCCCCAACCTGGTTTATTTTTCTTCATTTGATAACATTATTTGACATATATTTATCTATCTTTCCCAACTTATTATCCTGACTTTTCCTCCCACAACAGTTTTCTCAATATGACATTTATTTTTTATTCAAGTATTGTTGATTTACAATGTTGTATTAATTACTGCTGTACAGCAAAGTGATTCATTCATACATATATACATTCTTTTTTTAATATTCTTTTCTCTTATGGTTTATCATAGGATATTGAATATAGTTCTGTGCTATACAGGAGGACGTTGTTGTCTGTCCATTCTATATATAAAAGCTTACATCTGATGACCCCAACCTCTCACTCCACCCCTCCCCCAACGCCCTCCCCTTGGCAACCACCAGTCTGTTCTCTATGTCTGTGATTCTGTTTCATAGGTGGGTTCATTTGTGTCATATTTCAGATTCCACATATAAGTGGTATCATATGGTCTTTGTCTTTCTCTCGAATATAAGTTGGTGCAGCCACTGTGGAAAACCGTATGGAGGTTCCTCAGAAAACTATTTGTTTTATGTATTTTTTGTCTCTCTCCTTCTACTGTATCCTCAGTGCCTAGAACAATGTAGCAGTCATTCAATAAGTGCTTGTTGATTAAATGAGTGATTGAATTATGATTGATAAGATTTTCTTGAACTTAACAATGTGTGAATTGTTCCTATTACATAAAACAAACAGAAACAAAAAAAAAAAAACAAAAATCCACCAAAAAAAAACCCCATAAAATTCCATGCCCCCAAGCTTTTCAGCATAACATTCCAGGTTTTCAGCAGTTGGGCTCCCAAATCCTGATATAATCTTAACTTCCACTGCATATTTGTCTCCTGGCTCATGCAACATTTGTTCCACTCCTGAGGAATATCAGCTGGTCACAGGATACACTCAGCATTCTTCTCACTCTAGATTTTTTTCCAGGTGTATTGTACATCTCCTTATTTGCCTGATTAAATCTTTTCCTTCTGTGTTAGTTTGCTAAGGCTGCTGTAACCAAGTATCACAAACTCAGTGTCTCAAACAATAGAAATTTGTTGTCTCACAGTTTTGAAGTCTACATGTCTGAAATCAGGTGTCCTCAAGGTTGGTTTCTTCTAAAGGCTATAAGGAAGGGTCTGTTTGAGGCCCTTCTCTCCTAGCTTCTGGTTGTTTATTGTCAGTCTTTGGTGTTCCTTGGCCTCTGCTATATTGCTCTGATCTCTGCCTTTATCTTTACTGGTGTTCTCCCTGTGTCCAAATTTCCTCTTTTTATAATCATATAAATATAATCAATCATATCTATTAGGGGCCCACCCTACTCTAGTATGACCTCATCTTAACTAATTACATCTGCAGTGACATATCCATATAAGGACACATTCTGAGGTATTGGGGGTTAGGACTTCAACATATGTATTTTTAGGGGATACAGTTCAACCCATAGTACCTTCCTTCAAAGTCTAGAACAAGTATCACTTCCTCTAAAATGCTTTTCTGATGCTTGTAGTGGGAGTCCCTCTCCCTTCAGTGTTCCCATTATGTTTTCTTTATATCTGTATTCTTCCTTTGACAATATCTATTTCATTAACTCATTCACTTACCATTCAGTTCTTAAGGGTGTTTAGTTTGTCTCTGGGAGCATGCAGTAACTGAAATATGCCTTCTGCCCTCTTGGAGCTCTTAGACTAATGATAATGAGATTCTAAACTCCAGAAGGACAGAGATTTTAATCTCTTGGTAAACTTTAGTTGATTTCAATAATTACTCTTTGATTTAATATTGCCATGATGGATATATATAAAGAGGCAATGGTATAACAAATGAGCCTGTTTTCACAGAAGGGACCCTTGCTTTTCTCTGGAAAGGTCAATAGAAATTAGGCTGACCCGGTGAGAAACAACAGAGATTTCCATGAGAAGTGGCAATAATTTTGGGGAGGCATGAAAGAACAAATCATGTTTGGGATGTTACCAGAAATCAAGGACATTGGCAGTGTAGAAGTCAGGGAATCAGATCTTGAGTGTCTTCTGAGTCATAATTAGGAAATCAGAAGTGACTGAATGTTGAATACAATTCTTGTTCTCTCCAAATTTGTCTAAAGCCCCCAAATTGAGGGTCATTGTGAAGAGGAGAAACAGACACCTTATTAGATCTTATTAAGATGAGTCCAAATCACTCTTCCTCCTCTTTTCCCCACCCCTCCTTCCAGCTTATATAAGAATTCAGTTTGTTGAAGAGAGGATTGATAGAGGCAGTGAATCTTATGCTTAGAGGAAAAGTATTTTGCATTTTCTTTCTTCTCTTCATCTCCCCAAACTAGGAGAAATGGAGAGAGAGAGAGAGAGAGAGAGAGAGAGAATGAATGAGAGAGAGACATTCAGAGAGGCTGAGGGTGCCAACAAAAAGAAGTCAGCATTTTACCCCTATGCTGATGCTTGTTCAACTACAGAAACTTTTAGGCTCTTCCCATTGGGGCTGCCAGAGGGGAGAGAATTCTTGAGAAACATACATAGACTTGGAGGATGTATATATTTCCTGACCAGAGAACCCTGAGGATGAGAAGTTGGGCAGAGGTCCACATTCAGGCAGCAAAGCTGGGAATAATGAGAACGTCAGGGCTCTTTTCTCACCTGGCGACAGGGTGGCCAAAGGTGAAACAGGAGGGAAACAGGCAGGGCACAACCTTTGAAAGAATGACATGACATAAACTGATTAGAACCACATGGGCCCAAGATGGAGGACAAGTCGACTTCCACTAGACGTTGAGACTTGGTATACTCAAGTTGCTCATTGTAACATATCAGCAAGCTAAATGACACACCCACAGGTGCCATGACAGTTTCAAGACCAACCATAAGGATCAAAAGGTGGGCGGTGGCCCAATTCCTGGAAAACCCTGCCCCTTCCTGAAATAGCTAGAATATTCCTCCCACTCATTAGCCTATGAAATTACGCACCCCTATAAAAACTGACAACACCATATCCTGGTGCTGCTCTCACCTTCTGAGATGGCCCACACTCTGTCTGTGGAGTGTGTTTCTCTCTAAATGAATCCACTTCTTACCTATCACTTTGTCTCTCACAGAATTCTTTCTGTAATAAGACATCAAGAACTTAAGCTTCATTAAGTCCTGAAACCAGGTGTGTGATCTTACTTGGAAGACCATGGGTTTTGGCTGGGTTCGAGCCCAGGCTGCGTGGGTTCAAGTCTCAGTAAGGGTTTTGGCTGGGTTAGAGTCCTGGCACGTGGGTTCAAGTCCTAATCTGAGGTGCCCAGTTTCAAAGGTGCCTCATAGATGCTCACCCAAGGGAGAGCTGCTTCCCAGGGTGAGGGTGCCTCAGGGATAAGACACCATGGATGAGTTTCCAGGGCAAATGCTGTCAGGCAGGTGGGTGGGGGGTATGGAAGCGTCCAAAACAGGTTCCTGAGAGAATACTTTACCCACTGTGTGAATTATGTAGTGTGGAGATCCGTCTGAGGAGCCCACAAAAATGTTCCACAAGACAGCCAACATCTGGATGCTGCTACTGGGAGGGCACTGTTGGTGAAGAGAGAATTACATACATCCCTATGTGATTAAAAAATTTTCACCCCTTGTTTTTCTCAGTCTTTTCACCAGCTCAGATCCTAGAGCTAGAAACAACAGAATGAGAGGAGGAATTAGAGAAAAATAAAAGAAGAGACAATGCTTCCCCACCCCTTCTCTGCTACAGGATCCCCTAGCTTTTAATTGGGTGCTAAACTGAAATTTTAATTCAGACTGGGCTGGATGTGTTTCTCCATCTGAGCTGCAAATTGGTTGTATCATCTAATTCAGTCCATTGGATAAGCCTGTTACACAGACCTTATCTTACAGTGGATGCAAAGATGCAAATGTTTTCAATAAAGGAGATGTGTACTGAAGTTGTCATCCTGAAAGATAATGCTAGTAAAATTCTACACTTCTTCCACAGCCCAGTTATTACTGACTCAGGTAAGCCTCCTCCTCCATCACCTCAGTCACTTCTCCCTGCTTCTAACATTTACCCATGTAGCTGTATTTGCCTCTCTTTCTGAGAAGCACAGGAGCTGTGCAAACAAAGAAGAGAAAGGGAAATTGCTCCCAGCAGCCTCAGGAGCAGCAGAATACAATCAACTTGATGTACCCTGCATCTGTGGAATACCTGAATAAACAACGAATCACCCCAAAATTGAGGTGGTAGATTTTGGGAGCAATGATATATACACTTTTTTCCTTTTTCTCTTTTTGTGAGTGTATGTGTATGCTTCTTTGTGAGATTTTGTCTGTATAGCTTTGCTTTTACCATTTGTCCTAAGGTTCTGTCTGTCCTTTTTTTTTTTTTTAACAACTTTATTGGGGTATAATTGCTTTACAATGGTGTGTTAGTTTCTGCTTTATAACAAAATGAATCAGTTATACATATACATATGTTCCCATATCTCTTCCCTCTTGCGTCTCCCTCCCTCCCACCCTCCCTATCCCACCCCTCCAGGCGGTCACAAAGCACCAAGCTGATCTCCCTGTGCCATGCGGCTGCTTCCCACTAGCTATCTACCTTACGTTTGTTATTGTGTATATGTCCATGACTCTCTCTCGCCCTGTCACAGCTCACCCTTCCCCCTCCCCATATCCTCAAGTCCATTCTCCAGTAGGTCTGTGTCTTTATTCTGGTCTTACGCCTAGGTTCTTCATGACATTTTTTTTTCTTCTTAAATTCCATATATATGTGTTAGCATACGGTATTTGTCTTTTTCTTTCTGACTTACTTCACTCTGTATGACAGACTCTAGGTCTATCCAGCTCATTACAAATAGCTCAATTTTCGTTTCTTTTTATGGCTGAGTAATATTCCATTGTATATATGTGCCACATCTTCTTTATCCATTCATCCGATGATGGGCACTTAGGTTGTTTCCATCTCCGGGCTATAGTAAATAGAGCTGCAATGAACATTTTGGTGCATGACTCTTTCTGAATTTTGGTTTTCTCAGGGTATACGTCCAGTAGTGGGATTGCGGAGTCATATGGTAGTTCTATTTGTAGTTTTTTAAGGAACCTCCATACTGTTCTCCATAGTGGCTGAACCAATTCACATTCCCACCAGCAGTGCAAGAGTGTTCCCTTTTCTCCACACCCTCTCCAGCATTTATTGTTTATAGATTTTTTGATGATGGCCATTCTGACTGGTGTGAGATGATATCTCATTGTAGTTTTGATTTGCATTTCTCTAATGATCAATGATGTTGAGCATTCTTTCATGTGTTTGTTGGCAGTCTGTATATCTTCTTTGGAGAAATGTCTGTTTAGGTCTTCTGCCCATTTTTGGATGGGGTTGTTTGTTTTTTTGTTATTGAGCTGCATGAGCTGCTTGTAAATTTTGGAGATTAATCCTTTGTCAGTTGCTTCATTTGTAAATATTTTCTCCCATTCTGAGGGTTGTCTTTTTGTCTTGTTTATGGTTTCCTTTGCTGTGCAAAAGCTTTGAAGTTTCATTAGGTCCCATTTGTTTATTTTTGTTTTTATTTCCATTACTCTAGGAGGTGGGTCAGAAAGGATCTTGCTGTGATTTATGTCATAGAGTGTTCTTCCTATGTTTTCCTCTAAGCGTTTGATAGTTTCTGGCCTTACATTTAGGTCTTTAATCCATTTTGAGCTTATTTTTGTGTATGGTGTTAGGGAGTGATCTAATCTCATACTTTTACATGTATCTGTCCAGTTATCACAGCACCACTTATTGAAGAGGCTGTCCTTTCTCCACTGTACATTCCTGCCACCTTTGTCAAAGATAAGGTGTCCATATGTGCGTGGGTTTCTCTCTGGGCTTTCTATCCTGTTCCATTGATTTATCTTTCTGTTTTTGTGCCAGTACCATACTGTCTTGATTACTGTAGCTTTGTAGTATAGCCTGAAGTCAGGAAGCCTGATTCCTCCAGCTCCTTTTTTCGTTCTCAAGATTGCTTTGGCTATTCGGGGTGTTTTGTGTTTCCATACAAATTGTGAAATTTTTTGTTCTAGTTCTGTGAAAAATGCCAGTGGTAGTTTGATAGGGATTGCATTGAATCAATAGATTGCTTTGGGTAGTAGAGTCATTTTCACAATGTTGATTCTTCCAATCCAAGAACATGGTATATCTCTCCATCTATTTGTATCATCTTTAATTTCTTTCATCAGTGTCTTATAATTTTCTGCATACAGGTCTTTTGTCTCCTTAGGTAGGTTTATTCCTAGATATTTTATTCTTTTTGTTGCAGTGGTAAATGGGAGTGTTTTCTTGATTTCAATTTCAGATTTTTCATCATTAGTATATAGGAATGCCAGAGATTTCTGTGCATTAATTTTGTATCCTGCTACTTTACCAAATTCATTGATTAGCTCTTATAGTTTTCTGGTAGCATCTTTAGGATTCTCTATATATAGTATCATGTCATCTGCAAACAGTGACAGCTTTACTTCTTCTTTTCCAATTTGGATTCCTTTTATTTACTTTTCTTCTCTGATTGCTGTGGCTAAAACTTCCAAAACTATGTTGAATAACAGTGGTGAGAGTGGGCAACCTTGTCTTGTTCCTGATCTTAGTGGAAATGCTTTCAGTTTTTCACCATTGAGGATGATGTTGGCTGTGGGCTTGTCATATATGACCTTTATTATGTTGAGGAAAGTTCCCTCTATGCCTACTTTCTGGAGGGTTTTTATCATAAATGGGTGTTGAATTTTGTCGAAAGCTTTCTCTGCATCTATTGAGATGATCATATGGTTTTTCTCCTTCAATTTGTTAATATGGTTTATCACATTGATAGATTTGCGTATATTGAAGAATCCTTGCATTCCTGGAATAAACCCCACTTGATCATGGTGTATGATCCTTTTAATGTGCTGTTGGATTCTGTTTGCTAGTATTTTATTGAGGATTTTTACATCTATGTTCATCAGTGATATTGGCCTGTAGTTTTCTTTCTTTGTGACATCCTTGTCTGGTTTTGGTATCAAGGTGATGGTGGCCCCATAGAAGGAATTTGGGAGTGTTCCTCCCTCTGCTATATTTAGCTCTTCTCTAAATGTTTGATAGAATTCACCTGTGAAGCCACTTGGTCCTGGGCTTTTGTTTGTTGGAAGATTTTTAATCACAGTTTCAATTTCAGTGCTTGTGACTGGTCTGTTCATATTTTCTATTTCTTCCTGATTCAGTCTTGGCAGGTTGTGCATTTCTAAGAATTTGTCCATTTCTTCCAGGTGGTCCATTTTATTGGCCTAGAGTTGCTTGTAATAATCGCTCATGATCTTTTTTATTTCTGCAGTGTCAGTTGTTACTTCTCCTTTTTCATTTCTAATTCTATTGATTTGAGTCTTCTCCCTTTATTTCTTGATGAGTCTGGCTAGTGGTTTATCAATTTTGTTTCCCTTCCCAAAGAACCAGCTTTTAGTTTTATTGATCTTTGCTATTGTTTCCTTCATTTCTTTTTCATTTATTTCTGATCTGATTTTTATGATTTCTTTCCTTCTGCTAGCTTTGGGGTCTTTTGGTTCTTCTTTCTCTAATTGCTTGAGGTGCAAGGTTAGGTTGTTTATTCGAGATGTTTCCTGCTACTTAAGGTGGGCTTGTATTGCTATAAACTTCCCCCTTAGAACTGCTTTTGCTGCATCCCATAGGTTTTCGGTCGTTGTGTCTCCATTGTCATTTGTTTCTAGGTATGTTTTTTATTTCCTCTTTGATTTCTTCAGTGATCACTTCATTATTAAGTAGTGTATTGTTTAGCCTCCATGTGTTTGTATTTTTTACAGATCTTTTCCTGTAATTGATATCTAGTCTCATGGCGTTGTGGTCAGAAAAGATACTTGATACAATTTCAGTTTTCTTAAATTTACCAAGGCTTGATTTGTGACCCAAGATATGATCTATCCTGGAGAATGTTCCATGAGCACTTGAGAAAAATGTGTATTCTGTTGTTTTTGGATGGAGTGTCCTATAAATATCAATTAAGTCCATCTTGTTTAATGTATCATTTAAAGCTTGTGTTTCCTTT